>NC_081190.1:12880634-13214384 GCF_902713425.1 Acipenser ruthenus
CCATATGTGCCAGTTTTCACAAAAATTGGCAACAAGGCATATGATGGTCAGTTGTAACTGCCAAAAACATAGTTAGGGTTGAGCAAAATGCTTCAGTGCTTTTGACAGATGCACTGATGCCCCACTACACTGTACAATGAGGAGGAAAAAAATCAGAATACAAAGCTATGATTTTGTGAGATAAATTGGTAGTTTTCACATTCAGATTGTGTTCACTGTAACAAAAATATATTTTCCTTCTTGGCCTACACCAACCAACAGCTCTATAAAAGGGAAAAGAGAACTTGGTGCAGCAAAATTAGTTTGGCTACCATAATCTTTCAAATCAAAAGGGCTACACTAACCAGAGAGAGGCTGTATGTGAACCGGCGAGCCTGCACACCGCAAGAGAGCCACCAATATGCAAATATGCTTGTCTGCATTGGTGGTTCTAGAGCTTTTAACCTCATCTCACCGACAGGGGACCAAATCTGAAGCGGCAGTGTATCACACAGCACGGCCCGTTACACTCTTCCCCCCTTTTACATCGGCTGCAGCTATTCAATGTAACGAGGGGGAGGCTGCCTGCAAAGCAATGACCCCCATACACCGCAAGCCAGCACCTTAACCACTGTGCAAAATGCTTGTCTTCATTCATGGTTTTAGAGCTTTTAAAAACTCATCTCACTGACGGGACAGAATCCATAACAGCAGTGCATCACTCAACAATGCCCATACACCATGTTATCTGAACACAATAGACTTGATATTTTATTTCCCTGCGTCCGCCACCCGTCCGCTCCAGCTCATCCAGAACTCTGCTACTTGCCTGGTGTTCTCTCTGCCTCGCTTCTCCCATGCAACTCCACTGCTCCGCTCACTCCACTGACTCTCGATCACCGCTCGCATCCAGTTCAAGACTCTTGTACTCGCCTACAGATGCCTTGACCAGACTGCACCCAGCTACCTCCAGACCCTCATCTCTCCCTACACCCCCACTCGACCTCTCCGCTCCTCCTGCACTAGAAGACTAGCTGTACCTCCTCTACGCTCCCCTGCCTCCAGAGCCCGCTCCTTCTCCACCCTCGCCCCGCAATGGTGGAATGACCTTCCTACAGATGTCAGGACTGCCCAGTCCCTCACCACCTTCTGGTGCCTCCTCAAGACTCACCTCTTCAGACGGCACCTGTAGAACTCCTCTTTTCCCTCTGGACACTTTATCACTCTTCCTTAATGTGCTTTACTTGCTCTTATCTGCTCCCGATTTTACTGCATTTAATCCTGTACTTTAGAGTACTGTAATCTGTCACAAGTGTTATTTAATCTGTAGTATTTTGTATTTAATTATATCCTGATGTAACTATCACTGACACTGTTATCTGCTCTGTTATTGAATCATATACTTGTACTTGCTAGAACCAAGGTCATTGTATTTTATCTTGCTCTTAATCGTATTAATACTTGTACTGTGATTCTTGAAATGTATTTTTGTTTACGACTGTAAGTCGCCCTGGATAAGGGCATCCGCTAAGAAATAAATAATAATAATAATATCTGTCTCTGTACCCTTGATTGGGAGCAAAATATAACAGAACTTTGTCTATGAACAAAGCCCTTTGGAGTAATCACTATAGATATTCAGCTTTGCAGATATGACATTTATAATTAATAATAAGCAGAATTTCCTGCAGCCAGCAGCAGTTCCTATAGAGCTTTGGGCGAGATCGAAAGGATGAGGGGATGCAGCCCACTGCACAGGCTAGTCTGGGCCTGAATCCGGCACCTTGTACTCTGAAGCTCCAGATCTTAACTTCGACACAAAATAACCAGACTCTCTTGTGAGTACTGTTATAGACCTAGTATATTGCCCTTTGCGTGCATTACTGCATTTATGCTACAGGGGTCAGCTGTACCGACTCCTCCTACTCTGTGCCGCAGATGTAAAGTCAAAACGTTATAAAACAGCTATCCAAATAAGTTTATGTGTATTACAATGTGCACGTGTCTCAGTGCTATTCTTAAATGCAATAAAGTAAGAAGCAGTAAAAACAATTATTAACATATTGGAAGAAGTTCATTAAAGAGATCAGCTAAACAAAAAGAACAATAAATAACTTGTAAAGAAATTATGTTTCACTCTTTAAACCACCTTAATAAAGTTCCACCACTTTGTATTTGAAAAATGTATTATATTTGGACAAGAACTAAGCTGGCAATATTTTTTAAATAATAATAATAATAATAATAATAATAATAATAATAATAATAATAATAATAATAATAATAATTCAGAGTAAACAGCGCCTGGCCCACAAGGGAATGTCAAACATCACAAAAACAGAATTTCTCACTGTACAGGGTGATGAAAAAGATGAAGGACACTGTACACACAAACATTCTGCCTCACCCTATATGGAACACAATGGAATGAAATGGACTCGCTACAGTATTTTTAGAGGAAACACAGTAAGCCTTTTAGCGTACCTTAAGTTTATTAACTGGCAGTTTTACTGCTCCCCCCTCTGCTCTGCAGTAACTACTTCACCCTGAAGCAGGGTGTCCCATCTACTGACTCCCCTACAGCTGACCTGCCAGACTTGCTCAGGGTCAAATGCTGAGCAGAGCAACCATGGCAAGGCTTAATGTTTCAGGTTTTTCCACCCTTAGGGCATCTGCTCACTTCATCACTTAGGAAGAAGACCCTTCTCTGGCAGCACTGAAATCCAGTGAACTCTTTGCATCTCTTTTCGGACTCTGTTATCTCGACATGACAGGTGTAGTTTAAATGTAAACTCAACATTAGATGCAAAGGCTCAGTGAGCAAGCACATTTTGCACACTTAGCTACTCTAAGAGTTTATTTTTTACCTTTCTGTCCTTTCCATGACAATACTGCTCATGATTGATGTAATCACTTCTATTAGATTGCTCTGAAAAGTGGAAAGGGCCGTTTATCCTGCACAATACTCACAGCTCCAGGACATTTAAGTCTGAAATAAAAGTTTAGAGAACGTATGTATAAGAGACTTTTCGTACTATTGTATTGTAGGATATCCATTGAACAAAACAAACTTACTCCGCATTTTTTGTTACATATTATAGTTACAATTGATTAAAATACTGATTTTAGCATGGCACATTTTGAACTTGTACTGTTTGTGTGGGTGTCATTAGGAAATACAAATATGTGCACAATGAACTTCCCATTCTGAAAAATAACTGAACCTTCATATACCTATTGAGTTTTCTTACTTCCACATCCTCGTAGAATTATCATTACTTGTTTCATAATGTCTTACATTTTTTTTTTATAAATAACATTCCATCTAAGGGCGATCATATGGTTTCAGTTTTAGCTAATATGCCAAAATAATTATACAATGTGTGGCCTTTTGTGAGGAGAATACAAAACAAGTTAAACTAGGCAGCCTCTGCCAAAGAACCTCTTTAATTAATATCATGAATCTGGCCCTGAGAAATTCCTAATTTCATACAACAGAAACGGGTTTGAGAAGATGAAAGACGACTGCAAAGAAGAATTCTGTGACGCAAACACAAGTACATAGCTTTTTTGTATTATAAGTTTGGCAGTGTCTCCCTTTTGGCCGAATCAAACTTCTATGAAGAAAACATTACAAACAAGAGTTTAAACGAATGGCACGCCGCGTTATTTTAATAAGGAGTGATGTCCAAGCTCTACAGCTCAATGTCAAGGAGAATATTGCAAAGATTGGACAGAATTTACTGTTATCATAAATGTGCCAGTTTAATTCTGAAGCACTCAAACACACATGTATACAAATCTCATTACTGTCAAATACGTTTTGAATTAAAATTACTGACCCCAAGAAATTAGAAAAGTACTACGTTAGACAATTTAAATACAACCTGCCTATTCTGTGTGTGGTAGACTGATAAAGAGTTTGGCTGAGACAGAGTAAGCTCTCTATGTACTGGACGTGTGTCTGAAACGTAAACAGAATTTATTTTGTCTGTTTTGTAAGCAGTGCTATCCAAATTCACCCCAATACAATACATTGTCATTGCTAATATGTCGACATACAAAACACCAGTCAACTTGGTCCTTCTAAAGAATACATAGCACTAGACTGGTATAACACTAAAAGTGGTTTCACTGTGAAAATTTGCTACCTGGAGCTATCAGTATGAAAAACAAGCTTTTTTTGCGAAGTACAAAGTTAACTTCCTTTTCAAATGGCCACTTCCCATACTGTATATCATTGTTATAATATGAAAAATCCAGTTACATTTGAAAGAGTCATTTTAGCAACACCCTTGGTGAAAGCCAGGTTATTCCTGCCATTTAGGATTTTATATAATTTAGAATACGTGTTTTGTGCCTAAATGTAGCATTGGCATTATTCTTACAAAATAAACCATTTAAGCTAACAATGTACTATTATCAGAATGCTGTGAGATGTTGCTGGACATATTAAATGTAAGTGATTTACAAGGAGCAAAGACTAGTGGGTAGGTTTGCTTGTGACCTGGTCAGTTCTGGCACAATAGGAGCATTTTTTTTCACCGGAGCTGGAACTGTCTACATGAACAAAACGCCAATGTGGGTAATTAATATCTTTAACTTTCTAAAAAGCATACCTAAAGCTGTTTTATCACAGACTCCCTTTAACTGTATTATTTCAGTGATGTTACTTCTTTTTTATCAAAAGAAAAATGTCTATTTTGGAAAACGCCTGCTGGCTTAATATCAAGCAGTATTTGCAGCATGTCCATTACTGTTTATGTCCTCAGAAGTTTAGATCATTAAAAAAATGATCAATTAATACATATCAGGACAAGAGAGGAACACCTTGATTCTGTTAGCTACATATCATCTTAATATATATATATATATATTTATAGATTAATAAAGGCATTTCATATTTTTTATTGTAATCACCTACACCAGACTTTATGTATCTTTAGTGTTACTGTTGACTAAAACAGTGTACTTGTCTACTGTATTTTGAGAAATGTAAAAATCTTTCTTAAAATTGTCAAACTGGACTGAAAGAGATTTTTTTTAAAGTCAAATAGTTCTAGATATTTCATCTGTAAGCTATGACATATTGGCTTCACTTACAGCAAACCCTAAGCTGAAAATATGAGAGAATTAAATGGACACTTGCGCTTAGTGGGCTTGGCTGGTGTCAAGGGGACTGAAGTTGAAATAAGCATAGTCCTTTTAACAGGAAATAGTTTGTCACATGTTATATATAGTTTATGGTGTAACTGTAAATGCAGTCAGGAAAGTACAGCTATGGCCAAAGTTTTGCATCACCCTGTAACATTAACTCATTTTGCTTCATTAAGTCAAATGAAACTTGCTGAATCATGTTATGTTAACATATTGAATTACATACCGCTTTGTAGTTTTCCAAAATCTGACACAAATTTTAAAATGTGACATTTTGAAATCAAACATGAAATACTGTACTTCTACTATGGTTTCCGGTAGACTTTTGCGATATTATTTTGTAGTTTATTTAATGACATGATGTTAAATAAAATATCTAAATTATGTACATATTAGGGTTTTATTTTTTTGTAATTATGTCTCAATCCTAAAATTCTAGGTGATGCAAAACGTTTGATCTATAGCTGTACGTCAAGCTGAGTGAAGAGGTAGGCTATTGTGCATAAGTATTCATGAATAACTAAGTACATGTTTTTGGTCTAATAGAAACATATTTCGACAAACTGGTGTTTTCTGCTGTCATTGCACGTAAGTAAAGTCAGTCAGGAAAGTATGTCCACTGACTGAGAGAGTATTAAACCTGGGTAAACCTGATCTTTTAAAAGCCTCTGTATACATTTAAATGGATGTTCGGATTTTCAGTATAAATCATAAACTGTAGGTTTTTAGGAGCTGGAACCTAGAATGCATTTAAATGCCTTTACGGAACCTCCTTGTGTGGTTTATATTGTATTAAACAGTGTTTTTATTAATCTTTGGAAACACTAAAGTATGACCAACTTATCCCCTTAAATCAGGGGTCGGCAACCTTGGGTTTTTCAATCCATTCCACTGCAGGACTGTTCCAACCAGACCTATAATTATTTAATTGACCTCCAGCAGAGTTAATTAAATAATTAAGGGTCTGGTTGGAACAAAGTCCTACAGTGGAATCAATTGGAAAAGTCAAGGTTACCCCCTGATTTAAAGGGATATCTTGCACCAAAAAAGTAAATGTAGAAATTTAGTGACATTTATCTTTCAACTCACCGGTGGCTTATTGGTTAGAAAATACAATTTATTGAAAAAAAACAAAAAACAAACAGGGAACCTTCAGTTCTGAGGAGGATAAACGAACAAAGGAAATTGTGCTGGAAACATTGATTGATGTATCTGTCACCCACCCACCCCTCCAGAAAGAAAACAAAAAAATATCCAGTATATTTTCTGGATGGGGAAAAAACTAGTTTTAAATCAGATGAGATGCATATTGAAGACAGTATTTGTCCCTGTGAGTTTTGGGGTTAAAAACATTCCTTCCCACATCAGTTTTAATGAATTTGGTAAGTGCACGCAAGTCTATTTGGTGTCTGTCTTAGCATGTGAAAGACCAGGATGCTGTTAATGGCTTCATAATATCTTAGCTGCTTTTCTGACCTGCCCGTCTTACTAATGCTATTGAAAAAAAAAGCATATCTGAGGTTGCTGTAAAGTTCCTTTAAACAGCACACAAGTAACGTGATTTTAGAAGTCATTTTTAGTGCTATCCTTTTATATAAGAGGTATTGTCCTTGTCAATTTTTGTCATTCAGAGTCAGAGTCAATGTCTGGTCTGCTGTACTGTTAATGTAGAGTGACTGATATCCTGGAGTTCAAATTGTTTTTGTTCACTGCTTTCTCGGCTCCAGCAAGCCTTTTTGAATTAATGTACCCACTAAAGGAGCAGATGTAAGGTCTGTAAACAAGTTACTACAGTGAAGTATGCTCAGAAAGTTTTCCTACCAGAACAGACAACATAACTTTTAATGTTCCATTCCCGCAGTGGAGACAGTGCACTTCTCTTTTAATGCTCCATTCCCGCAGTGGAGACAGTGCACTTCTCTTTTAATGCTCCATTCCCGCAGTGGAGACAGTGCACTTCTCTTTTAATGCTCCATTCCCGCAGTGGAGACAGTGCACTTCTCTTTTAATGCCTCCAAAGCCCGCTCCTTCTCCACCCTTGCTCCGCAGTGGTGGAATGACCTTCCTACAGATGTCAGGACTGCCCAGTCCCTGACCACATTCTGGCGCCTCCTTAAGACTCACCTCTTCAAAGAGCACCTGTAGAACTCCTCTGTTTGTATCCTGGGACACTATCACCCTTCATGTAAATGTGCTTTATTTTGCTCTTATCAGCCCCCTATTTTACTGCATTTAATCCTGTACTTCAGAATACTGTAATCTGCCAAGTTTTTAACCTGTAGTACTTTGTATTTAATCACATCCTGATGTAACTATCACTATTTAATCATATCCTGATGTAACTATCACTATTACCTGCTGTATTATTGAATTGTGGTTTGTCAAACTTGTACTTTGCTTGAACAAAAGTTATTGTATTTCTTGCTCTTATTGTATTACTTGTATTGTAACGCTTGAAATGTTTTTGCTTACAATTGTAAGTCTCCCTGGTTAAGGGCGTCTGCTAAGAAATAAATAATAATAATAATAATAATAATGCTCCATTCCCGCAGTGGAGACAGTGCACTTCTCTTTTAATGTTCCATTCCCGCAGTGGAGACAGTGCACTTCTCTTTTAATGCTCCATTCCCGCAGTGGAGACAGTGCACTTCTCTTTTAATGCTCCATTCCCGCAGTGGAGACAGTGCACTTCTCTTTTAATGCTCCATTCCCGCAGTGGAGACAGTGCACTTTTCTTTTCCTTGCTCTACTGATGGCTAAATGGAGCAAAAAAATAAATAAAAAATGACAGTGAGGCAATGATTCCAAAAAAGCAATCTAAAATGACACACACAGTTTTGATTGGTATTTCATTTGTGTTACAAATGTGTGCCGGAATGAGCATTGTTTTTTAACCTGGCTCTTGGTAACAAGGAAAATTGTTTTCTGATGTTTTGGAGAACGTATATTTTATTATGGGCTTAATAATGTTATACAGCAAAAGCACACATTGATTTCAGTTTTACACATTGTTGCTGTTGCGTTCTACTGTTTCAGCATTCAAATTCGACTGCAGCCAGGTGGGATTTGAACCGGGGACCTTCTGGTTACAAGCCCTTTTCTTTAACCACTGGACCACACAGCCTCCTAATAATGGTAATGGGAGTCAAACTGAGTCTATGACAGCAATGTGTGAAGGGAGTGGTACCCTGAATTACTTATCAAGCTTCAAACAAGGCATTTTAAAAACATGACTACGTGCAGTCTTTATCGCAAACAATTAACAGATTCTGTTTAATGGACAAGATGACAGGATGTTGTTTTCAAACAGGTAACTGTTTAAAAACTAGCTGAATCAAAAACCTATGTACAAGAAAAATGCAAGTAAAGATAAGAAAGAGATTCTTCACTAAATATTATTATTTGTTTATTTAGCAGACATCTTTATCCTAGGAAACTTACAGAGACTAGGGTGTGTGAACTATGCATCAGCTGCTGAGTCACTTACAACAACGTCTCACCTGAAAAACAGAGCACAAGCGACTTGCTCAGGGTTACACAATGAGTCAGTGAGTGAGCCAGAATCTGAACCAGGAACCTCCTGGTTACAAGCCCTTTTCTTTAACCACTGGACCACACAGCCTCTATATGCTCCCTTACTTACTATAACCACATCTGTAGATGTAGTTTGTGTAACTATTTTCATTGCAAACAGAAGACACTTTTTTATAGTTCTCTAACATACACAAAAATTAAACATTTATATAACTGGGCATATAGTAGTATAGGATGACTTTTCTCAGATTCACGTGGCTCATGCTACTCTTTAGAGAGAACTTCATGCTCTGCTGTCAGCCAGTCAGAAGAGAGTTCCGATTGCATGTTCTTTAAGGGTCAGAAATGTAGCCCTGTCCATTTCAATTTTAACTAGGCCTGCTTAAACACAATTGCTTGGGCTTGGTTATGGTGGAAAGAGGGCCTGCCTTCTTGTGAGACTACTCTATTTAGGTTGACAGGCCTAGAAATGGCAACCATTAACTGTTCAGTTATACAGATAATCCTGGTCTTCAAAGCATTAAATAAGTAAATGTAAGGTGACTAGGGCTCTGACTCGAATGAGTTAACAGCTCAGAGGGTGCCCATTGACAAAGCTCTTTTATTGTCATTTAAAGTGCCGTTGATGGAGCTACGCTTAACGACGGAATTTAAAGACGGTATTATTTGAAAAATACATATTTTGCTGAATGCTAGTTGATGAAATGTGACTAAACTGGGCAGCTTACTGTACGTGCGCAATTATCCATGTTGTTAAACTATACTCCGTGTATTATAAATGGTTAACACTGGCAAGACTTTCAGCAGCAACAGACGTTGCTTAACTTGGAGCTGTCGCTATTCCTTCAGCATCATCCTACAGTAGCATCATTTTAATTGGGACAGCGCTCCAGAGTCATTGACACTAATTGATTTTGCTCTTGTAACATCTCACATTGTCTTACCCAAGTTTTATTTTCCAGTAATGTATTTTGCCACCGAAATCCTTAATAATTCAAAAGATTCCCTCTATAAAAAGTCAAAGAGCAACACAGTGACTGCATCACCTGCTTGGGGCCTTCATTTGACAATCTGTTAATAATAAATACTTATTTTTAATCTAATTAAACATCTCTATTTAATACCTATCTATTTGAAAGATGTTTCTAGGGCAGGTCTGAGTAAAATAATAAATGCTACGTTTTTAATGCCTTTATTGTCCAGTATTATTATTCTATTGCTGATATACCATAGCAACAGATACTTTTTATATAGGATGGTATTCATATTTATACATAATACATGTTTTTTTTATTACATTTAACAACTTTTATTTACATAAGTGCTCTGGAAGTCATATAACATGACGCCACAAAGACTTAAAAAATATGGTATTTGTTTGGATTCTATTAAACATATCACAGATTATATATTTCTTTAATCCACATAAATACATTCCCTCTGTCTTTCATAGCTCAAAAGAATTGCAATCTGGGAACATTTACACCAAGCATGGTAGTGCTTTTATTACATTGTTCTGTTTCTTTATAAACACCAGAGAAATGGGAAAGTTAATCTGGAGAAAAAACACAGACTGATTTTTGTAGTTACTTATATTATTTAGAGTTGCTTATATTATTTAGGGTTCAGCTGGCAAGTCAGTTATGGGTAAAAGGACATTACACATGTAGGAGCTTTTTACACTAGACACTTTGAAAAGAGTAACCCACGGGCAACTGCTCTGATATCAGAATCTGTTTAGAGAAAGCTAAATGTTTAGACATTTCCACATTTAGGACTGTATTAATAGGCATGCAAACAGAAAGGTGATAGGCTGTGTCATCTTTATTAAAAAATGTGTGTTTTATTGTTGAGACTAATACATTTTGAAGACATTTTAGATAGCATTTGGAAATTCTAAAAGAAAATATAAAACTATCAACATATATACCTTATCCTTAACCTAAATCGTTATAAACAGTTATTACAATTTTACAGATTAAATTACAGGTTATTAACTCGTTATTTTATTTTTTTTAAAATATATATTTTAATACATTTTTGTAACCTTTAGGTGTGGTTCAGGGAGCAGGAGCTAGAGATCCCCATCCCACCCTGTTCTATCCCGACAAAATATCTGTCAATCTCCCGATTTAAACCCCTCGAGACCTCTGGCCAAAACTACCCTGAAGATCTGATTACACTGTGAGCGGTAGAAGAAAGCGGTAAACCAGGGGGGCAAAAAAAAAAAAAAAAAAAAAATAGAATCTGTTGTTTTGAATGGGTGCAATTACACTGAGCGCGGAATGGAAAAGCGTCACGGCGGAAAACCTTTCAGGATAGAAACCAATCAACGGAAGTTTTGTTGTGTGTCGATATCTGCACTCTGTACAGTGAGAGACGGTGAATGAAAGACTGATTTTCGAGGTGCAAAATGTAATTATAATATAATTTAATGTATATATAATATAGAATATATCGTTTATTAATATACATATAATGGTCACTCCGGAGAATGCTACACAGGTGAAAAGCTGATTTTTTTTTTTATAAATAAAGACACATACACAAATATGAGGCTGCGATGGAGACCCTTCCGATGCAAGCAACGTATGCGACTTCAATGCAAACAAGTTCAAACCCCTTGCCAATGCAATGGGATACGTTTTGTATTGTAATTTGTAAAAAAAAAAAAAAAAAAAAAGTGCTTATTATATTTGTGGGTGTTGTAATTTAATTGGATACAGTATTTTCAAATGATAAACAGAAAATTTTTCTGAGCAAGACAGGTTCGTGTGATTCCGCTGTGAGTTTCAATTTTTGGGCTGCTACTAAACTCAAATCAGAACTTTCATGACTCATGTTTATGACTCCAATTAAAAATAACAATGAATACTGATGTTAATTGTGAGAATGTGGCAATTATCTGCCCATTATAAATGTCATTTTTTTGCCCACAGAGTAAGTAATAAGCGATTTGTTTTGATTGTATTCAAATGTGATTTGATTGAATTCTCTTTCTTTTCATTTAGAAATTTAAAAAAAAAACCGGTAAAAAAAGTACTTCTCCCTTGTATATGTCGTAAATTATGAATAGATCCTCTCACATGCCTCTCGTTTAATTGGGACAGCCGCTTATTCAGGAGATTTTTACATCTCTTGAGGAGCCACGATAAAGTGATAACGACTGTGCTATCATTAAATTCCATTGTATGGTACAGAGAAACAGAAAAACAAAAAAGTAACATATGTCACTGAAAATGGAGTTCCTCTTCAGCAAGGGGGATCACACCGCCGTCATCCACACCAGACATGCACTAAACCTACAGCAATCTGTAACTAGCAGCACTGTGCACAAGGAGCTGCTGAGATATGTGAATGATACAATAATAAAAAAGCTCAGTTCACATCTATTGGACAGCAAATACTAAACAAAGACACAATTGGTCCACATTTATTTTATTATCCACCTTTATAGGACAGTAAGAAACAGTTAAACTGTTACACAGACTTAATTATTGGCAGCTTTTGGAAATACATGTCCACAATTCAATGCAAAGCAGATCTTTTTGTACTCCTGTTTTCTAGGTCATTTTTTTGACTACCTTGAGCTTGTGCTTGTACAATTATCTGACTTTCTTAAGAACTGTATGCCAAATTAACCATTTAAAGATGCTATGCCGTTATCTTTATTAAACACATGACCAAACGGTATAGGACATTAAGGTGATTTCTTCATGTCAACAATGTTAAAGCACAGATTTTGTTGCATATTTGGTAAAAAAAAAAAAAAAAAAAGTTTACATTGATCATGTTATTAACTTTAAAGTCATTGTATGTTAAGTTATTTATTTCTTAATTTCTTAATTTTCCACTTGATTTTGGGCTTGTTTGTTGTAAATAGCTTCCATTTTGTCATGGATTTGTGTTGAAATGATTTCCCACCTCAGTGCTCCAAGAACAAGCTCTGTTGCTATTACTGTCAGTTTTAATTATTTTCATTACTTAACAGCGCAAGACAAATCAGTGAATTGCTTCCTATTGCCAATCTACTGGTTTTCTAAAACTGTCATTCTAATCAAATAAAGACTGAAACAGACTATTTTAAGAAGGAACTTTTTTTAAAAATTAAAAGTACCAAAATGATTTCTAAAATCACTAAAGATCCAGCTTTGTGGAAATACATGTTCGTATTACACTCTGTACCCAACACAATAGATACAGTACCCTCTTACATAAAGTGTGTTTTAATATATTCATGCACAAACTCATTTTCTCCAATTTTCAAATCTGATATGGCATTTCTTATGCTTATCAGATCTGCATTGCTGCATAATCTAATATTTTAACGTGATAGTAAAATCAAGGAAATGTGCCAATTGAAGTATTGTTAGATTTGTAACTGTTTACACTGTCACAATGACCATCTATGAAATGTGGACAATGTCATAAGGGGCAGCAGTGTGGAGTAGTGGTTAGGGCTCTGGACTCTTGACCCGAGGGTTGTGGGTTCAATCCCCAGTGGGGGACACTGCTGTTGTACCCTTGAGCAAGGTACTTTACCTAGATTGCTCCAGTAAAAACCCAACTGTATAAATGGGTAATTGTATGTAAAAATAATGTGAAATTATGTATAATGTGATATCTTGTAACAATTGTAAGTCGCCCTGGATAAGGGCGTCTGCTAAGAAATAAATAATAATAATAAGACTGCTGGAGCCAGTTTCTGCTGCATGACCCCTGTCTTCTTGCTGCATAATGTGTATAATATATACTATATTGCATCTCTTCTGTGTTTTTTAGTTCTGAACATATAATTGTATTGTTCTGAATTCATACAAAGATTGAAGTGAAAATAGGTGTCAGTAGGGTGTAAGCCTACAGAGGGCAGCCAGGCAGGCACTGATTCGATTGGCCTACAAGGGGTTTAGATTGTTCTGGGGGCAAACCATTCCTCATTAAGTACCTGTTTAATTTACTTCAGGAAATTTAGAGGAGATCTGGAGTGTTAAACAGGCAAATCAATAGTTAATGTCCTAGATTCTGCAATTTGTTGTAAAACCTGCGACCACACACACAGCAAGCGAGCGTCTAAAAACCACCATGCACAACAACCAGGCTTGTGTGTAGTTGAGCTTTTAACCTCATCTCACCAGCAGGGGTCAAAAAACATAAGAGCAGTGCATCACACAGCACTGCTGATTCCTCTTAACCTCGCCAAGTCACAGCACCAATGCAACAGGATGAAGGCTGCCCACAAACCGAACGACTGCAAACGTCTTAACCACTGTGCCAACAAGCCAGAAATATCTGCATGTGTGGTTGTAGAAAGTTTAACCTCCACCACAATGGTCAGAATCCATAACGAAAGTTAAAGCAGCATATTTTATTTTTAAATTAAAAAATTTCAGAAAAAAAAAGTTTTGTAAGTTAAAAAAAAGTAGCATAATAGAAACTTGGCTTGGTAACCTGGCTTTAGCTTAGCTCAGAGTTATTTCTTAGCTCAGAGTTATTCAGTCTTTCCCCTTGATATCTTGGCAAAGTTTTAAGTATATTGCAATTGTCAACTAAAACTGAAATAACACATTTAAAAAAATAAATAAATCAAGTCAGCTGTGGATCAAAAATAACTTAATGCGATTCATAATGTGAGTAAAATGTACTTAATTTGTACTATTTATTAGTATTATTTATTAATATTTTTCTAAATTAAGGCGCTGGATTTAATTTGACAGCCTAATAACAGACACACCCAATTCTTCTTAATTAATGAGAATCCCTGCTAACAATTCTACTCTATCTACACTGAATGATACATGATCATCACATGCTGATTGTGAATGAAGTGAATGTCTCAACAAGTGGTAATAGCACACTATTTACATGCTGTACTGTACTGTACAAGACCCAACTTTAAGAAAAACAAAAGGGACAAAAAAACTCGAAATGGGACAAAGCATCCCTGAGGGTATTATCTAAGAGGAATGTCATTTCAGATTTTTAAACACAGTGGCATTTATACAGAAAAGATCATTCAGAGGTTAAAACTGTGGCATGGAATTCTTAACTTCTACTGGCCACCACATGTAATATAACTTTATTGAGAGAATCATAGAATACAGCAGAAGTTAAAACAACAGGGTACTAAGATGGTTCAAGTTCATGAGACACCACATGTAAAGAAACCTTATTGAGAGAATCATAGAATACAGCTATGCAATAAACATTAAGACAATAACTGAAAGTGTACCGCCTGTATATCCAGCAGCAGACACTTTAAAAAAGCAGATGACCTAAATGATTTCTGAGGTATGAAACTTTGATACTGTGGTAGTGGCAGCATTGTAAAATAACCGGCATACCCCAATCAGACTTGACTGAGAGAATCACAGAATAGCCAGTACCTCAATGTGTTTGTTTTTTTATTAACTGGAAACCAATCTGACTAACACATCTTTCCCCACAGTCAAACATTATGATTAATACTGGTGGCATTATTTACAGCACTGACAATGTACTATTTTCCAACCAAAAAGTGTTTATGAGTGATGTGGTGAGTCTCATGTGTTTTGAAATGCCTGTGTCATTGTGATATTCACGGCACTGGGTTTCACAGTATGTGTTGTTGTTGTGTAAGACCCATAACTGTTCTAGCCTCCATGCTGTTTTTTTTTCTCTTTATATGCAACTTTTTGTCTCACCTAAAGCTATTTAAAACCTTGTTAATAACATTGGTTGACAATTATTTATTTTTTAAAATGTGTTTGGAGTTCCAACATGTTGTTTTCACTGGGCCACACATATGACCCGAATGAACATCTGTGCTTACTTCCTGTACGTTGTCTGCAGCCAAACATTCGATTTTATACGCCACATAGACTTAGTCAGCCCACAGATTCAAGGTATGTTATTCATTTATTCCTGATCAAGATTCATTCACCCTGCTGTCTTAGAATGCAATTTACAATTATTCTTAATACCAATACTGAAGGCCAATCTGGTTAATGATTTTGACAAGCGGGGACTAGCCTGACTGTCCTGGTTACTTCAGCATTTGAATAAGTCTGCCAGTCTAAACCATGAGCAATGCTTTTTTTTCTTTTAGTCACAGATTTCTTCATCAGCTCCGTTAGGAAAGAGACATCTTTTTACAATTATTTACAAGATACCCCTGTAGCAAAATACTTAAAAAAATTGCCCTTTGTAAAAACATTACTGTAATATTCTTGACAGATACAGCTACAAACCTATCAGTACTCTTATAGTAAAAGGTTCCTGCAGCCGCCCAGGACTCACTGCATTAAGAATTTTACTGGAAGCATTCACGATGACTACAGACAGGGTTATTTGTATTGCCCCTGGCGCATGCTCATTTAAAAACAAACACGTATTGTGCACCAGTTTACATCGGAGGCTGGGTGTAACAGTTCTCCATAAGGGGTTTCAATACAGGGGTTTCGATGCATCTGTGCTCACAGGAAAGAAGTATTATGTTGTTTCAGCTCTACTGTAGCAACAAAGGACATGAAGAAATCGGTGACGTCAGCCTATGAAGGATTTCCTCCTCTTCTCGTGAGACAATCACTTTTCTAACTTTGACACGTTGCTTGGGGATGTGTACAGTCTTTCCAAATTTAATCCACACATTAATGTAACAGTTGCACGCATTTTGGATTTTCTGTATATTTTTTTGATATATACCTGGTGGCTGGTTCTATTTTCTGTGGTACTGCACGGCATTACCTTTTTTTTTTTAACGGTCGTCATTAACTTGAAAACAAGGAACGGAGATGAAATACTGTGCAGTCTATACTGCTGTCGCCCAGGTCGTTTTGCTCCTAACTTTACTAAAGGGACCCCCTTCTGGTAAAGCAGAAGAAGCCTCTTGTCACGGAGCATTTGATCTTTATTTTGTGTTGGACAAGTAAGTATCCTGTCAGAAATGAGTTTGCATACACAGTACTTAGTTGTGCCTCAGTGCGTGGCCATGCTTGCATTACTTTTCTAGTTTTGACAAGAAAGTAATAATTATAGTTTGAAAGATTTGTTTCACACTAACGCAATTACAGGGCAGTTCCTTTGAAATGTAAAACGACGTTTTTTTTTTTTTTTTTTAATGTTATTCCAGTTGTGAAACAGTTAAGCTAGCCTGCGGGCTCAGTTCAGTTAGGTAATCAATATATCATCACTTAAAATGGTTTGACAGCGAAAGTACCAGGTTCAAGTAATGCTACCAAAATCAGTGCAGTCTGGGGAGGTAGAGGCACAAAAAGTGAGGCGCAGAACATAACATGTTTGTTTATATTATCGGACTTATGCCGATGACGTCTTTTTATTTGATTAAACTTGTTTTTACAACATACATCAATCGAATGTCTTTTCTGTGTCCTGATACTGAAGTGTAGCTGCTGATATATCATAACATTGCTTGTCAGACTCCTGGCCTCTGAGTCCATGGTCTGTTTTGTTTCACATACAGGTTTTGCTGTCTTAAACAGATAGGCACTCATGTATGTTCACTGATGCGCTATAGTACTCGGTGGAGGAAACCTGTTGATTATGTTTAGCATAGGCAATAATGTATAGGTACAATCATGTCAAATTTGTGCATAACTGTCAAATAAGTATAATTGTGTGTGATTGGTTGTAATTTTGTTCAAAACGAGGCCAAGCATCCAATTCTCAAATATTTAATTAAATAGCAAACAATAATCCTCTTTTTACAAATTATTCCCCTATGTGATTAATACAAGACAAGAGTTCAGAATCATTTTCCAACCACAGATAAAGCTGTGTTTCCTTCTTCTTCTTCTTCTTCTCTCTGAACACAGGGCCTGTTTTAAAACATGTTTTATTCTTTCCTGTTTATGCTTATACGTTGTATATTGCTGTGCTGTGCTGTGGTTGTTTTAGTGGTTTTGAGTTTGGACCCCTTTCTTACTAGTATTCTGTATACATCAATAGAGCTTACTTTAAATAACGAAAGGAAGAAAGAAAGAAAACATATTTTCTTTATCCTGAAGTTACCACTTTTTGGCATTGTACGCACATAGCTGATGGATCAACTCTGCTATCATAATATGAAAGAAGCTAGTTGGAAACTAGAGACCTGATGTGTGAAATACATGATGATGATGATGATGATGATGATGTAATTTCCTTAACTGAGCACAAAGCATGCAATGTATACACAGTTTGTAGACTAGCCTATGTAAATCACATCTAGCAGATTGTGAAGCTTGTAATATTATAACGTCAAGTGCAGACGGAACATTTGCAGCCCCTCTGTGTTGCAGAGCTGTCAGGGTGCACCCTGAACTTTGCAAGACCCTGACCTGTGCAGAACTGTGCTGGGACAATGCATGGGGATTTTGCGGGATCTGCCCCTTGTCAGTACACATGAGTGAACACCTGGACTTGTTGCAGAGACTGGCTCACCCATAGAAGTATATGGGTGGAACTTTGCACTGGAGTTGACCTCTGCCTAGCACGGGAAGGGGCCAGGGAGGAGTAGGACTGGAACAGCAACTGATTGGCGGAGTTGTAACGATGTAGGGAAATGTGGGTTATTTAAAGGACAGCTTGCATGCTGTTCGGGATGGGCTATAGCGGGAGTGTATGAGAATCTACATATTGCTGTTGTGGTGCCAATAAAGAAAGTAGGGCTGGGACAATGCATCGATGCATCGAATCGTCTGCATAACCATCGATGGATACAATAAAAATACATTTTTAACAATGTAGAGAAAGCTTGGCTTACTTACGTGGAGAGAGCGCTAGAGAGAAAAAAAATCACAACCGAGTTACTGGGAATTAGTTTAATCTCCTATACTTATCTGTATCCCATGCAATTACAGTACTTTCTTAAAATAATACAAGATTAAAAGCAGTACTTAATTTGTGCCGCAGCGCAACCCCGGAACCTCTGGGCATGCAGAGTCATAGCGCCGGTACCTCTAGTTAAAAATCTCATAAAATGCTTTATTTTTAAAATCTCACACAGTTGCATTAAGTCTGCAAGTTGTTGCCTGCGCTCTAAAGATAGACAGTCCACTGCCACGTTTGTAGCTTACTTTAAATTACTTTACGATTTCAGCTTGAGTGCCTTTAAGTAAGATGACACTGGCTGCAACTCTATTGTCGTTTTTAATTTTATACACAAATAAGCTTACTTGATTTGAAAAACGTCATGAACGATATAAGCAACTTCTTACACTACTTGGTTTGATTAAATGAGTACACAACAAAATATGAAAGCTCAACATTAATTTGAACAAAGAACAACGACAATTTTTTTATGAAAAAAAAATATTGTAGCCTACTTCAAAAGGAACATTAGCCTGCTATATTATTAAACCAAAACAATAAAAATAATAATGATCTGGTTCTCTCTTGCCTTTTTCCATGAATATAATTTAATTAATAGAGAATAAAAGCATACTTAGATAACATCTACCTAGCCTAAGTTTAATTAATCGTTTTTGTAATCTACCAGCAGCTTCTGCTGCATACACATTGCCGATAATAGTGCAGACCGTGGGTCAAACCAATGTTCGTGTTGGGGTGCGTTTTTTTTTAAATCAATGTCGTCCTTCTGGAGTCCTCTGAATGCTTTTTAATTTGTTTGTTAAACCATTTTAATGCAAAACCATAGCAAAATATCGGCTCAACTTTGAGTCATGGGTCTTTTCGGTGATGTGCCAATCTGGGGATTCATAAGACCCGCACCACACCACTGCACCCCCAGACTGATGGGCTGATGGAGTGGTTCAGTCGGACCCTCACCACCCAGCTTGCTATTGCCACCACTTCCCACCAGAGGGACTGGGGCATTCAGCTGCCGCTGATCTTACTGGCTTGCCGCACAGCTGTGCAGGAGTCCACCAGCTGCACCTCCATGCTATTGTTGCTTGGCCATCCACCCGATACTATGGAGGACACCAACTGACCATATGCCTGGCACTTGCAGGACATGATGGACACCGCACATTGTTTTGCCCACAAAAGCGTCGCTATGACATTCGGGTTCGGGGACAGCACTTTCTTGCTGGGGAACTAGTCTGGGTTTACAGCCAGCCGGATTGTAAGCCAGCAGCCTACAGACGCCGGACCCCTTAACAGCCCAACTTGTTTGCCACTGCAGGCCGCGGTTGAGGGTACACTGGCTGCCACTTCTTTTCACAGGCCGCAACAATAGAGACGGCCGCCTCGCCATTTCAGGGACTCTGGACACCTCATCGTGGGGGGGTGGCGTGGTGTAGTGGCAAGCACAGACGGAACCTTTGCAGCCCCTCTGCATTGCGTTGCAGAGCTGTCAGGACACACCCTTAATTTTGCAAGACCCTGAACTCCTGCTTGCACTGTGCAGAACTGTGCTGGGACAGTGCATGGGGATTTCGCGGGAGCTGCCCCCATGGTAGTACACATGAGTGAAAACCTTAACATTGTTGCAGAGACTGGCTTCCCCATAGGAGTATATGGATACAACTTTGCACTGGAGTTGACCTCTCCCTAGCGCAGGAAGGGGCTGGGGGGGAGAAAGACTGGAACAGCCACTGATTGATAGGGAAATGTAGAGAAATGTGGACTATTTATAGAGCACCATGCATGCTGTTTGGGGTGGGATATAGAGGGAGTGTATAAGAATCTGCTTATTGCTGTTGTGCTGCCAATAAAGAGAGTTGCTCTTTGAATCACTAACCTGCTTCAAGCTCTTCATTCTTCATTCATTATATATTTGACATATTGTACAACTACTGAGCACACAATTGCAGAAAATAAACACATTACATACATATCACTGTAGGAATCTCACAGTTAAAGCACTTTTATTATGAATAAAAATGGATTATCAGCCTGCATGTAAACATATTTCTTCACCTTGACCTCAGATCTAATATGGCTGCTATATTGTAGTCATGCGACTTTATGGTTTTCGGATGATAGAGACCAAGTGCTTTTAGGCTTCAAATGTGGTGCAAAGCTGTATTCCAGTGCTACAATCCTCTTGTTCTACATATTATTAAGTTCATGGTGACCCATAAATGCTATATCCAATATATTAGTAACCTCTTGAAAAAATGTCATAATTACTATACACAAGTGTTTTTATGAGGTGTAGATCACAGATGCCGTCTTTTTACGATACTGACACTTGGTTGGTTGGGGTTATTAGGGATATATCTTGGTTACTATCAATATAAATTATTTTACACATTAAGTTATTACACGAAGCATAAACATTTTGCAGTTACTCAAAATGTATTGAAATTGGACCTGCTTTTGAAATGTATTAATTGTATTAATTGGGCAGCAGTGTGGAGTAGTGGTTAGGGCTCTGAACTCTTGACCAGAGGGTTGTTGGTTCAATCCCCAGTGGGGGACACTGCTGTTGTACCCTTGAGCAAGGTACTTTACCTAGATTGCTCCAGTAAAAACCCAACTGTATAAATGGGTAATTGTATGTAAAATAATGTGATATCTGTATAATGTGAAATGATGTATAATGTGATATCTTGTAACAATTGTAAGTCGCCCTGGATAAGGGCATCTGCTAAGAAAATAATAATAGTATCATAATGAAAGTTTTTTTTTTTTTTTTTTAAATGTTTTCTCAGATCTGGCAGTGTAGCAGACAACTGGGGAGAAATCTATGGATTTGTAGAGCAACTCACTCAAAGATTTGTAAGGTAAAGTTGTTGTGACCTAACAAGCATTTTATGGAATGTCACTGATGTTATCTTAAGCAGTGATTACATATTTTTGGAGTAGATGCTCAGACTTGTTCACAATTAACTAATCTGCAGAAGAAAATAGCAAATGGGCCATGTGGGAGTGGGTGGCACTGTGGGTTGAGTTGTTATTCCAACCATTTACATTGCAGGCTCTGTGTACATCCATATAGAGAGGATAGAACAAGGGGATTATATTTTTATGCTTACAAACTGTAGTAATAATAATTCAACAAAATCAAGGATTAGCACACTTTTCCAGTCTGTTAACTCAAAGCTTATACTTGTGAAACCTGCGATAGCTTCAGACTACAGAACTTAGAACATCAGATAGAATTGTGAGCTAAGTGTGGAGGAGGAAAGGAAAGTGTGCCATGTGTCTTGTGGGAGAAAATTAGCAGTACATATCCTTATGTTGCCTTGCCCAGCATCGTTAAGGCCAGAGAGAGAGAGCAGAATACTTGCAGAAAAAAACAACTTTAGTAGCAAAGGGAAAACAAGTTTGTAAGGTCTAAAGAAAAATGTGTTAAGGGTAATATGTTACCATTTTAACAGCTGGTGTTCCAATAGAGAGGATTAAGAATGCTGTAACGTGAGATATCATATCAGTATTTCTGTAATTCCTTATCATTATGATATTGCTTTGCTGGTTCTTTTCTGACGCGTCAATTAACAGTGTAACTTGTTTTCACAACCTTATGAGCGAATTCATTTTTTAAAATTGTTATTAATTGCAAAGCTGTACCAAATCACAAGAACATTTTTTTTTTCAATTATCTTTGTTTGGTTTGGATAACAAACTAACAAAGAGTTTTGTGGCGCTGGCACCAGTCTCAGAGTCTCTTAGCAAAGGTTCAGGTTGCATCTCACCCTAGATCCGCTATCTCTTTAACTTACGATGAGAATTATACAGTTTGCAGATGATGAACCACATGTTAAATAAAACATAACAAAAAAACAAAGAAAAAAAATTGTCACAAGAAAGAACTGTACATAACATGTACAAATTAAAAAAAAAAAAAAAAAAAGCTTTCCTGTTCCAAGAATTGAGTGACAAAAGTGTACTGTAATGATATATTTTAGGCTGCAACATCTATGAGTAAGCAAATGACTCTGCGCTCCTAACAACAACACCTTCGTCACTGCTGTTGATCAGATTAGTCGAGCCACCACTGGTATTGTTCAAGATGTGAAATTAAAGCATATATGGAAGCTACTTTAAATCAATGCCAGTACATTAGGTCTATAAACAAAAATGTTAATAATCAGATCTGGTACCTTTTTATTTATAAATGAACCCCTGGGTGGAGTGAATGTAAAAACCTGTCATGGAATTCCTTTTGGACTGTGCACACCTTTCTAATTGGTTATATAATAATAATAATAATAATAATAATAATAATAATAATAATAATAATAATAATAATAACTTTTTTTTTTTCCAGTCCAAGGATGAGGTTGTCCTTTATAGTGTTTTCATCAAAAGCTGAAACCATGATGCCTCTGACTGGAAACAGGTCTGTTCCCTGTTCTAGCCAATGAGCAACAATTTAATGTGTCATTTATTTTTTTCGAGGGGGGGTACATACATTTATTGCAGCATTGTTACAGAACAAAGTGTCTTGGTAGAGTTGATTTGTTCTTTTTACTTTGCATTTTATCTTTTTGATTCCTAGCACAGCATGAAAAGTACTATTTTTCCTTCTTTAGAAAAGCATACTTTTGTGCATCATTACTGATGTTTACCTCTGATACTAATGTGCTTTTTATGCCACCTTACCTTTATAATGTAATACTTAATTATGATTTATTAAAATGTATCAGGTTGTATTAAGCAAGGGAAAATACTATAATCTGTTTGTATTCATGGGAGTTGTATCTTTGGTATAGATTTCATTGGCTAGTTTCTTATCTGTTTCCAGGCTAACGCCTGTAGTTTTCAGCTTTGCCTTTTTAACTGGCAGACCTGGTTGTTTGATGGCTGTTCTGATTGTTGGTTTTCAGAGATGAAATTAACAAAGGGCTTGATAAATTGAGCAAAGTGATCCCTGCAGGTGAAACGTATATGCACGAAGGGATCAAACAGGTAAGCAAACCTACAATCTAGGAAATATTAAATAAACAAATAGATATACACCTCTGCTTGGATTTTTTTTCTATGATATATATATATATATATATATATATATATATATATATATATATATATATATTGTATTCAGCCGATGAAGGACTTGTAGTCCGAAAAGTCCTGATAATTGATTTGTAATTGATTATTCTACCTTTAAGTACCTGAAATATCCTTTTCTTTTTTCTTTTTTCTTATATATATAAAATCCCTTCAATGTAATGTTACTGGAATTGTATACAGTAGTTTTTTTTGCATTCTGTCCTTTGCCAATGCAGTGGCGCTACAGTAGTAACCCAGTGGTTCTGTTCTAAGGGCCATGGTAGTGCAAGACAGCTACAAAAATGTGTATGTGGATTGTTTTTGATAACCATTACTGATAGTGTCACAATGGTATGAACAAGTACACACTGGTAAACCATTACAGCACAGTATTACCATGTTAGTGTCCCACCATGTTCCACTGCATCATTCCATTGTGTTCATTGTGAAACGGATGCTGTGTTCAGTACATTTTTAGTTCCAGGGCTTTATCAACAGCAATTTACTCAACATACTGTATGTGCAGCTAAGCTCTCTGTATTCTTCTTATCATTAGACATACTGCACTTCTTCAGGTCAAATTAATTTATACAGGAAATAAAATCCAATTAAGTCATTTTCATTTGTCATCGTTAGGTTAGGCTGCTTCCCCTTCCTGCTGCACAGGACATCAAACAATCTGCAGTCCTGTAGTTTAATGTAATATAAATGTTTGATGTTTATTTGTTTTTATTGATATTTTGTAGGCACGGATACAGATAGAAAAGGAAGGGGGTTTGAAGACATCCAGTATTATTATTGCCCTTACGGATGGGATGCTGGTGGATTTGCTGCTGCCATATGCAATAGAAGAAGTAAGATCAATCTTTTCTGTGTGCAGTTACACATTTTTTAGAAGGGTTTATGAAACTAATAATAATAATAATAATAATAATAATAATAATAATAATAATAATAATAATAATAATATGATTCTTGTGTTTTATATTGTTTAATTGCAGGCGAAAAAGGCAAGAACCTTTGGTGCAAGAGTGTACTGCGTAGGAGTTAAAGATTTTGTTGAAGAGCAGGTAAGAGGTTTTGGGAGAACATTTAATGTAACACAGAAGAAAAAGAAATCTGATTTCAACGTTGTAAAATATGTTTTAGCTTTTAAATACAGTTAGAGAAAGTACAGAGCTGTCCGCTGTGACTTCACACCCCTCTTTATGTAATGTAGTAGTATACCTAAAAACTAAAATAAGCAAAAGTTTTTTATTTTACTGCTGAAAAAAAAGATTGATCTTGATTTAACAGCTCGAAATTAACGCTGGCTGTGCGGCAGTTGCCGTGGGAACTCTTCTGATTTGCCCCGATGCCCCACAAAATATATGTCTATTTCACGGTGTCACAAAGACGGCCGGAGTGGGTGGCGTCAGACCAGATGCAGGAAATAAATAAACAGAGAGATGTGGTTTGGTATAAGCTGGGCGCGTGATCGCGCTCAGCATTTAATAAACAGAAAATAAAAGGTTTTAAACACAAAAACACGGGACACGGCACTACACGCCAAAATAAAAAGACAAACAAAACGGACTACACAGTAAACAGACAGACAAACGAAACACGGTGAGTGAGACAGTTATTCACTTTATATTTACGTTCTTTCTTATTATTTAATTTCTCCTTCTCCACACTCGTTCTCCACTCACCGAACACCTAACCACGAGTGACTAAAAATGTGCCTATTTATACTGTTGTGCTGGGATTCAATTACTAATTAATTATTCACTTGAATCCCAGCACGTGAATTAATTCTGTGCAACCCCGTGCTCACATATTACATTTAACCAGCACGTGAAGTGATTTGTGCTCTCCTCGTGCCTAAATACAAATCTACACTTTAATACACGTGAAACACAGACCCGTTTATATCCCGTGTACCAATCTATACACCAACATTAACACACGCACGCAACACACAAATGCACACAGGGACGGGGCACATTGCCACACACGGCCATTCAGCTACAGCAAGTGGAGACACCTGTATTAGAAAGTGTTTGCAGACAAACAATAACATGATTACGTAATTTACATGGCTAAGTGTGGCGGAGTGTCCCGCCCCTGTGTATTATTATTTGTATTTTTGTTTGCGGCGCGGGTAAAAGCGCCGCGTCTTTTATTATTATATTTAAAAACCCCATGAGGATGCATGGCTGATCAGCTACTGATTATTTAACTAGCTGACAGTCATGCATCCTTACCAAACGCGTGCAGACTCTGGCCGAGGGGTAATAAGATAATTAACAACTAGTTAATCCCTCGGCCAGAGTATATAAACCCTCGGCCAGAGTATATAAATATTGGGGCAGCAGTGTGGAGTAGTGGTTAGGGCTCTGGACTCTTGACCGGAGGGTCGTGGGTTCAATCCCCGGTCAGGGACACTGCTGTTGTACCCTTGAGCAAGGTACTTTACCTAGATTGCTCCAGTAAAAACCCACCTGTATAAATGGGTAATTGTATGTAAAAATAATGTGATATCTTGTAACAATTGTAAGTCGCCCTGGATAAGGGCGTCTGCTAAGAAATAAATAAAAATAATAATAATAATAAACCTGCAGCTCTCTGCACTCGTGATTTCTGAGTTTAGTTTATGTTAAACTTAGGAGAATATATACTATTAAACAGTCCCTTACGGTCATGGAATTCCGCAAATCTGAAATTGATTGGTCTCTCCTTGTGCACTGAAATGTCTGTAAATGAAAAAGCAATCAGCAATAAGCAACCGACTTTACGTTCCTCCTATTTTGCCCTGGCTGAATGATACATTACATGAAGCTTAATTTAAAGGTGAAATGTTATTCTTTTGATTTATTACTACTCATTAACGCTATTTTTCATAGACTTTTCATTGACAAGTCATTGCTGCAGAATATAGTTTTCTCGTTGCAGATTTTAGGACATTTTACTGCAGATTTCCGTGGGGACTAATTAAAATTGAACAAAAACGGTCCTGTGGATTAGCGATGAAATTCTGGCTTCAGCACAGACTCATGTCCTCACAGGCTCGAATCAAGGCTGCTGGTTGACAAAACAAAACCAAAAAAAAACACCAGCATTTTCTGAATAAATAAATAGTTATTATTAAGTTAAACTGTGTTGTTTCTTTATGTGGCCAATAATTAGCTTTATATATGAATCCTCAGCAAAATTACATAACATCCTACACTTTGGCCTTGACTTAAGCTTAGTGGCCTTGGTGCCCTCTACAAATTTATTGAACTGAAGGCCATTTTGGCCTTGCCCTTTAGAGCCATGCAGCATTATTCATTTATTTTTGAATTCATAGGAAAAGTGAACTTCTTACACAGATGTTATCACAGTAGCTTGGGATATACTCATAAAAGCCTCTGGTTTTGGTTTAACATGGTTTCTATGTTCAGACTTTTGTTGTACCGTAAATCCTACCAAGTTCCTTTTTATTTCATATACTACAGTTGGGCAGCCACTTCCTTCCCTATGAATGTTTTCACTTGGCTCCTTCTCCAGTAGCTAAATAATTTTCAAAGAAGTGTCATTGGCTTCCTGAGGCGTTCGAAGAGAAGCTTTTACAATTTCAGCGTTTTGTTATTAGGCTCAGTTCATAACAAACACTACCAGCTTGGACAGATCGGAAATGCTGATTAGACCCCCTTATTTTTTGACATGCCAAGCAATACCACAGTTCACAAATTGGGAGAAAAACAGGTGTGAGTAATGAGAAGCAGCATATAACAGAAATGCTCTGTGTGATAGCAGACGGATGCAAACTGCCTCCATATGCGTAACTGAGGTTGTATCTTTGCAAATGCATATTTATATGATTTATTTTTTCCTCAAATTGAGGGTGGGAAATTTGGGCTTAAATTTTAAGGAATTCGGTATTTGTTATTTTTAGTCAAATAAGTACACTGCATTGTGTGTGTGTGTGTATATATATATATATATATATATATATATATATATATATATATATATATATATACACACACACACACACACAATCCCCCCCTTAGTAGACTAATACATGTATATATTAAATACATGTTCTTCATATCAAAATTGATATAAATGTAACTAAACTGTTAGCATCAGGCACCTTTACAAAGTGTAAATCAGAATACTCATTTGTTATCATCTTACCAAATCACCTGTGACAATGGAGTGGTTCTTATTCTGACCATGTAAAACTGTTATTTTCTTTTTCACAGCTTGCAGAGATTGCAGACACCAAAGACCAAGTCTTCCCTGTCAACGATGGATTTCATGCTCTTAAAGGCATAATTAATTCAGTATGTTCATAGTTATATTTAATACTATGTTGCTGAATGTAGTGCTTTGATAGCCTGTTTCAATTGAGCATTTATAATTGTGTAGATAATTCACTTTTTTTGTTGCCAGAAGTCTGTGTTTTACAGCTTTAGCATGGTTTTGTAGCCAACATAATTTTGGATGGAATCCATTTGTGTCTTTAGGTGTGGTCCAATTGGCTAACATAATGGTGTACATTTTTTTTAGGCTCCTGCAGTACCCACCATATAGTCGTCCCTTTTTCAGTCTTTATATATTTAAAATTCATAAAATAAACATTTGGATAAACTTTTTGGGCATTTTATTTTTGTAATCTGTAAAAATATAATATTCAGCAGTATTTTGGGTTTTGTGTTTCATTGAACTATTACCAACAGCTTATAAAATCCCATAAAAAAGAATTTAGGACTGAAAGTCAAACCTGACGACAGCAATTCTCAGGCTCATTTTCAATAGTGTACGCTGTTAGTAACAGATGTGAAAAAATACAGTAAAATGACCCAATTCTTTACTGTTTAATACTCAGCGAGTATGTTTTCCTGACACTATACTGTTTAATATTTAGACTCAAGTGTGAAAATACCAATTTTAGTGTTGTTTTGACTAATATAAAACTTGGACTACCTGATGTTAGTTTGGTTACGGTAGTCCAAGATTAGTGTTCATCAGGGTCTGTGAAACCACCTCTTAAAGTGTAGTTCTGTCTTTTGTGTGGTCTTTCTGTTTACACAAGTTTGCATTGTCTATTAGTTAAAATAGTCATAGCATATGTTTTCATTTGCATTTGCAACCCATATGGTTTTACATGGAATAAATTATGAAGCCCACATATGTGGCAAATATATATTTTTATATGTATTCACTTCCTGAAGAAGACCAGAGGAAGTGAGTGGGAGGAAATGCATTGAAAAATCTATGAGTGAAATATCAAAGTATTAGAAACTATCTGTCTATCTATCTGACACATTTAAAAATAGATACAACACACATGTCTGTAGCTCGAATGGAAAATAGGACTTGTTGAAGTTGAAAGTTTTTTTTAGGCTCAAAGCCCTAAGGTTTGAAATGTCCTTCCAAACCAATGCATGGAAATGTGTTATTTAATGGTACTATAGATGTTTGTATGTACTGTATGTCATTAAGCATCCATAACATGTTTAGTTTATATTAAGCAGTAGTATCGATGAATTGTGATGTTTTATTTACATGATATATCGTATTGTAATGGAGGTATGCATTGTTTGTATCACAGTACTTGACCAAAAGCACAACCTAGCTCACTGTAGTCCTCCAAGAAGTTTTTGAATGAAGAGCAAATGTTTTATAGTTGGTATGAGCACGTACTCGCCCCAACTCATTTAATTGTTGTATTTTTAACAAACTAGTCCTTCATTTAAGGATCTTTTTATGCATCATACAAGTAGCTATCAGGACCATCACATGTATCGTGATACATACTGTATCGCAACGTGAATGTCGTATTGTGACATTAGTGTATCCTTACGCTCATATTAAGCATGTGTCTCCTTTTTGCCCGTAATTTGCATTTAGTGTGTCTCTTACCTTTTATTTCCCTAGTGAGGGCTGCAGTTCTTCCAAAAAGCCTAAGAAAGCCTTTCTCTTAATACGGGTGCAAGACCTTTATCGTCTTATGGGATTTAAAGTTGTCTAAAAAAGCAGTTGATAATATTAACACATTGTTTTGATGGGAGTTGTTCCTTTTGGGGAAAAACTGTTGACTTCATGGCGTGTTTAGTTTAAAAACACTTGTGTTCTAAAGTCAGCATTCCATTTGGAGGTTTTGTAGCGTTTATATCTCATTTTAAAGGAGTCGCTAATCAGCACTGTTTCTTGATTTACGGGAAGCCGTAACATTTATAGAACATCTTGAAACTCTTTATTTACTAAATGAAATATAATAAAGAAATATATATGTCCATTTTCAAAATGTTAACTCCAAAAGAGAAAAAACACCTTTGTAATATAATTCAAGGAGGTGGTAGAATAAAAAGAAAAAGTTCTTAAAAGATTCCGTTCCACAGAGTAACCTCTTGGACATCATTCATCGGGACTGGAACATTCAGAAAACATATACCACGGAAGGTGGTTGTACTACTTGTAATATTGACTAATTTATCAGCAGTTGTGTTTCAAATATGTTTTTATTATAGTCCACTTCCAGTATTTTGGAGCTGATGACTCAATGAAATTCCCAAGTAGCCTCTCATATTGTATATTTTAAGCTAAAAAACCCCTTAAATGTAACTGTGTGGTAGAGCTACCGACAGTCAAGGCTTGAATAGCAGAGATTAGAGTTTCCCCACTATAAACAAAGAATAACTGCGCAGCTCAGGACTGACGTACCACAAGGACGATCTCTCTCTCTCTCTCTCTCTCTCTCTCTCTCTCTCTCTCTCTCTCTCTCTCTCTCTCTCACAAAGAATAACTGCACAGTTCAGGACTTATGTACCACAAAGGTGATATCTCTCTCTCTCTCTGTCTCTCACACACACACACACAGTTTTTTTGTTTTGATTTGTCAATTATTTTATGTACTGTATAAATCCTATAATATGCAATACAATAAAAAACTTGGCAGATAATATCTACAACAGAATTCGAGGTCAGTGGTCACTATGAAGAGCAAAATAACCTTCTGCAATTATTTGAATTGCTATCTATCAGCTGAACACTTGGGGCATTTTGGGACACAGCCTTCCAAGATAATGTTGATATGAAGTTGCCAAAATAGCAACTTCCTACATTATGTGCTTGCCAGCTTTCTGTGTGATAGTTTCCATTCGCTGTACTCTTATTTCTCACTTCACTGTGCTGCCAGTGATATTTCTGCTGAAAATGCTAGAGATACTACTGAGAAAGAAGTTAAATGAGAACAAAAATGTACTGCTTCATCTTTCCAGTTTTTATATTTGGCTGAAGCAGTAGTGGCAGGGTTATATGTTAGTTAGACAATTTGTTCCATTTTTTCAAACCAAGGTGCAGTGTTGAATAGGAATTTTCCAGACCTTATTAAAAACATATTGAAAAGAACATATATAATGTCAGATGTAGAGTACTGCGTGGCTGTTTGCTCGTTACTGAAAATGATCCAATAAAACAAGTCTATTTTGTCATTTATTAGTGCAAAACAGCTGACTAAATGCTTCTTTAAACATGTGTTTGTAAGCTAGGGATTTGAGGCAATCACTGAGCTATAAACCAAATGTTTATGAATAAAATAATAGTAAATGAAAATGCTTCTTGTAGCTGGTTAATTTTAACTCTACTGGGGAAACCACCCATATACTGTACTTACAAATATTTAACACTGTACTCGATCAACAAATAGATTGATGATCTTCAGAATTATTTTTTGGTGATACCACTGTCCTATATTGTAGGCCTGCTGTATAGATTGTTTGATTATCCTTAAAAAATAGTGCATATTGCTGCAAAGCTGAGTTTGATCTGCATTCCATTCAAGTGGTGTATATGTATTTAAGTACATGGTATTCTTTAAATATACAATCTGTTTCAGATTTGAATAGCTGAGAAATAAATAAACTGTAAAAGCCACAGTTCAAAAATCTGTTGAGAAGGAACAAGTTGCTGCAGTTGTCCTTTACCGTTGTGGAGTCAAGTTCAAATCATGTTTTGCCTGTAATGTATGGACTGTAATGTATGGAAGGCACAGTATGGTAGGTAAGTAATCTTTATGCTGCGTCTGTACTGTAGCAGTGCTGTGTAGCGCACGGCTGTTAAGGATTCTGCCCGATGTCGGTGAGTGGAAATGAGGAAATCTGCAGACAAGCCGGTTCTTTTGCTCGGTTGCGGTGTCCTTGGTCTCCAGTTTCTCCGTGTTACACATATATTGTGGAAAGAGGTCCATATTAAAGCAGGTTTAAGGGCTGTGGCATTTAGATCAGCCACTGTTTAAATAATTAGAATAGACTCCAATTCTCAATTCTCGACTATTAGCTAAAAGTTGTCACAACAATCACTGTTCTTATATGTATATATATATATATATATATATATATATATATATATATATATATATATATATATATATATATATATATATATATTTTTAATTTATAAATTAATTCTTAAATTTCTAAAATTAATTTGTAAGTTAATTTGTCAACTCTTACATTAAATGAGCTGTTTGGCAATTGAACTTTTTGGTTAGTTTCCATTTGCTTGTGTTTACACATAGCTTAATTGGCCAATAATTAATCAGTTTTTGTTGCATAGATGTGTACTTTTATAATGGTGCAGTGGGATCAATGTGTGACACTACTGTGGTGTGTGCCACAAAATTTGGTTCTGCATACTAAAAAACAGAGTTTGAAAATGTTTTCGATCAGAATCAACAGGCAACTGAGGAAAGTGCAAACAGGTGACCGTGTCAGCTGACAATGTTGTCACATGTTTATACTCACTATTTGTACTCTGGGCTCGCAGTGGGAAAATAAACTGATGGCTTTACAAGGCAAGATAAACACAAGCTGAACTTTTATCAGCCGAATATGAATAGTTCTATCTGCATCCGATCCGCCAGCCGCAAGGATGTGAAACAATCCCCGCGCATCCGCGGATATAAAGCAGACATCCGCGGATTTGCAGGGCTTTATTTATCAATACAATAAATAATCAGGACTTATCATTTCTAATTATAATACGTCATTTCACTATGTGTTATCCCCTGGGGAATCAAATGCATTCATTTTTTTAAACAAGCATTTTCGAAAGAGATACCAACGATTTCAGGGTACTCATGTGTTCTTGTCTTTCTGCACAGATTTTGAAACAGTCCTGCACTGAGATTTTAAGTGTTGAACCCTCAAGTGTGTGTGTCAATGGTAAGTCAGTAACATCAATGCTTAAGTAATGTATTAAGTTTTGTTGAACAAAAACGTGAGTATTTGAAGCTGAAGGTCAAGCGGAGCACAGAGTATGTGAAATATTTGCATTGGATCACACTCGCAGCATCCCAGCTTAAACAGATCTGTGCCAATGCTACATATTTGTTTTGCTAATTTCTGTACTTGCTGGTGGCCAACACCCTAAATCGGAGGTAGGTAAGCAGCATTGAAAAAAAATATATTCATAGGAGAGTGTCTTAGTAGAGTATATATGCATTTACTGTGCTTTAATACAGTTTTAACCACTCTGTGCCATACATTTTTATGTTTTACCACATTATACATTATACTGTTGTCTTTATTTTCCAGAGTCATTTTCAGTTGTTTTAAGAGGAAATGGCTTCAAACTTGGTCGAAACAGAGTCACTTGCACCTTTCTTGTCAATGGAAATACAATTAGTAAGTATTCAATGTTGTCTTCTTTAATAACAAAAATCATCCTCTTAGATTTATGAACAATAACAAAAGGGTGCAAAACCAGCCAAAACAATGATCACATTCACAGTTCCCTTTTTAGGGCTCACAGTTTTTCTTTTGTGTTATTAAAGCTGTTTACTTGACTGGATTTAGCACGAGTTTTTCCACTATCTTATGGGTCACAATAGAAAGCAAAAAACAAAACAAATTAAATATTTTAAATATATATGGATGGTCTTGAGTTAAAACAATAGGGTTCATGCTCCTCGGTGCTTGAGGGTAATATTCTGTATGAGGATGGAGGGGAAGCTGCTATTCTGTTCTCTTTGAAGCTCCTGTGTTTTTTAACATCAACAGACTTCATTCAATTAGAATGCATCTACAGTATAATTTGAGATAATGCCAAATCTCATATGATTTACAGTATTAAATGAATACTTAATACCCTCTTCATCTGCATACTGTTTATTTTGTATCTGTTTATTATCCTATGATATATGTTCTTAATCACAATGTATTATTGCTTTAGCATGATATTTAGCATGTTTCATAAGCATGTTTCAAAACCACTGTGTCAGGGGGCAGAAAATTACCAAAGCACACTCTAGTTTCTATACTGGCCTTATTACAGAAATACCACCTTGGGCCCATATAGCACAGGAGGATATCTAAGGGGACCTAAATAAAATGCATTATTGCTCAACTAAAACACTTTCATATACAAATATATTTTCCATAGAAATGGCAAACAGTGCGGGTGCTGTATTTTATTTATTTATTTATTTATTTATTTATTTATTTATTTTATTTTATTTTTGTATTTTTTAATTAAACCTTTCCCCATGTCACTCTAAATACTGTATATGGGTACAGGCACTTTTTGTTTTTGCCAGACATGGTATATAGTCAATTGTGTGTATTTTGAGCGCTGCATGTGACTTTACTAGATCAATGGTTGCCTGTGTTGCTATGCATTTTAGAGACACCAATAAAACGGATCTTCGGTATACACCCAAATGGGTGTGAGCTGAAATGGTTCATTGAGGGTTGGCATTGTGTAATTTTGGGCAAACGTAATCACAGCCTACTAAAACTGCAACCGTTGAAAGTGCTCGCTGTAATCTAAAAATCCCAGTCGACTGTGAATAAAACACATGAACTTGCACACACTGTATCAATTGTCAAAGAAACTGAAGATTATACTGCAGAGTTAATTTTAGAATATATTTTAAATCTTGATAACGCATGCCAGCCGAGTATCAGAATTTAATGTCCCTTTTACTTTTGAAACAACTGTTAAATATAATACATATATAATCTGGAAACAAGTTATTTTCCGATTGCATAACTGATTAACCAGTGCAGTCTAAGGAACTCATGCAATGCCTCATTTTCCAGATGAGAAGCCAAGTGAAGTGCTGGATAATTATCTGGTCTGTCCAGCGCCCACGCTACATGAAGTTGGACAGTAAGTACTCATTGAGATCCTCATACTGTAATTATAAATAACTGGACACTTTGGCAGGGCACTGTTGAAACTCCAGGGCTACAATTCATAGGGTTATGCACTGTGTTCTATATGTTATTTATCCCAAACAGGCATCCTTGTTTTACTGTAGTGGCTGCCATTGAACACAATGTCTGCTTTCATACAGTAGATGGGCCAATAGTAATTTTAAGGATTGCATTTGGTTTTGAATGTGATTCTATCTATTTACCGATCTAGCTAGTAAAATAGTGCAGAGTATAAATCAAGGAGGTTATGATGGGATTTTAGATTGGCTTGGTGAGACCATACTTGGATGGTCTCCACACTACAAAAAGGACATTGCGGCTTTGGAAAGACTGCAGAGAAGAGCAACTAGAATTATCCCTGTTTGCATTCACCATGAGCTACCTATCTCTGGGTATTCATTGGGGGGTGGGGGCACGAGGTGTGGCCATCATCGCCAGTTTAGCTTCCAGAAATGTTTCTTCTTATGTCAGCCAGCAGTGCTGGAATAGAACAGCTTAAGTATTAAGACACTTTCAACACAATTCGACACATTTGCTCTTTTTGACAAGCCCAGAACTGAATGGCAGAGATTAAGTCTTGATTGAGTTTTACTTGCAAAGGTACTAGGGGAAGCTCAAATGGTGCCTGTTAACACCATTCCTGACAGATAAATTACAGGCCTACTTTTACTTGTGTTTGCACTTTTGAGAGATGCTAACTGTTTTCTTAGCCACAACTTTCAGTTAAATTGTATAAACAATAAACCGTAATATTAAAGGGTGACATTGTAGACATGACATCATATTAGACTGTTGTTTCTTGCTAGTTTAATAATGCTTTTCTCCTTGCAAAAACAGTAAATATAAATGTACCACTCAGTTTTTATTTTTGGATCATCTGGCATTCGAGGGAGTTAACAGTAAATAAACAATACATTAGTCCTGTTTTTTTTATGCTAGTTTCAGTCCAAGGGTCACAGTCATTATTCTCTGGTAATGTGAGTTCCTAAACATGAATTGTGGTTGGTAACTCTACAGGGCCAGACCTGTAAGCATTTCCTCTGAACTTTAATGGGTCTGCCAAACAATTATTATATTTGAAACCAGCCCAGATGAAGATAGTCTTTGTGGGATCAGTGTTTATAACATCTTTTGATGTGTACTGTGCTTACAGAATGAAAGCATTTTTAGCTGTTATTTTATTGATATTTTGCTGTAATGTACTGCAGGGATGCATACAGTTCTTTATCTATAGTTTGCTTTTGCAATATGATATTCTAATAAAGACCATTAGCATTCTTAATAAGAATAAGGGATCAAAACAACAGTGTACTGTTAAAGCTACATTTTAAATGTACAGTCCCAAGATAAACGGGTGAAACTGTGCAATGAATTGTCATCTGGCTGACATGCAGAAACTGCTACAGTATTTGTTCCGTGTCTGTATGAGAGTTTTGGAATGCGCTTTCTCTCCCTTGTTATTTTACTTCCGAAGACAAGCACCTCAAAGGTTATGCAGTTCAACGATGAACTAAAAATGTTAAATCATCTAGGTGGCTGCCGTTTGAAGTGCTTGCTTAATTAACTTTTGGCTAGCAAACCCAACCCATTAAGTACTTGGTTAGCATGTGTGGAGAATAATTACATTAGGTACTGAGCTGCAGAGGATTTTAAAAGGATGTGCGACAGATGTGCTGAATGCTTTTCCTGCGCTTCCCTTTTAAATAATTCACTGCCACACTGGTGATAGTCCAGACTATCAACCCACATGCCACCTGCATAACGTCTGAGCAAAAACTTCTTTCACATTCCATCTGTCCTCATATCTGTGCCATCCTATGATAGGAAACATGCACCTTAAATTTGTTTGGTTTTTTGAGATTTTCCATGTATCCACCAAATCTGTGATAGTATATGCCTTGCATGGCATCATCTGTAGTGACAGATGGAAAATTAGCTTCCCTGTGCCCATTCCCACATAACGCTGCTTAGAAAGATGATGTGCATCAGTTATGTTCTGCTTGCATACCTACAATTCAAAAGCACCTACATTCTATGTATCTATCAGCTTACCTGTTCTGTATATATATATATATATATATATATATATATATATATATATATATAGTTTATATTCTGGTAGCTAAGGAACCCTTGACAACGTTGTTTGATGCTGTTTGCATCAATTAGTTATGAAACATGTTACAATTCCGTGCTACATAAGTCACAACTCTTTTTAAAGAGCGCCAACATTAATCAGTAAGGAAAGTAATTGCTAAACTACTGACTTAGTAACAAAGTAAACTGAAATCAAACATGTACACAGACTTCTATGGTATCAGGCACAGAATGGAGATAACATTATTGATTTTCTGTCTATAAACACTATTAGAGGAACGTCTGCCTTTGATATTACAGTGAAGGCACAGAACAGTGAGTTTGTTTTTGTTGCTTTCATTTGTTATGATGAACTGTCATTCATGTGCCATTCAGGTTTTGGGTCCATCCATATAAAAGCACATGCAGTTAGTAAATAAATAACCATCCATTAAAAAAAAGTATATTTTGGTGAAAAATAAAAACAAGTATTTATTTTGTATGAGTTTAAACACACACATTCTTGTTTTGTTGTACTGTATTGGCAGTAATATGCTAGCAATGATCATTCAGGGCTGTGTTAACCATTCTGTTCGTAAGGGCTAGGGTCTTTACTTATCAGTTCAGTAGACAAATGTTTCATATTTCGATAGGCACAAACATTTGTGTTGTGCAATAGTCATTTAGCTATCTAGGACACAAGTAAACCTATAGTTTACAGAGTTTCTTTTGCTTTCCAATTTGCCATGGCTCTTACAGTTATATAGTCAATGGCCTTGGTAGGTTTGTAGTAACTTTATACTGCAGCATTTTGTTCAACTCGCATTCAAAAAATGCATAGAGGACAGCAGCTTGACACCAAAAATCTATACTATAGCGCCGTCTTTGGCACAAGAATGTTTGTTTCCACAGAAGCTCAGTCCTCTTGCCACGGTGTGAAACCTGTGATTTTTAAGGTATTGACAATGTCGACCCAGGAGACTTTTTTGACCTGAAAAAAGTAACAAGGACCTGGGGTCACAAATGGAGATTAGATAAATTGGCATTCAGAACAGAAAATAGGAGGCACTTTTTTTACACAGAGAATTGTGAGGGTCTGGAACCAACTCCCCAGTAATGTTGTTGAAGCTGACACCCTGGGTTCCTTCAAGAAGCTGCTTGATGAGATTCTGGGATCAATAAACTACTAACAACCAAACAAGCAAGATGGGCCGAATGGCGTCCTCTCGTTTGTAAACTTTCTTATGCTCTTATGTTCTTTAGTCTGTCTACCACAGCACCATTAGCTGAAGATGTCAAAGTGCCCTACCCTCTTATCCATTCATGAGGATCACTTACTTAGATAGCAGCGATTCTGTTTTAGTTTCATGCTGCTATGTAATACACTATGAAATGGATGCCTTATGTGTTCAGTAGGGGAGGTTACAATATTTATATATACACACATATACTGCATTTGAGTCCTGGAGCTGCACTGTACCATAGGCATGTAATAGCCTTTCATGTGTTTTTTTTTTTTTTTATTCTAAAGGTTTAGGTCAAAGTTATAAATTATTTGATTTATAAGCCTGGAATTATAACCTAAAAATTGTGTAGGGATATATTTTAAACCCTGTGATGAGGGAATGAATTACATGGTTGACGTTTATGAGGGTGTGCTGGGAGCCATGCCGAACACCATGCAACCACAGTTTATTAAAAACAGCAAACCCATCATGTGGGTCATTTATAGTTATAGTTATTTGAGCACTATATTTATAGATATCAAAGCTGCATTAGGGGCAGTTCCATAGTGGAGGATCCTAAAATTACATTAAAAAATGAGTAAATTAACATCAGCTTGTGATTTCCGATTGACGTAGCGTTATACCACACAGTGTCTTTAGGGTCATTGCCATACGCTGTGTGAACAATACAGTGTGTATATATATAAAAATATACTGCAGCAGAACATGGGTTCAAGGACACATGTTAATAATGTAGTGTCTGAATGAGGTAAAATTGGCAAAAATAAAGAGGAAGCAGTAATGAGCTGTTAGTAAGACAGGCCGAGTGAGTGATGCTTGGCCAAGGATAGAGGCTCAATTCCGTAGCTCGGCTTAGGTGGGTTTAGGGAAGGCCCCGTTTAAATTAGGATAGAGAGAGATCCTGACCGATGAGCTGTCATTTTTTCGAGGATGGAGCTTGGTCGAAGGTAGTGTTCCTGAGGATCTGAAAACATAAAATTTGCTCTGCTCGGCAGAGGGGCCTCTCGGGACGATAGGAATAGCCCGATCGTAGGGCTGAAAGAAGAATATTAAAGGATTCCTTGCGTGGTCTGGTGCTGCCCTCGCAAGAGGCTCGGCTCGGCCTCCGAAGCCGGGACAAGGCTCCCGCAGGGAATCTGCAACTGAAATGGGTTAGTCTGGGACTGGGCACTAAGAGTGTAAAGCGGGCCATGTCCCGAGCGAAGGAAGGACAGCGCCTCACATGGTGAGGTAGAAAAGTACATGAGCTGTGAAAGGATAGTGTGGCCAGGGGTCCCCTCTGACTCACTCGGTGAGAACCCCCCTAGAGCCAGGACAAGGTATCATGGCGACCTGAGGTCGGGGGAGTGAATCCGCACTTACCCCCACAAAGGATGGACCCCTGGCTCCCCGCAGAGACCCTCACTGTGAGAATCGCGCCAGTGCATAACATAAAGGAAACAGCTGGAAAAGATGGGACAGGAAGGGACATACGAGACAAACTGGAGAGATTAAAATAATGTTAGTGTGGTATGGTTATGTGATTAACTGCCGCTCAGTGGAGAGGAAAAAAAAAACCTTCCTAGAAGGGAAAAACCTCTGGTGGCCCCGGCGGTCAGTTAGCCCCCACTCTGGGCATGCTAGCTAGTCTTTGATATCTATTGCTATGTCAGTAGGGGATGAACGGATGTATGAATCGACTGCTGCAGAGGACCAGCGCCCCATGCTCCTTGACCGGACGGAGATCGATGTTGGCTCTGGCTGCGGAAGTAGCTGCTCGATCCGAAATGATTGGGGAGAAAGCTGGTTCTGGGGGCGAGAGTGGTGAGACCATCCTATGTGTTAGTTGATACAGGATTGATCAACGGTTTGCTACCATCATGTCTGCTTGAAATGGAAAAGGTGAACTCACATTCAGAGATGTGGGTTTTATAACTACAGTCATTCTCCTAATGGTGGAACTCCTTAGCTCATAATCCAGACAGATTTCCAGTCTCATACCACATCTCTCACCATGTATTAATGTTTGTAGTATTTGAAAGGATGAGCGGACATACGATTAGATTGATGAAGAAGTCAAGCGGAAATGGCTGCCACGATCTGAGTATTGGAGGCAAGCTGGAGCGTTGGAAGCTCTGGAGGAGGACAGTTGTAGATTTAAGCGATAAACTAAAGCAACTTTTGCATGCTGCAACAGTGAGCAGATCTGAAGAGGGAGCCGAGATCTGCTGTAGTGAGGAGCGATTAAGAGTAGAGGACGGGATCTGCTGAGCAGTGCAGAGCTCTGAGGAAGTAAACGATGCAATGCTGTCAGTAGCGTGCTGTGGCCCAGCTGTAGAAAGCAGAGATCTGCTGAAGCAGTTATCTGCACTAGTGAATGGTGGACTGCCATTGATAGTGTGCTGTAGAGCACAGAGATCTGCTGAGATATTGGTCTTTGAGATATTGGTCTTTGAGTGTTAAGGCGGTTTAGATGGAGCCAAAGATGGGGCTGGCTTTGGGCAGAGATGAAGAATGCAAAGATCTGAGGCTGCTGTGAAACCTATTGATTTGATCAGGAGCAGTCTATGAGTGTATTGTCCATTGCAGGGTAGGAGGGCACCATTACTGAAACGTTGATAATAGTAGGACATGGTTTTCGTATCCAACATGTGTCTCACGTCGAAAGAAATATTAACTTCTGAAGTAAAACTGATCCTGATTTGAAAATACATGACTTTCGCAGTGAAAGAGGACCCTCTAAAATGTATAGAACTTGTGGTCTTATACTGCCATCTAGAGTTTATGATTAGAATAAAACTGTTGACTTTAGAAAGTGATGCAGGGTAGAATATTTGATTATTGTGATTAATAGCCCTCGTGATTGGAATGTTTATCTTAAGTGCTCTGCTGCTGTATCATGATTGTATTCTCACAGAGGGAGGTAGAATGGGCTGTGAATGTGCAGAGTCTGCTGGCGTTGACTCGCGAACCACTGAAAATGTGGTTAAAGACGACTGAATCAGGGGAAGTCTGATCAACAAAATGTGCTGCTGAGATGGTGGCGGCTTTAGTTGAGAATGTTTGATTCAGTGTGAAACGAACTGGTGGGATAGACAGCAAGATAGGGGAAAAACTTGCAATAAAACAATAGTGATACTAAAACCCACTAATGTATGATTTAATTGTACCTAGAGCCAAATGGAGAGAGTCTCTTGTGTGTGCGATGAAAGCAAGGATCCAGTCGTGATTGAATGGGTAGGAAGAATCCAGTTTTGAGCACAGAAGACTGATAGCAGTTACAGCTTGTGGATGGAACGCCTGCAATGGGACTGTAGCTGCTGCTGCGATGAGAATGCGGAATCTGGAGATTCATGAAACCAGAGAATCCTAGAAATGAGGTGTCTGTGAAAAGGGACGAGTCATAGCGGTCTGAGTTGTAGTCTTCATAGAATAGTGAAAGCCCGTTCCAGTTTTGAATTAATAATACACGCATTTTGATGTCCTTCCTGGATTGCGCAGATATGCTTTTCTGAGCTTTCTGGCTTGATGCTGTAGAAAGGAGCGAGGAGACATGAAATTAAGATTCTATCCTGGGAGATGATGCGAATTGCATAATTGAAATGGCCCAGTAAAGATAGCAGGTCCCGTTTTTTTATTTTATTTTTTTTTATAGAAATTACCATCCGAGGTGGCCGAGTGTAAGTTATTGCGAATGTGCGAGGATACATTATGAAAATATCTTTAGTTCAGTAGCAGTGAATTTGGAAGTGTACAGGATGGAAAAGTCCAGTACAAATAGCAGTGTGAAGCCTGTTTCCAAAAATAAACTTGACAAAAACAACAACAGCCATTTCTTTTAGTACTTGCAAGCAGTCTTAAATTAGAACTGTACTTGAAAATATTCTCTTTCAGAAAAATAAAAGAGCTGGAAAATAGCTTTGAGAATCTAGCCCTTAATCTTGCAAAAGTATCAAAAGTAGAAGCCATATGTGGTCGCTGGACTTGATTTCTAACTACAGGCGCATGCTTTGGACCATTGAGGGAGCTGATGCCAGGTTGTAAGTGGGGACGTCATCTGTGGGGACCGGAAGTGCTGAACCGAGATGGCGACCATGACTGAGTGGCGAATACTGGGCTTGAAATAATAGAGATTGCTGCAACGTTAGAAGTGATCTGTTTGTCCATATCATTGAACCGTGTATGAATTGAAGCAATTGAGATGGCGAAGGGGTGAATGAGGGACTTCATGTCTTCGAAAATGTTGTTTATGAAGCTGAAGGGTGGGATGTGTTTCGACTGCGTCTCTTGATTGCTGTGCTGGGAGGAGACGAGTGACCATGACTGGAGAGGAGGGTGGTGTTGCCGCCTGTCCTGAAGCTCTGGGCAAGCTAGTTTGTGGAAGTGCGCTTGAGAAGCTGGCAGCATGGTGTAGCAGATATAAAAGGTACAATAAATACTGAACAACGCTATACTATCGCTTCCAGCCAGGATGTTGATATTGTTGTCGTGCAGGGTTTTTAAAAGTTAGGCGAGTGGCAAATCCTTATAAAATAGCTGCTCCGAAGGCTGAGCCTGCTGGCGGGGGTGTTTTGATCTCCGTAATGCCAGAGCAGCAGGTCTGGTTGCTGGGAGAAGTCTGCATTAGAAGTACACGGTACTGACTTTCCATCGGAGAAATGAATTGTTGAGGAGAATCCAGCAGGGAGGTTTCCTGATCTGAATGTTGGTTCATGCTGAAAAATAAATTTTGCGCAGATAACAGGTCGCAGCATATGCAAGAAAGCGAGGAGTGTGAGATTGGGGTTTAAATAGGAGGTTAATGATGATAGACGTTAATTAATTAAGTTGCCCATCTACCACCCCCCGAATTTCATCCTAAGGCTAACATTTAATTGAACAGCTTAAATAACAACATGTATTGATCTATAGCCAATCATGGTAAATAAAATCAATATTAATGTATGTAGCTTAGGGAGCTGGCCTTTGTGAGTGGGTTATTCAGACTAAGGAGTTTGCAAGTTTCTAAAAGGTTATTTAAAAAAGTGTTGGTCTATATTGAAGTAGGAGACTTCACTGCCCTAGAAATTCATTATTCTACAGAACAGGAAACAAATATTCCTTTTTTAGATATGAAATCAGCACTGTGGTGTGTTAGCAGGTGCAATTTCAATAATTACTGTGTTATTCCTTTGTTTTTTTCCCAGGACGATCGATGTGCTGGTTAGTTTAAACGATGGGCAGTCCTTCATATCCAGTGCTGTTACAGTCACTGCCTCTTCTTGTGTAAGTGTGACAAATAATTCATAATAAATTATTATTATTATTATTATTATTATTATTATTATTATTATTATTATTATCATCATGATTTGTGTTGTATTATTGTAATTATATTTTATTCTATTGTTGTTTAGGCCTAGTGTAAACGTTGTGCATGGATGTCAAATTTTCAGGCACGACTTCATGCTGGTTGCCAAGAGCAATTTGTTTTTTGTTTATCACTTTGAAGGGAAAAAGAACTGATCTCACAACACAAATAACCACTTTCTGTTAAATCTGCCAGAAGTTTGTGTTTAAAATCAGTCATGTTATGCTGTTTTGGGCACACATTACCGAAGTGCAAACCAGATTTATCATTGTAGATTTTTTTTTTCTGATTGTAAGTAGAGTATATTGGAACCCCATAACATGTAGATGAACATCCATACCTGTAATAGCTACATTATAGTTAAACTGGTAGCATTAAAAGAGGAATAGCAGCTTATGCATTGGAATTTATAGGAAGTTGTGGCCATTACCAAATGAAAATGCTTCCTGTTTTAACAAAGTCTTTTTTTATGTTGTTTTGTTTTAGTCTGATGGTACAGCTGTCGCCATTGTCTTTCTGGTGTTGTTCATCTTGCTTGCACTTGCACTAATGTGGTGGTTTTGGCCCTTGTGCTGTAAATTGGTAAGTGAAAAAGTAATACAATTTAAATAATTTAACTCATGACTAAACTTTCTAGAACATAAGAAAGTTTACAAACTTTATAGAACATAAGAACATAAGAAAGTTTACAAATGGCCATTAGCCAATGCAATTGACTCAGTATAACAGTACATTTATTCAGCCTTTTTATACACATATATTATTTCATATTTAATAATCCCAATAACCCAGTAACACACCCAACTAGGGCCCGGACCAAATCAAAACTTTGACAACCCGCTAATCGCACTTAACAAAACTGTATTTAATAGCGTTTTCTTTTTATGAGTAGAAGAAATAAGATACTTACAAAAAAAAAGAAAACGCTATTAAATACAGTTTTGTTGAGTGCGATTAACAGGGTTGTCAAAGTTTTGATTTGGTCCCAGCCCTAGGTGTGGTTGTACAAAGTTAACTCATTTCTCATGTGTTAGACAGTTTAGGTGAGGCTGTAAGACTAAAATAAGGTGCTTGCTTGATCTAGTTGGGTCAATCTAATGTAAGTAATCTTAGCTAAATAAATTCATGCTTAAAATGGAGATGCTACTGGTTACAATAATGCAAGATCTGAGGGTGTTATTGCTGTCGTGTACAGAAATAAGATGTATATCTTTTTAAAATGACTTCCGGATGAGTTCAGTGAATGTAAATTGTTAGATGTGCAGTACCAGCTTCCCTTGGTGACAGGGTGGGAGGAAGTATTGTAGGCTGAGCTATACTTTGTGGTTTGCATTCTTCAGCTGCAAGATAAATATAAAAATCAGAGATCACTTAGAGGTCGTTTTAGTCCAAGTAATATAAACAGAAAATTAGAAAAGGATAGGATTTCACTCCTATTCATTTGTGGGTGTGAACTTACTAGGTCTAAGCTAGTCTGAATTTGTGCCATAGAATTGTACCAGCTAGTTGTTTACATACAGGAGATTTTGCCTCTCAACTGGGCTGTTCTTGGTTAAAGTTGTATTAGTCACTACATTTCTAGACACAAATAGAAAGCTACATCAAGTTTACTTTGGTCGTACAAAAAATAACTATTCCCAACCTGCAGCTGTAACTGCTGTCAGGAACTGCAGGCAAACTGAAAAGTAAAGCAGGGTTCTGATGAAGTAAAATGCACAGGCTTGTGGAAGCATATGGTAAGCAGACATTTTAGTACACAATTCAGCTTGCTCGAGTGTCATATTTGGTGAAGTCATGGCTGTAGAAGTCGTGGCTGTCCAAAAGTAGTTACTCAACAGTAGTGCTTATTGTTTTCAAAATATCACATTTGGAGAAGGGGATAACACAGAACGTGGTCATTAATGTGTATTTTTTCAGGTTTGTTCTATTGCACAAGACCTTGGAATAGTGTGTTATCTAATTTGTCAATAAAGCCAAGCTATTTCACATGAATTCAACAACCGGAACATGTAATTATGGAAAACAGAGCACATTTTGTACCACAGCTTGAGTAAGTAAAGTTACTGAATTGCGACATCAATCGAGAAGCTTCAGCATGTGTTCAACGTGCTATGTTGTGCTGATAGTTTGCTAACGACTCAGATGACAGTGGGGGGGGATTCCATTCAATCAATATCGCACATGTCCTTTTTAAGTATTCCTTCATCTTGAATCCATGTGGCTGCTCTGTTGACAGTTCTTACATGCATCTCTGCGTATCACAACACATGGCTATGTCCCGTTGGCAGCAGTCATAGCGTTGACAAATCTTTATGTCAGGAATGTTCATGTTCCTTCCATAGGAAAGTATGTGAAGACACCACCAAACGTACCCCAGTGCCATGGGACTGGATCAAAGTGCATACGTTACATAATGTCCTATTGTTGAAATACAAGGCCATCACGTGTCTCTTTCAAACCAGCATAATAAGAAGCTGTGTCTTTTAAAGAGAGAATAAACATGTTTGGAAAGGTTTCCATGGTGTTCAACTAGAACACCATCGCTACATACAAAGGCAGTGTTTCTACAGTGGCTGGACTGCAAAGCCACTCTATTTTTTTTGGAAGGTTTTAAATAAAGTCAATGAGTTCATTGTAAACTATTTAAGCCCCCTGACAAATTTAATGAAGAAAAGGCATTCTGCATCCCAGCTGTCAAAATGTAGAAATATGTTGAACTGCATTCAGTATCAATTCAGTAGTTTTTAGATCTTTATTTCAAAAGTATTTAAATAACCATTGGCAATGGCCGTTTTTAAAGAAATAAAGCACACCACCTAATAAGGTTAAAATACTTGGTTTTGCTTAACTGCCCATCTAACGGTGATACATTTGTCTGAATTGTATCAAACTTTTGAAGCAAATTAGTAACTATCCATGTAGATTATACATAGATTATACATACACACATAAAAAAGTTATTTGCATTTAATTGTATATGGAATGTGAGCACTAGCAGCAGTTAACAGCTTGTTTTGTCTGTCTCTTTGGACTGTTAAGCCCAGACCACTTATTAATGGCAGGTTACAAGTTTCTTGAGGATTACTTTACCATGCTATGCCATGACTGCACTGTACTGACAATTCATCTTTCTTTTATGTATTTTTTTATCAACATATTCAAATTATAATAATTAGTTGCTGTACTAAAGAGATACCAATTATAATCTGTATTTGTATTTTTGTGTTTGTTTTTACACCTGCTTTCTATACTTCTTTATTGCTGTTTCTGATTATGTCATTATTAACCAGTGCTGCTAACTGATGTCTCTTCAATCACAGGGACTGCTTCTGAAGAGACTTATAAAAAGGAATTTGTAAAGTGAGGTGGTTCTAGAATTGGCCACTTGGGGTGTGCAACTGTAACTTCTGCCCCATTGGCACAATGGCACCTGTGAGCAAGTAACTGGAAAATTAGTTTCAGAGGGGACAGAATTAACAGCTGCACACCCTTATTGGGCAATTTTCAAACCATGTATTTGGGTAATTAAAAATAGATTATTGAAATGAACAAGCTGGTTCTAGAGGACATGAACAGATGTTGGTCACCATGGCCTGTCCGTTTCATCATATTGCTTTAAGCTGATATTACATGACATTCAAACTGTAAAGATAACATATGTAGAAGAATACACAACTAACTGGGAGACGATTTACTGCTTTGTAACAGATATTTTATAATACAATACGGTTTGGTTTTCCACTTAACTGTGCATTCCAGACTTGATTACTTCCAATGCTGAATGGCGGATCACAGTAATCACTTGGTAAACATGTATTACATTTGTTTTAACACAAGGAAGTTCGTCAAGCACAAACAATTCTTAAAAAACCCTCTTCAAAATTGTTCAATTTTCACACAAAGTTACTTGACGTAGGGACTATTGAGAACAGAAGATTTAGTAAACATCATTTTGAATCATAGGGATATAGCAGGACTATAAATACAGAAAAAAGTACTTAACGATGAGTGCTGATTTTAGAACCTTTTGTTTTTTTCTGTACCAATTTTATTCCAGGTATTTTTTGAAGTAGAACAATGTCCACTTGTGGCCACAAAATTAAATTCATCCTTTGGTCTTATTAAAAACCTGTGCTATAAATATACAGCAGGATGTAAGCAACCATTCACTCTCATTTGGCTATACCATGGTTCCATGTAACATAGGACCTTCAAAAGAAGGAATAGATTTAAGGATCGCATGGGACAATTACAAAGGAGCAATATAAGAATATGGGCTTTTGCCATTTAAATTGGTTGTTTCTCTGCTCTTTAAACAAGGCTCAGGCTCATGTCAGGTGGTTAAGTCTGTTAAAAATTGAAAAACGCAACATACTTATACAGCTTTTCGAGAGTCTGTTTTCACATCTGTCCGGCAGGTACTTTAGAGATCAAGCAGAAAACATTTGGCTAATGCTTTTTTTTCATGTCCAGAAAACATGGTAATCCCCTTCTTATCTGGCTTAATAAAAAGGTAATCCTTTACCATAAAGTATGTTAATGATTACACTCAGAAGAGACACACAATTATTATTGGACTTGCTGATAAACATTGACTAAGTTAGAAAGTAATAACCTTGAATCAGTTGTTTGCTGTGACTGAAATGGCCGGTGTTATCTCCATTAAAGTATGCAGTACAGTATGAGTTGCAAAAGCTTAGACATTCAACATCAAGTCCAATAAAGCAAGTAACTGGAGTGATAGGGCTGGAATGGGAAGAGTGAAGCAATGTTATTGGTGGTACAGGCCCTTGTGGAGTTCTCTGCTTACCCAGAGCTATTTCATACTTGGCAGTAGGAGGTGTACACTTTCTAAGCTCGGCACCGAGGGTCAGGCACTTGTCTGTGAAACCAGGGCACAAGGAAAGCCCCATGCCGTCTTTCTACATCTGATTTAAACTAATTAACTCCTTTATGATTGGAGAGGACTGGAAATCACTGAACCTCATCCAGTTAATTAGGAGATAAATGAGCAGGAGCACTTCCCCCAAAGAGTGGCTGTCAACAAGTTCAGTTTTATGTTGCACTTTGGCCTTGGTGTTAATTTTCATAAGGCCTTGTTAATCAATCAACAAGGGATTGCAAACGCCAGTTGTCAATTTGTGAACTAGCACTGCTAAGACCAATAAGGGGGACACAGAATACAACACCTAGTACTGGGTTACGCACATTTGTTACATGTCATCACTGTCACTGATTTTACTTTTATTTTTCTTTTGTTTTAGGTTATTAAAGACCCTCCACGACCACCACCCCCAGCTCCAAAACCTGTAAGTGGACTCCCAGTCCTGCTAAAAGTTAACCCTGCGGCTACAGCGGTTACAGACACTACAGCTTTTCAGTACATGCTTTCATTTGGATCCAGATGTTCAGATTGTGTTCTTTTATGTTGAGAATCTTTTCATCATTTTTTTCCATAACGTATTTATAATGTACTTATTTTCTAATAGGTTGAACAAAACAGCTATTCATCTGCCTTTCAGTATTGATATTGTTTGAGAAAAGTCAAAGATCAAACTGCTTTCTATGACGGCGTTTATATGGACAAGTCATGACAGTTTTCCTCACGATGTTTTTAGCCACAGTAATTTTCAGGAAATGCGTTGCTATGGTGTTCTGATTTAGGAAAAAAAGTCGGCCGTACCAGTGCAGATTACTCAATTCATAGTCATTTAGGGCAGGGGATATTTAAATGTCCATGTCTGCCTAGTAATTAGGAAAAGAACGACTCTGAATATCATGAGGAGAGCTTCAGCCATGAATTTTTAAAACAATTAACAAGAGAAAAGAATTAACTTGTTGTCTCGCACATTCCGAATTATCACATATTACTTGTTTGTGTCTCGTTACCTTTCCAGCACACACACGCACACTCACATAAAAGTATATTAAATAAAACTTCTACTAAGTACAAATTTTACAACTTAAAAAATAGATATGCGTAACATCTAAAAGTTTTATTTAATTAAAGTAGTAAATGTAGTATAAATGTATGTGGAAAATGTGGGAACACAGGGGGTGTTAGTATGGCTTTGCTGAGGAATAACGTGAGATTCCGCCAGTTAAACAGGATCTTGACTGCTGAAATCTCGTGAGCCACAAGCACGATTCCTGCTCCGGTTTACATGGGTTTTTACAGCTGTTTTTATTGTGAGAAAGTGATTGACCCTGCCCTTAAAGTCGCGCTGACCAAAGGACGTTCTTTTGCTGTTTCACGATGTATTCGTGTGACAATGTCACACAGTCATGACTGTAGAGTCGATTTTCAAGTGCATGTAAACCAAGCCTGTGTCTTGAGAGGATATATTTTATTGACTTTTTTTGGATATGGATCACAATTTTGACTGTGAAATATGCAGCCCTATAAACCGTTTTTGTAGAATGCTTTTTTATACTCTTTCCTTGGATCTGTTCTAGTCGTGTTAAAGAAGCCAACAGTTTTGTGAATGTCAAACTTTCTTTTTACATATAAAGTGAAGAGTAAATATCAAGAGTATATCATGGATCAAGTGATCAAAGTAACTGCCAGCTAAATGTGGCTCAGGAAATGTGATGTGAAGCTCAGGATATTACAGAATGTTTTTAGCCACAATTACAGTGTAGACTGCATCCAAAGTAACTTGGCTTGAGTCACTACTTTGATAACATGAAGACATTAATAAAGACTTTTTTGTCAAATATTTTACAAAATCTAGTTTTGGTTAATCTATAGGTGACTCTATAGCTGTACAGATCCATCTAGTATCTTTAGGTTTTAGAATCAGTAGAATACGTTGCAGTTGTATGTTAAGTTTGTAAAATGGGTTACTATATGTATCCATAGTACCCGTAGTATGAAAAATACTACCGTAATATTTTAAATATAACATGTTCCTTTTATGTGTTCTGCACAAAATATTTAGGTTGTGCATTATATAACAAATGCGTAGTATACTCGAGTAATGGTATGCTATATATGATACTAGTTTATTTCTTAATTTTTTTACATGTTAGCATATTAGAGGAGCATGATACATACATGATTCAACCCAAGGCAGCCCAGCCATTCATGTTATACACAGGGGGCATTATATTCTAAAGATTGCTGTATTTCTGTTAATATCTTTCAGAAACCAGAAGAGGACCCACTGCCAAACAAGAAATGGCCAACTGTAGATGCCTCTTACTATGGAGGTAGAGGTGCTGGCGGGATAAAACGCATGGAGGTATTGATCCTTATGTTTGCATTTAACATGTTTTGTGTTACGCTTTAGCTGGTAATCCTAGTAATATAAGCAACTTTATATTTTCAGTGTTTAGGAACTCTGGGATAATATAACAATACCCTTAACATTGACCTTAGATGGTGGTAATATTGTGGTCATTTGTCTTTTTAGGTGGATGATTATTATTATTATTATTATTTATTTCTTAGCAGACGCCCTTATCCAGGGCGACTTAGAATTGTTACAAGACATCATATTAATTTTACATACAATTACCCATTTATACGGTTGGGTTTTTACTAGAGCAATCTAGGTAAAGTACCTTGCTCAAGGGTACAGCAGCAGTGTCCCCCACCTTGGATTGAACCCACGACCCTCCGGTCAAGAGTCCAGAGTCCTAACCACTACTCCACACTGCTGCCCTGATGATAAATGGCTTTGAGGCTTTGAGATATTGTTTTTTTATACTTGGTACACAACTGTACAGCTATGGCCAAAGGTTGTGCATCACCCTATAGAATTAACAAATTTTGCTTCATAAAGTCGAACGAAACCTGCTGAACAATGTTCCGTTAACATATTGCATTACAACTGCTTTGTAGTTTTCCATATACATAATGAAATCTAATATGAAATACTGTAGTACTATTATGGCTTCCGGTAGATATCATTTTGTAGTTTCTTTGATTACATATACTTTTTTTTTTAATGACGTCTCAGTTCTAAAATTTTAGGTGATGGAAATCTTTTGTCCAGAGCTGTATGATATGAGTCTCTCGATCAAGTTTGATGATGGATGCAACAGCTGCTGTTGTCACACTGTCAAAGCCTTACATCTGAGTCCATTTGAGACAGTGATGTCATACTTGCAGGGTCATATAAACACACATATGTTTGCAGAAAAGCACTAAAGATTTCTTTTTAAAATTTATTTTATAACCATAGTACACACATTTGTATTACCTCACTGGGGTATGTAGATCCTCTCCAGTTTAGATCAATTGAATAGACCCAGTTGCCTTCACATTTGGTACACAGCAGTACTATATCATTCATTCAGTCAAAACCATTCAGTTAGAGATGCCATTCCCCCTTACAGTATCTTCCCAACATTATGTTTGTATTTTTCACTCAAAGAAAACACAAACATTTCTAGTAGCATGAATGGGTACATCAAGGAGTGTACAATTGCAGTAACATGTTCAGGAGTCTGTAGTGTGTCATTCCAGTCTTGCCAGTCTTTTGGTTTGAACAGGATGTGATACATTACACATGGACAAAGTTATCTGTATTGTTACCATAACAATTTTGCTGGCAAATCTGATATATTAATTCATGACATTTCTAAAATAGCAGAAATCCACTGTATGAACTGCATTTGTTAGTCTAGATAGATAGAAGATAATGCTGTTGCATATGGTAAACAAACCAAAGCATATTAACTGTCTATACAATATAGGTTATGTTGAAAATAAAGATATACTGCTATTTTATTCAGTTAAATGTATTGGGGTGGTTTAATCTGGAGCTATGTCCTTGCTTGAGATGCAATCTGTCAATCAGGTCTCAATTTCTATTGATGTAAATGCAAATGTAATGCATATTAAGGCACATGCAAATTAAGACACGAGAGGACGCATCTAAGACACCTATGTATTTATTTACTGTAAAATTAGACCAGTGTAGACCAGGGACACAAGTGTGGATCTAGCAGTCCAGCCCAAACTATGACCTTGTTCCAACCAGGTCCTTAATAATACATTCAACATCTTTATTCAATTATTATGATTGTAATAAGGCTATGGACTGTTTAATTCAATAACTGAAGCAAAGTCCTAGACTGGGATGGATTGAAAGAGCCACAAATGAGTAACACTGGTATAACCAATGTTTTAAAGACGGATGATAAAACACTCCTTGGACATTTTCTAAACAGATGGTATTAGCCCAGTTTGTGCAATCCAGAAAACCCTGCTGTTTATTTTCTGGTACTTACACTTTAAAGTTTCAGAGCTGCCTCTGTGGTAATTTAAGATGAATGGGATGGGATGATGTCATGGTTGGAGCCATAAAAGAGTTTCAGTGTCCCGGCAAAGCTCTGCTGGGTAAAGTGACACTGTTTTGAGCGGAGCTTTGATAACTGTGACATGACAGGCAGAGCTATCTTGTCTTCAGTGGAGTCTGAATGATTTAAATCACAATGCGTTTGAAAGATTGAGTGCTGCTGCCAGATTAATGAATTCATCTTAGAAGTCTGGTCATGTCACTCATTTGTCCAGACTCTAAAGAGAATCAAGTTTAAAGTGTGCTATGGTCTGTCTGTTTTTTGACTTGAAACCAGTGGCGTCGCTAGGATTTTGAGGCTAGGGGGGCTAATACCCCACAACATTCCCACGATCTTGGGAATGGAAAAGAGCTTAATTTTAAAGCTGCTATAGAGAGGCACTTTGCATTTGTCTTATTCTCCCAGACAGCGAAACACAAATGAAGAGTTTTTCCCTGAAGGTTGTGACACTTATACGTATATAATTGAAAGCCCCTGGCGAGATACAGCATATTAGAACACACCCAGACCCCTTTGCCGTCTGTGCCTGATCCAAAGATTCCTTACCTCCAACCTGATAATGCCTTTAATATCCCTATCTTTTCTATTTAGATAAATAAGGTGATACTCTCTCCAAGGGATCTCTTTTCCACAGAACTTTTTTTTCTTTCTGTATGTGCTTCCCTAAGCATTGTTTGTTGGAGTGGAGTGGAGTTAGTAAAGTAAAACTGAAATGATCATGACTGTATCCTGTACATATAGAATCAGTAAAGCTACTTCTTTAAGACAATGTAGAATAATTGAATAATGTATTATACATTTTAGTAAACGATAATGAGGTAAGAATGTTAGCAGACATATAACAAAGGATGAGAGCTGGTAATTAAACTTTTAATGTATGTTTTAAACAATGTCAGTCCCTGTAGCTTTCTTTCTTTTTCTGTATTTACCACTGAAATCCTAATCATCGAAGAAAAAAGTCATGTTTGCCTCTTCATAGAGTAGACTATTATGCATTAATTGAGAACGAATTCATGAATTCCTATTGAAGTGAAACAGAATTTATATAAAGTAAATATCTTTTAACTTACAGTCAATCCATTATTCTTTGGTATTAACGTTGCAGGTTCGCTGGGGAGAAAAAGGATCCACTGAAGAAGGTGCCAGATTAGAGAAAGCTAAAAATGCTATAGTGTGTGAGCCAGAGAACACTGAAGAGCCAATGCTAAGGAAGCCTGCCAGACCTCCTCCTATATCCCAAACCTCTGAATCAAAATGGTACACCCCGATCAAGGTGAGTGTCTGCTCATATGTTGAATTGCCACTTTTTAGTTTTAAGAAAATGGTATAATATTAGTATACATGTAACCTGTACAGAGATTTATTTAGTCCATTTTCATTTTCATTGGAAAGAGATAAAAGGTGGCTGAGTTTGGTGGCTTATTGTGATGTAAATTGACTTGCAATTGAATGGAATTCCCAGAGGTGCCTCAGGTAACGTCAACCATACTGATATTTGGAATACAGCATGGTACAAAAAACTAATGGTCCGGTCAATGTCATGAATTGGGTTTCTCTGTGACGCAATACAGGAGACGAGACATGCGCTCTGCTTGGTTTATTTCTAATTTAACCCTTTCAGGACCAAGCATTTTTCAGTGGGATGCGCCCCCAGGACCAGGTGTTTTTTGGCTGTAGTTGACTCTCCTCCTATAAAAATTCACAAAAAATCTATATTTTACAGAAGCATCTTGCAAATGTTGTCCATTTTACAAAACACTTTGGGGAACATTTTAAAGTACTTCAGAAACCATATACACGTTTCGCTTTTTTTTCAACACAATACTTCGTTTTTCGTTTTATATATATTTTTTTTTAAGTTAATTAATTTTTATGATGTATTCTGCTTTGAGATACATGTATAAAAACGCGTTATTTTATGGCCCGAGGGACCTTACAATACTTCCTGAAAGTTTTGTTGACAAATATTGATGTTTGGGCAGATTACAAGACATTGTTTCGAGTGATTGTAATGACATAATACACGTTTATTCTCAGGGTCTTTATAAGCAATAATGGCACTACTCTCGATTTTATTTTCTCAAAATAAATATTTATAAATAAAATAATAGTTACTCATTTCATTATGATCAGTAATAAGGAAAAAAAAAAACCTACCTGATACATTTAGTTCAATTAAATAGTATATGCTTATATCCACTCGTTTCTTGATATTTATAAATGTTGTAAAAACATATATATTAAAACACATGAGACAGAATAAATGTTCTAATATAATAAATAAAATGCATCAGATTTACAATGTTTCCCCTTTTTTATTAGCTCTAAACAAGTTTCTGTGATGTTTTGTTTGTGCTGTTGTCTCTTCCTGGCTGCTGTAAACAGTCTTCGCCCGTTAGACACTAAATGCCCCTCTCAGTGACGTCACACGAAAAAAAAAAGAAAAAACTATCAGGAAGTGAACGTCAGTCCCTCCCCTAGCCATTGATATGTGTTTCAAGCCTGTACTGCAAAGTACGGTGGCCCTGTAAGTCATCAAAACAAAGTGCTTTTTTTTTATCGTGTTTACACAATCGCAGTCCTAGAAGCCCACTTCAGTATGATCGTGTTAACACAATCCCGGTGCTTAAAGGGTTAATGATGCATAATGCGATGAATATAATTCTTTCTTCAACTGTTTTAACCCATTTCAACTCATTGTTATCTTTATTTATATTGTTCACATAAGAAACAATCAATATATTTACGTTTGCAGGTTGTGGCTTAACTCATGCTTCATCTTGCTACCCTAACTAACTGCTGTTCCTCATCCTTCAGGGTCGTCTGGATGCTTTGTGGGCCTTGTTGCGGAGGCAGTATGACAGAGTTTCTTTAATGCGCCCACAGACGGGTGATCAGGTATGGTCCAAGTGAGGTTTGAGGCATAACACAAAACAAGAGCAGAGCAGAGTTAACAGCTAACCACACATTTATAAGAAAATGGATCTGCTATTACAAGGTTTCTGAGGTATCTTGAGGTTTTAAAACCATTTCCTGTGTTGCTTCTACTCTGCAGTTGCAAAGTGCAATGTAGGTCTCATATTAGAGCTATCCAAATAACAGGTACGTTAATAAAAAAAAAATAATAATAATAATGTTCTGTATGTTGTGGCACAAACTGGTGACGTGAAGGGGTCTTTATCATGTAAATGCAAAATAAAATGCGACAGGTGTAATCTTAATAACAAATTGTATTTATTTTGCTAAAGATTCTTTAATTTAAATGCGTTTCAAGATAATCAAGAGCTGTTCTTTATTGAATAGGGTAGTGAGCTTTTTTATTTTTTACATTGTTTACATACCCTTTATTGTTCATGCATTACAATGCCAATATTTTTACACTACACTTCAATATAATGTCTGTAGTTAGGGCTTGAAGTTTTCAAGTTTTATTTATGATCACATGACATCCCTTTAAACTTTGAGCAGATTCTGTTTCCTAATTAAACTCAGAAAAAAGCCGTTAATTACAAAACAGTGTCACTTGTTTTTACCTTCATATCTCCACTGAGCCTGATTCTGTTTAGCCTTATTTTTATTTCAAACAGACGTGACCAATTACGTTAATTGCCCATCGCTGATTCTAATTGCATTTCATTTGCCTGGTTTATCGTTGTGCTTTCACTGATTTAAAATAGTTGTCCTGATAGATTTTATTTTCAGCATGAAATATCCAGTATGGTGCACACTGATAGCAAGTCCATCCTTGATTTGTAGCAAATCTTAAACCCATTTGTAGTGAATAGCTTTTTCTTTATTAGGATGCGGAGACGGCGTAAAAATGACTAATTAACATTTAAAGGGAGGTAGCGGTTTGGAAAATAAAACCCAAAAAGTTTAACACATTTACATTGCTAAATTTGTCCCCTGCCTTTAAGAAGAGCCTAAAGATTGCAGTCGGTACAACTGGAAGTATCAGGGGATTTGAGAAACACATGCAAACAAGATCTGATGACTAAAAAATAATAATTTTGATCAAGTTTGGTTTAAGGTGGCACAAAATAGTTTTTTATACATAGAATCTAGTTTGATTTCTGAAATATAACAAAAATGACTCAATTGACTTTTAAATGCAAATTGGTCCATAAACATGTATAGCCACCACCTTATCACTTTATCTGTTTCAAAGCCAAGAATTCGTCATCTGTATTTCCTAGATTCAGTTATCAGTAAAACCAAGATGTTTGTAATATCAGCTAACGTATGTGAATATGTCTCGTAATAGAAGTGTGAGTGCTTCAAAACTGGCTAGGTTTCATATTTTTTATTTAAAACATTGGAGTGTTTTTATCTGCAAGGTGGTTCATTTCAGTGGTGTTTGAGTGAAGAGCCACTTCAAATTGAGAGATTATGTTGGGGATTTCCACCACTTCCCCATTACCAGATTGTAACGGAAATTCACTTGCAAGTGCTAAAAAGTTTCGATTTTTTTTTTTTTTTTTTTTCAAATGCTTACCCATAAATCGGCATAATTTGTAACTGAACAATAAGCAAACTATTTATTTTTATTTTTTTTGTCTGGACTTTTCATAAGCAGCCAGGTTTAACATGTGTTAAAGTTAAAATACTGTATGCGTTTGCCTGCTTGAGGTGAGATCTGTGATCAGCCAAGCAGCTTTTCTTTTCTTTTTCATGTATCAGGCTTCCAGGAAATACAGTCCTACATCAAGCTAATTATATTACCCAATAAGGTCATGTGATTTTTGGCTGGTGACTATCGCAGCGGCATGTGACAGCCATGACCAATTACGGTGCTGGAAATCTGGGTGTTCTCAAGGGAGTCTGGCTAAGGTTTTTAAAGCTGTAGCCCCCTTGGCTTTACTGTAGACTTGTGCATGGGTTTTTTTTTTATTAATATGCAGTCTAAAAATGTAATGTTTAGAGATTCAAGTGGAAAAACACAGTGAGGATCAAAACAAAGATCTGTATTTTGGTTATTTATAAATCACTGACGTAAGACAGATCTATATCCATTTGCATTGCAGCCCAATGCCAATATCAATTACAAGATCTGATAGCAGGGATGTTATAGCAGGCAGGACATCCTTTTAAAATAAAAAAAAAAAAAAAATACAAATAAACTATGCACACATGCAGAAAGTCACATGTTAACAGTTGTTAATAACATCAAAGTTGTGTGCCGTACAATCCTGAGGATTCTTTAAGAATCCAAAATATAGCAGTGGGGACAGCATTAAGACTTTCATATCCAGTTCTCTGCTGCGTAATTAAAATACTAACAGTTTGACGGAAAAACAGGAAATCCCCAATCATGCTTGTAACTATTAGAAACGGAAATCCGAAGTAGGATCTTTGAAAGCGTGCAGCTGGTGCTCATACAGGGGAAGTGTTGCATTGTTTTGGTTGGTTTTCATCTTTTTTCCAAAACAGTGTCTTATGCTGTCTTACAGTACCAGAGAACAAGGGCAGGAAATAGCTCTAAGAAAAAACTGATGAACAGCAAAATCCCCACCGAGGGAATGTTAATTGTGTCATCATATTTAGTACCGGTACTAGGATTTTGTTTGGGTAAGTGGCTTATGAAAGACAGAATAACGAGACTATCGCTTTGGTTTAACAAAAGTTCACCATGACTTAATAACATTCTGTAATATTGTACTTAGTATAGTAGTATTGTGACCTTTTCACCTTTTCTCGAGTTGGGAAACGTGTCAGTGCATGTTATCAGGAGACAGGAGACCGGGGACCACTGTCAGGCTGGCTGGTTTTTCAGTCAGGGAAATGCTTTCCAGGACCCCAAAGGGCCAGAGTACCTCATTTAGGAGAGAACTCAATCGCAGACTTTCAAGTCCTTTTATCAAGTAATTGAAGTTCAGGCATGAATTATCAAAGCTGGAAGAGTCTCTTTCAGTGCCAGCAGCTAATGCAGTGTGGCCCAGTTTGAGAGCCACACACGGTCGAGCAAAGAGGCTTTGATGGCAGACAGGAACCCCCAAGGGTCATGAATTTTTCAGTGCAGAATCTGTGAGGTTACAAGAGCTCGTACAGGTGTAAAGAAGCAGGTTGTTGGAGACATCTGTTCTGAGCAGAGACCCGGGGTCCCCACCAGCCCGCAGCGAGACTGCTGGATTGTCAGCAGATGTAGTTTAGAGTGGCAGAACAGTTTTGGTCTCACATTTGCCGCCTGAGGGGCTTCAACACCAAAGGTAGAGCGGGGGTGGACACAGCTGCACTCCCGAACTTGCCTGAGGCACAAATAAAGAGATCTAATGTAGTTTGACTGTGTTGTTGGGGGAGACGGGGGAACGGGAGAGCCACTTCAGAGCCAACTTAACGCGGCAACATCTGCCGCCAAGTTTCCAGGGAGCGGCTGGGGACAGCAGGTAGAGAAGGTGGTCGCTGAGGAAGCAGCCCTTGTTAAGTCTCAAACTATTTTGAATAGCCTCTTATCAGAACCTGCTGGTATACTCAGCAGGATTCTGTATTGTTTTACAAAGCAGCAGTCTGCGCACTGTACTAACAAGGTAGTTTATGAATGATGCATTACCATACATTAACCCACAGTGACTCCACACTCAAACAAAAGGTGAGAGCATGTATTTTAGAAGTGGGTTTGTGTATCAGCAATGTAAATCTTAACACTGAGGTTTGCAAAAATTATAAAAAAAAAAAAAAAAAACTCATGCTACTTGTGTCCCTTTGCCTTGTACCAGTGGAATTAACGATACAGCTATTGACACATCAAGTTTAAGCTGTGTGATCCTAGTTCCTCTGAGAAATGGTCATGCTTGCTTGTATTTTAGTTCTGTATGCTTTGAGGGTGCTTTTGGCGGCTTGACATAGTGTGCTACGTTATTTTGAGCAACTTGTTTTAAAGCAGAGATTGTAACTGTGTGTCATCGCCACCACCAGGATGCTACATGTTTGCTTTTCAGAGGACTTTAGGCTTCTAGAGTGTATTAAATCAGAGCTCAGATTAGAAGCACAAAGAACAGCACCTTCTCGAGATGGATTAAAATTTCCATTCATGTCTGTTCTTTGCAGCTAAATCACTCTTCAGCATCTAGGGATCTAAATGTTTGTTTTCTCGGTTGCATAAATCAGCCTGTGTGCACTCCATCCTCTTAATAAGGCTTAGAGGAAAGCTCAGGTGCAATCTGCACAGGCCTGGCAAATACAACACAATATAGATTCATGAAAATTGCACATATGTTGTTCTAATATATTTGTTTTTGTTGGAATTATGATTATTATTTGTCAGAAAATATGTAAATGTTTAATGAAAGACTTGTTGTTGATTTGTTAATAACAATGACTAGAACAACTACAATTACAAATCTTTTTATTAATTTTTTTCTTTATGTAAAAGTTGACAGGTACAAAGTTTTTTGAAAATATTTGCAAGCAATTTAAAGACTAATCAGCACTAAACACATAACACCATATATATACAGTGCCTATAGAAAGTCTACACCCTCTTTCAAAATGTTCACCTTTTGTTGCCTTATAGCCTGGAATTAAAATGCATTAAAACATTTTTTTTTTCATTTATCTACACATCCTACCCCACAACTTCCAAGTGAAAAAAATATTCTAGAAATTTGTAGAAAATTAATTAAAAATAAAAACTGAAATAGTTTGGTTGGATAAATGTCCATCCCCCTTGTAATAGCAATCCTAAATTAGCTCAGGTGTAACCAATTGCCTTCAAAATAACACACAAATAAGTTAAGTGGCCTCCACCTGTGTTAAATTGTAGAGATTCACATGATTTCAGGATAAATTTAGCAGTTCCTGTAGGTTCCCTCTGCTGGGTAGCGTATTTCAAAGCAAAAACTCAACCATGAGCACCAAGGCGCTTTCAAAAGAACTCCGGGACAAAGTTGTTGAAAGGCAAAGATCAGGGGATGGGTATAAAAAAATATCAAAGGCCTTGAATATCCCTTGGAGCACGGTCAAGACTATTATTAAGAAGTGGAAGGTGTATGGCACCACCAAGACCCTGCCTAGATCAGGCCGTCCCTCCAAACTGGATGACCGAGCAAGAAGGAGACTGATCAGAGAGGCTACCAAGAGGCCAATGGCAACTTTGCAAGAGCTACAGGCTTTTATGGCCATGACTGGTCAAAGTGTGCATGTGACAACAATATCCCAAGCACTACACAAATCTGGCCTGTATGGTAGGTTGGCAAGAAGGAAGCCATTACTCAGAAAGCCCACCTTGAATCCCGTTTGAAGTTTGCAAAAAAACACTCTGTAGCCATGTGGCAAAAAGTTTTGTGGTCTGACGAAACTAAAATTGAACTTTTTGGCCTAAATGCAAAGCGTTATGTTTGGTGCAAATCCAACACAACGCATCACCCAAAGAACACCACCCCTACTGTGAAGCATGGTGGTGGCAGCATCATGTTATGGGGATGTTTCTCATCGGCAGGGACTGGGGCACTTGTCAGGATAGAAGGGAAAATGAATGGAGCAAAGTACAGGAAGTCCTTGAGGAAAACCTGTTGCCTTCTGCAAGAAAGCTGAAACTGGGATGAAAGTTCACCTTTCAGTATGACAACGACCCAAAGCACACAGCCAAAGCTACACTGGAGTGACTGGAGTGAGTGGCCCAGTCAGAGGCCTGACCTAAATCCAATCGAAAATGTGTGGCATGACTTGAAGATTGCTGTCCATCAACGCTCCCCAAGGAACTTGACAGAGCTTGAACAGTTTTGTAAAGAAGAATGGTCAAATATTGCCAAATCTAGGTGTGCAAAGTTGGTAGAGACCTATCCCAACAGACTCACAGCTGTACTTGCTGCCAAATGTGCTTCCACCAAGTATTAACTCAGGGTGGTGGAGACTTACCCAATTATGATCTTTCAGTTTTTTGTATTTTTAATATATAATTTTTTTCTCAATAAAAACTTTTTTCCCCTTAACAGTGTGGAGTATGGTGTGTAGATAAGTGGAAAAAAAATCCTCATTTAAATCCTCATTTAAATGCATGAGACTCTGAGGCACTGACACAACAAAATGTGAAAAAAGTTCAAGGGGGTGTAGACTTTCTATAGGCACTGTATATATATGTTTTTTTTTTATTACACCCACCCCTCGTTATATCGCCCCTCGCTATACTGCAGATTCAGCTATATCGCGGTCCTGAAGTTGGCTCCCCATTTTTACAGTCTAACTGCACATGCCTTAGCTGAAATATACACAGGCAATTTCACTTAGAAGTACTGTTCGTTTTATTTCGTACTGCACATCACAAACAAAAATATACGAAACAATTAAAAACAAAGCATTAACATAGCACTGTACCATATACACACGCATTGCACAATAACACAAAGCAAATTAAATATCTACTTGCTGAAGCGGTTTTATGTTAGCCAGCGAGGTGTTCACTTGTAACAGCAGCAATGCACTAACAAAAATCACAGGGCAGTGACGTCAGCTCCCTAGCAACAAGCCTCCTATGTTGGGAATGGATTCTTTCAATGTAGCGGGTTTGTGCATTTGAGAAAGGAGAGGATGACTCATGAAATTAATTATTGGAGACTTAAGTTGATGAGAAGCAATTGCCCTCCGCAGTATGAATTAAAACGGTGTGCTGCTTTTTATACGAAAAATGAGAAAAAGCGGGTTGCATAGAGAATTTATATTGGACCCTGACGCTCCTGATAAAACGAGGGAATGTTTGTACAGTATTTGTTAGCCTATTTGTTTTTCTTTGGGTGTGTCGCTATATCGCGGCCCTCTGTATAGCGGATATATATTGGGACCCCGACACTCGCGATATATTGAGTGGGTGGTGTATTTTTATTTTTACTCTTGCTCAAATCTAACATCGTTACGGCTCCTGAATATATTAAATCCTATTAAAGTCACCCTTATTATATAACATGTAGACTGCTTGCCAACTAGGGGCAGTTTTGTAATGAGGTTGGAGTGTATTTTTAAAATTGTAGAAATTCCAATGAGACAAAAAAAACATGTCAGCTGCAGTCCTCAGGCTTGTTTCTGCAGTTTACTTGCCTCACAGCTTGACAGGTCACAGCACAATATGACAGCATCTTCACTTAATAGTCATTGTTCAGATAAACAATTCAGTAGAACCACCTAATTAAGGACACTTTCTTACAATAGTTCAGTCTTCTTCCTCTTAAAGAATTCAAATTCAAATTCAGCCACCTCAGCAGAAGTACGCACTCCCTGTGAGGAAACATTTCATTACGGCTTCTCCAGCTGACAACTAGACCCCCTTCCACTATTTGAGCATATTTTTAACATGTCTTGTCAGACAAGACTAACAATCTACTTAATTGTATTAATGCTCTGCTTAGCAACTTTCTCCGAGTAGACAAGGTCTGGCTTAACTTGGGAGCTACACTTGAAACATTTTCAGATTAGCTGCGTTCTTCAGCAGACCAGCATGATCCATGCAGTGATGACTTGCAGTCAGTTTGTTCTCCAGAATTATATCGGCCCGTATACTGTAGGGGCCATCCATGTGCTCAGCAAAGAAAATAATTGAGAGGAATACAGGGTACTGTCTGGAGCCTATTTTGGGACTTAACAATTTCTAATCGTTGGAGGCAGTACAGGAAAGAATTATGCCAGGAATGTGGGATGGTTTCTGAGCTTTGCATACCAAAGTTTAATTTATTCTCATACGTTTGCCTTTTCTTTGTGTGCGATTTATGTTTTCAAGGCATATTGTCAAACAGAATCTGATGAATACCAATCAAATACAAGCGGTGGGGTAATTCATACATAATATGTAAATGTATGTAAAAACTGAAAAACAGATGTCTCTCAAATACTGTAAATATATTAGGGTGGATATGGGAAGGACTGCGTTCATCTGTGTCTCTTCTGGTACACCAAGCAAAGGGTAATGGGCAGCTCACATCAGAAGGTTGATTTGTGTAATTATTTGGGGTATGGAGACAAAACAAAGACTGCCCACTGGTAATTAATGTGAAGGCAACAATAACATGCAGAAACAAAACCAGAATCTTGATGTGGTTTTAGTTTATTTTTTAAATGTATTAAAACATCAATGCTTTTTGCACCACTTCGAAAGTACAGTATCATGTAGATTCATCCTATGTCCATTAATTCTACAATACATGAATAGGGATAGAGCCTGTTATCCTGTAAAAGATCAGGGTACAGCTGAGCCCAGCACTGTTGTTCTTCGTCTCCTGGTTTGGGTTACTTTCTTTAGCCTGAGTACCTCATTAGTACTGTGTATGAATGGGCTTGTTAGCCTTAACAAGCAGTAAGAAGAAAGCTGACAGCTTAATTCAGCTTCTGCTCTCCAGAAGAGACATGACAGTCATTGGCGTGCAGATTTGTGAAACGGCCCTCCGCTCTTAACCAGATTAGTTCCTTTTACATTAACTGCTAAAAGTAGGGCAGATGTCCTGGCGGCTGGTTGTAAATTCGATAATGTTTGCTGTGTTAATCTGTAAGGCTCCTGAAACTGCAAAGGCTGCTGATAACAGGATTAAGTTAAGGGACCCTCTGAGCTTTCACTTCCACGGACAGAGGTTGTGGGGGGCGCTAGAACAGGGAGTGGGGGAGGGATTTGACTTCTGTCACCAATCTTAATTGATTTTCAAGAGGTGTTTCTCTGGGTTATTAATTATACAGACCACTATTTTTTCCTTCAGTGGTTCTGCAATTGTTCCTCTAGATTTTCACCTTCTATGTAGGTCTGTAATACCGTATTGGTTCATTTAATTCTTAAAATGAGACATTGCTTAATATAAAGACAAATGAGATACAGGAGTTAATTAATGTACTGTAGTACAGCAGTCTAATACTTTTTTAAATGTAAAACAAACAAACAATTAACAACATAACCATTCATTTTTAGTAGATTAATGCTAATAATAAGTATTTAAAAAGCATATCTACAATATTTAATGACATGCAGATATTTTGTTTGGATATTTACATATTATGTGTTCCTGTTAGAAAAAGAGTGATTTACTACCAAGTACACTAACTGTCTTTATTACCAGCCTGTGGCAGGGCAGGAGCCCTGCTTCTGTAAATAGCGTGTGTGGGGGGGAATGTAAGATTGGCAGGGATGGGGTTAAATCTGTCCCTGCCAGCAATCACAAGTGTAGTAGTTGGTGCTAATTGGGGAGTGGCCACATGTATAAAAGGAACCAGAAATCCTTTGATTGTTGAAGGAGTTTGGGTGGATGTTTGTGCTGTGTTTTTTGTATTGATTTTCAACGTAGTAGTGAAGGCTAATGCCCAGACTACACATAGTTATTATTTTGTTTAAACCTTTTATTTTGGCCCTCGTGCCGTGTTTATTTTGTTCCTGTTTTTGTGTTTGTTTTGTTAAAAAAACGTGCGCACCAGCACTTAAACAGCAGATTTCTGTCTCTGGGTCTCTTTCCTGTCGGTAACAGCCTGGGCCGTGATGCTACCCTGTCACACAGCCCAATATTACAGCCACTCTGACAGTCCCTCTCAAACTGAATAATAGGCAGTTTTCCTTCTGTTACGACAGCTTTGTCCATTGGGTTGTACAACAGAAATGAAATTCCAGTTATATAAACTTGTACCTTATCAAATATGTTTTCACACTCAAGATGCATACAGTGGTGGAGCCTGTATGTACACCGTAGGTACTTATGGACAGTAGAGAACCGATCAAATTATTATAAGTGAGTACCTCAAATTCTTGAATTGATCAGAATCTGGGATTTTTTTTTAGTCTTGCAGATGTGCTGCTTTTTTTAATGTTCCCCACAGACTTCTGATTAGTCTGACAAGATATTACCTGCAGCCTTACCAGACTGTTTGCATTGCAGTATTTATATTCTGTGACCCGTTTGATGCAATTTAAGTTGATGTTCAGATGTGTGCTTTTCACTGGATTTGCTAATGCAATGACCGCGCTGCTGCTCTTTTAGATTCTTCATCATGTATTAAAATCAAAATAATGCAGGGTGATTGCTGTATTTTTTGTTTAATTCAATTACATGAAATTATTGTAAATGTCAACTATTGAGGGTATTGTCAAGTTCATTTTTAGCTGAGAACATGAATTTCCAAACTCAATTAAAGATGGAATAATACATTTCAGTGATACTGCCCATCACTTGATCTGTTTGATTTCAGTGTAAAAGAAGGGAGAAATTGTAATAATAGTGTATTCTCAGTTTATAATGTACTTTAGGCAAAAGGGGATGTAGTACGTGAACATTTTTCTAATACTTTCTTACCCATTTTGGTTCAGTTGTTTTCTTTCTATTTTTCATGGCTACTGTTTGCATAAAACAAAAAAAGATAACATTATTAAACATCACACGCAGTAGCAATAATAGAAAGTATATGTGCAGTATTAATTCAGTTGTTGGTCATTTATAGTAATATTTTACTTCTCTTTTTGAGTTTACCTGGAAATTTGTAGTACGAGCTCTTAATATTAATCAGATCTGTCAGTCGTGTATCTGAATTAAAAAAAAATAAAAAAATCATACATGTGTTTACTACAGTAGCATAATTTAAAAACAGTTGCTGTGTGATCCACTACATCACCCAATTGAAATGCATATATATATATATATATATATATATATATATATATATATATATAATATGCATTTACAATTTAACAATTAAAAAAAGACATCGCAATGTTGCCTTGTTATTTTACTCGTTTGACAGTAATGTTAAACGTACAACTTGCACTAACATGCCTTTCTCTTATAACTTCTAACTATCCCGTTGCATTTGGAACTGTCATTTGAAAATAAAAAAAATGAAAATATAGAAACAAATCCATAAGGAGAAGAGGTTTACAGAACATTATAATGCATGTTATTTCCTGTAGATACAGTGAAAGGGTTTGAATGCAGCTGGGTGCGTTTTCTTTTTTTTAATCTTAATTCTGTGAATTAGTCAGTAAAGCTGGAACCTGCAGAGTGACCTGATTTTTGGTATTGTAGCGTTTATAATCTGCCGATCTTTTGATGCAGTTTAATATGATGTTCAGCTGTGTCCTTTTCAGCAGATTTGCTAATGCAGTGACCAGGCTGCTGCACTTTTAGTTTCTTCACCGTTTATTCAAAACAGGAATGGAATATTACATGAATTTCGTATCTTTATCTACATCTGTCAATATAGATACTCACTATACATATATTTCTATCTTGACATTTTCTTTGAATCAGATTGATAGAGAACGTGACCGATCAATATATGTAGCAGTTACAGGTTTCACATGATGTGGAATTTTGTAATTAGCCTATCACAAAACCTTCCAAAAAACGAAGCTCTGAAATACAAGGATAAATAACAGTCTGGTGTTCGTAAATGTGTTTATTTTGAATCTGATTTAAGGTGTTTAATGAAAATGATTCACTTTTGAAATGTGTTCTATACCCTTTTGTTTAGTATATTTTTTTGCAGTTGTTTTTATACGATATAATTTCCAGTATATCAAGTTATTTAAACATGTTTGATATACAGTATATACACGCATACATCAATACACAACACACAGATTCAATACTACAGTAAAACGGTGACGACAATTTGTTTTGCATGTCAGTAAATGTTAATTTATCTTTGATATAAAAAAGTACAGTGACGAAACAAAAATACAGTGAACAAATATATTTAAATCTGATATAGTGACATGTCTTTAGAGAAAAAGGTTTGTTTGTAAAATATATATTTATACAAAAATTGCTTTAGTTCAAGTACATTTAAATGCTAAAACTGCTGAAAAAAAAATCCAGTTTTATTTTGTGTATTATCTATATAAAGCGGAGTGATAATTGTAGCACGATTTTGTAGCACGATTTTGTAGCTTGCACTAACTAAACTAGAAAAAAAGTTCTGAATTCATAGATTGATTTTAAAAGCCTGTTTATATATATGAAGGGAAACCAATTAGAATTTACATTGGAATTTCAGAAAATGGGACACAGTGTATTTAAGAACATATATATATATATATATATATATATATATATATATATATATATATATATATATATATATATATATAGTTTAATTAATGCCATGTCCAGTACCTTGCAGTTATGTTTGTCACCTTACAACATATACATGTTATATTATAATTCTGCCCTATTTGTTTGCAATGGTAGTAACTAAAATTGTCTGAACATGTTTTTTTTCAAAGTGAACTTAATATTGAGGAGATACTGGGAACGAATTAATTGGAGCAAGTAAAAAATAACATAAACAAACAGCCATAATTTGAAAGTAGAGCCAGCTTGCCTGCTGGGGTTCAATTTGACTCACCCGCAGCAGGCCCTCCCTTATATGGGGCTTGTGGTGCTGGTGCAGTGGTGTTGTCTTTTGTCAGTGATAAGCAGTGATCTCTATTGAGCAAGGCTGTACGCACAGGGGGGCCATATCGGGGGCTGCCCATTATAAAAATCTACCTCCTACTGTGCAGAGCAGCCAAAGGTTGTGACCTCTCCCTGAACAATTCTGACAGTGAGATTTGTTGAATTATATAACTCTGTACCATGAATGCTGCAAGAAATAGATAGCATACCGATATTATTGGAAGTTAAATGTAGCCTTGGCCTTAAATGTAGATCACATGGCCTTAATAAAGAACTGTTACCACAGAGCAGTGAAACATAGAGGCTGAGATGCCAGACAACAAGCAACAACATTCTAGGACTGTCACTGTAGTTACAGGCCATAGCGGTGCTGTAGCCCATGACCATACATGTTACTGGAGTACAGTCATTTTTTTTTATATTGTCATGATTAGTTCTAGAACCATGTTACTCGCTTGTTTTCCTCAATGGAATGCTCCAATGAATCCTTCTTTTCCCACAACAGCAGCAGCAGTGGCATGTGTAACATGTTTAGCTACCCTGTTGATATAGTAAAGCAAAAATGACTTAAAATAAAACCTTGAGATGAAACCAGATTGCCTACATTTTCTGAAGAGCTTGTCGTGCGTGATGTTATGAGGCATGTGATTGTAACAGATGTCCTTTTATCTGAGGTTGACTCTACAGTCTTTTGTCAGTTGGTGTACGCAGTTTAAACATTTGGTAACAGTTCTCCATGCTTGCATGCTTCATAAAAGATTCATCTTGTTCATTATTGATAGTGAAAAGCACTCAGAAGTGGAAGCCTTTGGCGAAGTTTGATTGTAGAGAAGTTTGTTAATCCTTACCTACCAAAAGAAGCAGTAGGTAATGCATCTTGGGAAGATCTGAATGCTCTGGGAAGAGTCAGACTTTACTGTTGTGTTTAAATCATGTAGGCTGGTCGAGTCAGTGGATGTGATTTGAATTAGCAGTCAAATATTCCTGTGTTAACGGAATTATAATATTTTTGGTAACGTGGTGTTATTGGCCATGACAGTCAGCAGAAAGCAAGGGGGAGTCGGTATGTGATGAAGGACAGTGGAATTCTGGAAGGTGGCGGGGAAAAACAAAAGAGTCACTGATTTCAATTAAAAATGACAGATTCACAATCAAGTTCATTAAGCTCTGAACTTGAATCATCATGATACATATAAATTCCTTCTATTAATTTATGTTTCTATTTGTAATTGATTGAACCGCTGTGCTGTTGTCCTTACAGTATATAATCCCTAACAATTATTTCTGTAAATGCACTGCTTTTGGTTGAATATGTTAACCCTTTAAAGGATTAGGTGTTAAGGCTGGTCTTCACACCAGTTCTTCATGGTGTACAGGTAAAATGATAAAGAACACACTTTTTTTAACAAACTCTGTTTTCATAGGCACATTCTAGAACTTAAAAGTTACAAAAATTAAGCTTTCTGTGTAGTTTGGAAAGTAACCCCTTCTTAAAAAGTAATACCTTAGAAACATTTTCTTACTTCTCGTTAGCATAACATCTTACAAGTCCCTTTTTTATTTTTGCAGTTGATCTTTTACAAACTGTCTTCTTCCTGAGCAAAAATGAAAATATCGTAGAGCCTGAAAAAATAAAAAGATTAACAGAAAAATCAGTTTTGCTATAATAATAAAGCAAGCGTTGGTTATTATACCTTTAAGAAAATAAAAGCAGTAAGGTTGACAGAAACAAAGCCAAAGTTTGTAACTGCAACCAATATCATTTATATAAATGTATAGAGCTCACAACAATGTTTTTTTTTTTTTTTTTACTGTTTGTATTTAATGTACTATGCCCTGTATTTCACTGTATTTAATGTATTATGCATTGTTCCTCACTATCTTGTTAAGCACTTTGTGATGGTGGTCCACTATGAAAGGTGCTGTATAAAATAAATATTGATTGATTGAGAGCTCACAACAATGTTAGATTATAGATCATATTTGGTGCAAAAGATGCTTACAGCAGACACACGGACACACACACAGATTCATGCACACACTCATATCCAATGTAATAACCCTTATAAAAATACTTTGCAGTAGTAGTTTGCTGTTTAATGCAGTACATTGTTGTATACTGTAGTATTACCACCAAGTGGATACAGTACTAGAGAGAATGTACTATGGTTACAATATTGACTCCTTTTCAGAGATTTTGTATTGCAATTTTTTTTTCAAACTTTCAGGGGGCAACAAATTAGCCATTAAAAACTCAATTGAAAGTGACAGTATATACAAAGCACCGACCAATCTTTTCTAGAAGATGTCTGTTTCAAGGATTTTTTTTTTATTAATGCAGTAAAGGCAGTATTACTGTACTGGGGCTCCCCATGCCTCCCTGTGCGAGTAGGAAAATCAAACGACAGGGTGTGCAGTGAGACGTCTTACTCTTTTTTTTGTAACAGGATAAACCCATTTCTAATGTCATACTAGCAAAAAACAGCTAAGGTGCTTGTAGGGGCTCTTAATGGACCCCTTGAGTTGTTTATTCAAAGCTTTTTAACATCAACATTTTTGTTTTCTTAAACTAGAGGCGTCGTGGTTATACTCATACCTGAAACTTCTGCCGGCAGTCATTATGACGGTTACATTTTAAAACACCGTCAATATTAAAATGAAAGACAAACTATCGGATACACCTCAAAAGTTTTATTTAAGCACATCATATTAAAAATCTGCACACCTGAAATGCTGTATTTAAATGAACAATTAAACATAAAAAGGTTTATTTTCTGACTTACCACATATAAAGCACTACTTAAAAAAATGAAAACTATAATAAAATAAACATTTCAAAAGAAACTATTGTGTAAACAGGTATATGTACATACAAAACTGTAAAAACGAAAGTAGTTTTTAATTTAAAACGAAAGCAACATGTTTTCTGTTGCATGTATCACTCGGTGCAGCACTGAATCCAGGTTGAGCTGCTGCAGCCTGCAGCTTTGCAGTTTTCTGATCGAAATGTTTCTGCTGAAGTGCTGTGGCTAGCTTCAAGATTAAATCTTTCCTACTGATATTTTCCCCGGTGCATTTCTTGTACAAAACAAAGGAATTGATGGCTGCCAGGTCTAGTAGAGATAACAACAGTCTTGTTTATAAAAATAAAATAGAATATTGTAGGTTATATTCAAAATAAAAACATTTATTGTAAAAGGCAGTCAAAATGTAGGCTTTGGCGGTTCTAGGTGGGTGGGATTATAACATCCTGTGGCAAAGTGGTTATCAGTGTGCAGGTGCAGGAATGCAGCAGTGATCAATGAACAGACAGACAACGATAATCCAGGTGCAGTGATATTTTATTTGTAAATCCAGTGGTCTGATAACACAAAACACAGTAAATAATGATAACAAGCAATACAGTGGTGTGTATTGCTTCGTTGTAATCCACGGGTTGGTCCTGAAATTATAACAGTCCCGATCTTTTTACACCCACACATAACGCAAACACAATCACCAGTCCACAGTGCGTGCTCTAGTGTTCGCGGTGCTAGTACAGTTTATCGTGAAACAAAGTGCAGTGTTGTCCGGGTTTAGTGCTGGCCTTTAGCGACAGCTCCGGATCGTGTTAGCCATCTAATAAAAACAAACAAGTGTTTGGTAGACACGACAAACAAAACAAACAAAACGCTCATGATTACAATACAGGTTCTTCTTCCGGATCAACTTTTAACCATACCAAGGAACAGATCACTTCACTACGCCCCCTTTTGTAACGTCAATCATGACCCCTTGGTTTACTAGTGCAACCGCTCCTCCAATCCGTGGCTGCCACATCGTTTCCCTTCCAGGTCGATGATTTAGTGTATCGTAGCTCCGCCCCCTTTCTAGATTACCGACTTCCTTCTAAACTCTGTTCCCTTACACAGCGCCCTCACGGGTCACGAGAGAGATTTATCACCAAGAATCATTCTGTCTCTGTCACACTTCTTTATTTTCATGATCCTGCCTTTCAGACGGCGTTAGGGTATTTAATACAAGTATATAGGAAAAGTCATAAACAGTCAACCACATTACTTTCAGACACGCAGAGTAATTTACATTTGAAAACCTCAAACCGTCAAAATGACTGCCGTGGCGGTTCTAGTGTTAACTTAGCACAGTGGTAAATGCTTTGTGAATATGGCCCTGTTGGAAACATTTAAGGAAACTTGGATTGGGCATTTATTATGAGATTCAATTCCACATGCTTAAGATGTAGGTCATGATTACCTTCCTCTTCATGGTATGAAACGTGTGTGTAATTTATCCTTGAAAGGAAGGGGGGGGGGGGGGGGGGTTATGATGCTGCCATATTTTGTTCTGTTCTTAATCACAGACTCAACAACCTAAAACAGGTTGTACTGAACTGACTCAGAGACCTCAAGCTGTTATTTTAATGAGCTTACATTTAATACAGAATTGCATGCTAATTTGTGGCAAATTGCAGAAAAAATGCACTCTGTATTAATTGTGTGTTTAAGCTACTTATATTAAATAAATAAATAAATAAATAAATAAATAAATAAAATGTGTATATATATATATATATATATATATATATATATATATATATATATATATATATATATATATAATTTCCCTTCTGTGTAAACTGTATCAAGTTATCTTTCATTGAATGTCATTACAGACATACACACGCTTGAACACTTTGTACTACTAAGCACAGTAATCACAGAATTACTTTATTTTTAATTTGATACCTTAATTAACAACTTGCTGAAGTTCAGTAACTGTTTCATGCATACAGTGTTTCAGGCGTGTCATTCATTTTGTACAGAAGCAGCTAAACAAAAGCAGCTGATGCTAAAATGTTCAAATCTACCAGGTCTTTGCATGTCTTCTCAAATTGAGATGATAAGGTATTCCCCATAGTGACAGTAGTGCTAATTAAGACATAAAACTGTGGGCAGCAGGTTTCTGAAGGTTACACTGTCTACACTGGAGGAAGTGATAAAGAATGAAGTCACTGATGACATCTGACGTTTTCACAAGGGATGATGCAAACAGTTCCTAATGAAGGCAGGGAGACCAGAAGCACTGGAAATGCAGGACTAGTAAATTAGGGGGGTTACAACAGACAGAAACAGAGAAAAGATATGGCACTGCTCAAAGTAACGGGCAGATCATTAGCTCTTTAGCCAGCGCTGGTAAGATTTGTTCCCTGGCTGGTCACCAAGCAGTGCTATATATATACACTGCTGTGCAAAAGTCTTAGACATTTTGCTTTTTTTGGGGGGGGGGGGGGTGTTATACTACCATAGAAGTATACATCTCGCTCCCCCTTTGTATTACTGTACTATAGGTAGCATTTACACCCTCCAAAACAATTGCTTACATTAAAAACTTGTTTATGTAGGTTTGTCCATAGCACAGACTGGAACTACTATCAAAACTAGCAAGAAACCCTTCTTACTAGTTTTTTACTATCCTAGGTGGGTTTCCATTTCACTCCCTGGAGCTTTCATTTTTAGAGCCTTTTCATACCAATTACATAAATCAAAATAATATCAATCAAAATGAATATTTACTGAGTATATTCTGATAAACCATATTGAAATGCATATAAAACATTCTATACTTTATTTTAAACAAACCGGATTGACAGCTGTTGGGAGAATATGGAGAGCAGCAAACTAATCTACATACAGCGACCCCCAACTTTGACCATTTTTTCCATCAGTGTTGAGTCACTTAAGGTGCTTTACTCTGTTAACGCAGTACGAGGGATTACAGATTACCAGCAAGAAATAACTTTATACATAATGCGCTGTAAGGAAATTATGCGCAGAACTGATGAATTTATGAAAGACTAGCCATTGGGAAACTATTGATATAATCTTTTTAAATGTAAGGACATTTTAAATTGTGTGTGTCTTGTTTTAGAATTCATTCATTTTAATATTGTTTATTAGGGTGAGATATTCACTGGGGGCAACCCTGCATACCCAGAGTTTGAACATATGCAAATATGTGAGACTATCACAGTGTTCTCAAGTATGATGTAATTTAGCATTTTTAGGCTGACGGAGTTTAGCCTCTCCAGAGTTCAGCTCTTTAGAGAGATCTAATTGATATTAACATGCTGGAATAACTAAACAATGAATAACTTACGTACAATATATTAAAATTATTTACATTTTGTAAAAAAGTATTATTATTACTTTATTTTCACACGGCTCATTTATAACCCATTGATTTCTATATACAGAAGCTATCGTAGTTATTATTTAATTAATTCTTAGCAGACGCCCTTATCCAGGGCGACTTACAATTGTTACAAAATATCACATTATACATTATTTCACATTATACAGATATCACATTATTTATTTTTTTACATACAATTACCCATTTATACAGTTGGGATTTTACTGGAGCAATCTAGGTAAAGTACCTTGCTCAAGGGTACAGCAGCAGTGTCTCCCACCGGGGATTGAACCCATGACCCTCCGGTCAAGAGTCCAGAGCCCTAACCACTACTCCACACTGCTGATGCACAACTGTAGTTGTTTTATGCTGTATTTTTTTTACATAACCTTGTTTTTATGTGGATATGGTAGCTTAGGGAAATGCAGCTTTGTGAGCTGCCATATTGAGTGGATCTTGTATAGCAGTAGAGTGGCATTTGAAACATAGTTTTGTCACGATACACGTACAGTTTAAACATGTTCTTAGAGCAGGGGAGGTGAATGCAGATGTGGAGGAATATAGAACACTAACATATGATACAGTAGCTAGAGAAAATAGTGGCACAGAATGAAATTTGACAAACTCTTGAGTTTTCTGTGGTTTGCGTGTTAAATATAAAATAACATATAATTGAATTTCTCATTACAGTAGAACCCCACCATATACTCCAAAACACTTTACTGAGTTGTTTTTATATATGTATATAGTTGTATATGTATATAATGTGATATCTTGTAACAATTGTAAGTTGCCCTGGTTAAGGGCGTCTGCTAAGAAATAAATAATAATAATATTATGTATTTTTTAGCAGACACCCTTATCCAGGGCGACTTACAATTGTTACAAGATATCACATTATTTTTACATACAATTACCCATTTATACAGGTGTTTTTTTTTTTTTACTGGAGCAATCTAGGTAAAGTACCTTGCTCAAAGGTACAGTAGCAGTGTCCCCCACCTGGGATTGAACCCACGACTCTCTGGTCAAGAGTCCAGAGCCCTAACCACTACGCCACACTGATGCCCTAATACACTGTCATACCCTTGATGACTGTGAACCATTAACTTCTTTCTTGTTTGTCAAAATCTTCCAAATCTATACCTAGCTACAAAAGGAAATGCAAGAATCAGACACCATTTCTTGTTTTATTGAAGCAATTCAGTAATTGTTTGACATATAGTTTTATACTCTTCTTTTTATAATGTCTACACACGTGTTTCTTTAAGTTGTTTGTTGTCTTTAACACATCCTTGATCACTAGGTTTGTCAGGATGTTCATAGAAGTCACTTTAATTTAAATTAACGCAGTGTTTTGCATTGTAAAAATACGTTTGGAAAGATGTCCCACAGAACACAGACCTGGTTGAATGGTTACATTTTTTCATATATGTACAAAGTACATCAGAAAGGGTTAAGGACTCTGCCATCATTCCAGTGTAAGACATCACCACCCATGGCCTTGCTACCTACTCCACCAGGTCTGATGCCTGCCCTGTCAGTACCCTGGAGACGCAGCCACAGCAGGTCTGGTCAGCCCACCTGGGAGGGAGACAGCTGCCATGGCTGGATCCAGCTCTTGTCAACAATAATGACTTGCATCTGACACCTCATCCCAGCTACTCTTGTTTAGTCTGGGATGTATTGCATTAGAATAATTACTCCTTGTCAGCCTCCATTTAACAGACCTCCCCTCGTACACACACGCTGTCACTGGCTGGAGCATCAAAGCACCTCTCTTGTCATGTGCCCTCAGCGGAATGAATTGCTTTTCTATATGTAATTTAATGCTGGCTGTAAAAAGCTATTGTAGGATTTAGGTTTCATATAAATTGCAGTAGCAGAACATAAATGCATCTGTAAATGCTCCATTGGGCCTCGATTCATAGGCACTACTACTGGGGAGTTCAGTGTTCAGTGTCCCCCTCAACTGTTTTAGTATCCATTTCAGGATGTCCCATTTTCATGTAAACAAACAATGCACCTAGGAACGCTGTTGAAGTGATCACGTCGAAATGTGTACTTTGGACTTTGGACAGAAATCTGGGGAAGTGTGGATTTGCATGTAAATCAAGCCAGCACTTGTTCTTACGCAAGCAGCTTATCAAAATGATTTTTGTTTTTGCCTTAAGAAGCTGATAGATTACACCTGACCACATTGGGTCTGTGACAGCAAGTCAGATGTTGTGCATCACCAGCACTTCACTATGAACTGGCCAAGGGGACCATTGATAGTGTGGGACTGTTCTGTTACACCCCATCCTGTCACCCTCCCATTTCCTTGTTATGACTTCTGTCAACATCATGTGAGCTAAAGAGTTTGACACAAAAGTGTCAAAAAGCACTGAGCCAATCACATTTTTCAGGTCAGAAAGTTCAGTGTAAGCTGTGGCAATCTAAAGCAACCAGGTCAGAAAGCTGCAGGCAGCATTGTTAAACACAAGACTCAAGGCGAGGCCCTTGGGATGTTTTATTTTATGTAGCTCTCTGTCAGAGCTACAGGTGGTTCTTGCAGATCACTAGTGATAGAATAGCTGTTCAGAAACATCGAGGGGAAGTCGGAATTACAGTGAAGTACAGAAACGTCCCGTTATTGACTTCCCACTACTAGCTTCCTGTTCGTCAATAAATGTTGTAGACAGAGGAACCTAAAGAGAATTGAACCCTGGGAGTTTCAGTACATGGGACAGGACCTGGCTGAATGGTAATGACAGAATCATGAGCAACAGAACAGAAACATGTTAGATTGAAACAAACATGTTATGAACTTGCGTACCTTTTCAGCAGGCTTACAATCTGTGTTAGATTTTCTTGATTTATTTCATTTTGCTGAAACAAACACAGAAACTCCATCTGGAGAACAGGCAAAGAAGCAGGATTTCTACAAGAATTCAAGCTATTTTAAAAGTTCACGGGACAGGAGCAAGGGCAGCATGGAGGAAGAACCTCTGGAATTGAAACAGGAGAGAAGTGTTTGACTTTAGCAGAAGGACAGGTGTTCCCCTTGGCTCGCAGAGAGCCTTCCTCTCGGAGGTGGGGCCAAACCGATCGACCGCCAAGGCTGGGAAGCTATGTTACGTCCTCCAAGGGGAAACGAAAAGTAGGATTGCGGACAAATTGAAAAGATGTAGAGAATGTCCAAAGGTCTCCCCGGCTTACAAGGGTCATGAATGAGGGAGGTTGTCATGAACTTCCGAGGCTGAGTAGTGAGCCTCACTTCCTTCGCGGGGAGACTGGAGAGCTGGAAAAGAGAAATAAACATGCAAAGAGGGCCCAGGGTCTCCCCGCCGGCTCTCAGAGCCACCTCCAAGGAGCTGAGGCCAAATGCTTGGACTGAGGCTGGGAACAGGCTTTGCTCTCCAGAGAGAGAGACTGGCATGGGTGAAAATGATTAGATTGAGCAGAAGAATGAGAAAATGAAAGATAGTTAGGAGAGCTTTGGTCGGGGGTCTGGCACTTGGGAACATTCCTCTCAGAGGACGAGGGCGGCATGGCCGGGCCTCTGAGGTTGGAAAGTGAGCTTCACTTGCCCCCAGAGGGAGGCTGTTGCAGAGGTGGCGCAGCATAGTGTATTGCTATTTTACATTTTACACTAAGATATAATCATAGGTGACTGTTTACTACAGTTGTCCTTTCCTTAAAGACACAAGTATCTTCCCTTTTGCAAACCCCACAGCAAATTGCATGAAAATGTTATAAATTATATACATGTAGCTTGGTTAAAGCTCAGGAAGATCTAAACTATCGGTTATACTCTTTTGACCTCATGGCATTGAAATGTTATCAGCCAATCAGGATGCAGGAAATGTTTACGCTATTTTATAATGCATCTTTTACTTTTCAGTATTATGCTCCTTGCCCATACCTTTGTGTTGTTAGAAGCCATTTTTGCATGTTTTTCTAATCATTATTTCTATTATTATTATTATTATTTTTTAAAAAACATCAATCATAATAGAAATGGATCATTTAACAGAGAATACTGTGTCCTGAAGCTGCTCCAATTTGAATTTTGATCATCATCACATCCTGGATGAATGCCACTAGTTTATTTACTGCTCTCATTTGCATATGGTTTGATGAGTATACTTTCAGCTGCTGATATAATTGATCAGCAAGAAGTTTTATCACCATACAACTTCAGCAGAATATAGTGATGTGTGCTGTGACATTCATTATTTTCTAAAGCATGGATTGATAATGTTCTCCAGAATTAATAGAAATCAAGGTCTTGTTGGAAAAAAAAACATGCTTAGGGTATTCCCTTTTCTACATATTCTCCAAACAAACCAGATTTTATATTAAGAGGATTTTCTTTAATACTTCTCATAACCTTTAAATCTTTTTAAATGGCAGTGTTTGCTTGGCATGCATTTGGAGAAAGTAAAGCAAGACGAGGACTAAAACAAATTTTATCCTGTGGCTTCTTTGCACGTTAAAGTTGATGGCTCATTTTCCCCATGTAATGAGCAAAGGGCATGAAATAAGGTGAAAGCATTTAACACTTTAAACACCTTGGTAATTAAGGTAGTAGCAGAGTGACAGGTCTATGTTATTGATCTAGATGAGTTCCCAACCCTGGTCCCAGGGATCCACTGTGTCTGCTGGTTTTCATTCCAACTGATCTCTCAATTACTCAACTAGACCCTTAATTGAACTGATAATTAAAAAGGTCTAATTAAGCAAATTGTTTTCAGGTCTTAAACAGTTGCAGATTTTAAGTTAGCTATATATAGTCCCGATATTAATCCTGCAGGTGTTTTTTAGTATGGCACAATTGAACCTCAGAGTGTCTTGGTATTGAGTTCAAAGGTCAAAAGTTTCCCACAATCCTGTGGCACTTTGTTTACCTGTGCATCAATGACCACTTTGTTTGTGAGATATGGAGCGTGAGGGACAGAAAGCATCATTTCAGTATAGCGCACCCTGTATTGCTGCTTTATACTACAATTATAGAATAAAAATAGTTTTTATAATCTGTTTTCAAGGGTAATTTGCATCTTAATATTTGTTATCAACAGGTGCACTGACCCGTTAAATATTCCATGTCACAGCCACTTAAAACAGACAAATTCCATTTAAAATCATTCTTGATTATTTGTAAATTCTTTGTGTGAGGTTAAACAACAGGCAAATGTTAAAAAAATACCTGTTATATTTTTGTTGCATTTCCATATAAAACGTTTAAACAGAGAACAACATAAAAAAAACCACTATTGAATAACGAGCCCACATTTCTATTTTCTAGTTATTTTAGAACTATCTTTAAATCTAAGGAATTATTTAAAATGAATTATTTTATTGCTCTGTATTTTGAGTAGAACACCTGTTATTTCACTGGGTTCAGTCAACCTTTTACCCATTCTTGTACTTGCATCTGTTGTGATTGCTGTAAACTTGCTTTCTTGTACCAATGGAAGTGGTCACTGTCATTGATAGAACCTACAGAATGCTGGAAATTCATCTTCCGTTTTTGGCAACTGCTGTGTTATTGTTTTCATTTTATAAAGACACAACATTCAGAAACACTGTAACCAGGTTCCTGTTCTATCATAATAGTTTGTGATAGGTGATAATAGTTTTTAAACAAAATAGATGAATAAAATTAAATACAAAACGCAATGTGTTTAGACTGGACAGTTTCAGAAGACACTTATAAAAACCCTAGCTCAGATATGTTTAAGTTCACAAATGCACTGTCATGTATCACTTATATAGTACATATATTACTTATAATTACTAATATTTCAGTTAACTTTTTTGGGGTAAATGAAAAAACCAAGTGTAACAAATCCGAAGTACTGTAAGTGGTTCAGGACCCAATAACTAGGGGCTTATCACACTAATCTTTAAAGTTAAATGCTTTAATTCAGTGTGTGAGGCCCATTGATGAAATAAAAAGGAAATAAATATATGTTTTTAAACTAATTTATGTTATTACATTTAGTCTGTTTAACAAAAATGCAAAGGATTTGAAAAAGAATGCAATTCGTTTTTATTGTCTGTAAATAAACAAGTTAATATTTCCAATACATGGAATGTTACAACTGCAGCAAGTGTTAATCTAAAAACCTATCAAAATAATGAACTAACAAATTACAGATTGGATAACATTCAGCATTAGACTTGAGAAGCCGCAGTGCAATTATGTATTGTGTTTTGTGATGATAATTGCTCCTGATTTTAATGATGTTAACACATCGGTGCTATTTATGTGATCCTCGCAAATGTCAATAAATAGAGGCAGTGTTGCTTTTTAATTTCTTCATATTTCTGATGTTTAAGTGATGCTCCGTTAATGACATTCCTTATCTTTTTTTCCCCCCGATATTCTTGAAAAATCGCCATTTTTAGTAATTAATTACATGGTAGGAAATCCATTATTAAAATGGTCAAGGATGTCAGTCGAAGTATTAAATAAAACAAAGGCAAAACAGGAAAGAAAATAATAACCATTCATGAAAAGTCCCAACATTCTCAACATTGAAATTAATAACAGTAGTAGTATAGCACCTGTTTCTAAAACTGTGTTTTCTATTGTTATTGGAATTCAGTTTTACAAAGACGTTGTGTTATCTGCACTCTATGTCTGACTGTTTTTAATTAGACAGATTATAAGAGGAAACAGGAGCTTTGTGGCTCCCTTTGCATTCAATTTAAGATGTTTCTCTTTCTATATAAGACAAAAAATATTTTATCAAAATTGTATTTACAGTAAATCATTATATTTAGAATTGAGACACAAATGGATAGTATTGTGCCCTCCCTTGTGGTGTGAAAATGTTAGATTTAATCCAACCAGTGGGCTCCTACAGAGCCAACAAATGACATAGATTAAGTATGCTTAAACTAAAGCGATCTAAATAGAAGTATTTTTTTTGTTTGGTTTATTAAAATGAATGGACAACTGTACTTATTTTGGTCTTATATTGAAATCAAGGGCAGGCTAATGATTTGTATAAACATGCTGTAATCTGCCTAAAAACAAAACTGATGAAAATGTAGAAACGGTTTAAAATAGTCCATGCCATCAATGCCTAGTACAAGCTAAACATTATTAATAGTCCCTGAAGTTTTAATAAATGTGCTGTGAATGGTTAGAGCAATAATTGCTTACTAATTTTTAAAAATAGCAACATTGACTGAATTTGGAGCTTTATCATAATAATTCTGTCTAACGCTCATAATGCAGTCATGTTATATTTATGTAGTTATTTGGTGTTTGCAAATGATTGTTAGTTAAGACAGTTTGAGTAAAGTCACTTAGCTTATTATGAAGACCACATATTTAATCTGATTCAGTTATCCCAAATTAACCAAAATACTATGCAGATTGCAAGAGTGAATACATCAGATACAGTTTACTGTGTGTAGAAGAAAGCATTTCACTGACAAACTTGCCTTTTTGTATACTGCAGGAGTCTATTCGGTTGACACAGTATAAACAGCAGTGGATCGAAGTACCATCCATGTATAGCAATCTGATAGAGAACAGAATTTGTTGTGTTGGTTTTTGTTCAGCTAAACCAGCCTTTATAATGATTACAAATTGTAATTGTCCATTATGAGCTCGTAGTAATCATGCAGTGATTTTAATGGCTGTTATTACACAACAGATTTTCTTTTTCACACTATTTTTTTTTTGTTTTATCACCAAGCTGGATTTTATTTATTTATTTATTTATTTTAACAAAAATGACACCAGACCTACGTATTTGTTATCACCAATGTTTAACCTTACCACCTACAATCTGACTGTTTCTTAAACGTGTTACTTTTAATGTCAGTTCCAGTCAGTGCCAAAAGCATTTCTTACTGCATTAGTCTCATCATTGAGTTTAATTTGTGCCACCCTGTGGGAGAGTAAGAGTCCTGGCACATGTACACGGCAACGTCCTAATGGCAGACTTTCAGACACGCTAGCCCAGTTCCATCCTGACAGCTCACTCCAATTACTGCCTCTCCTGTCGTATGTTCAGATGTTAACTTTTTGTAGATCTCAGTTGACCCCGTCCCGCACCAGGCTGGTGGAAAGAGGACTGTGCAGTCGGTAAGGGTTCCGGAACACAGTTCATGGTGATCCTGTGCTTTTTTGTGTCATTCCTCTGTTGTTGGGTTGTTTTTATTAAGCATTATTCTGCTACTAGGAAATAATGTGTGTTATACCATACATGGCACACCAAATGTTTTGTATTTCTAGATTGATAGTCAACGTTTGTTTTTTTTTTGTTGGAGATTGCGTGATATTAAGTCAGAAGAACGGGATCTTGACTGCTGAAATCCCGTGAGCCACAAGCACGATTCCATGGGTTTTTACAGCTATTTTTATCGTGAGAAAGCGATTGACCCTGCCGTTAAAGTTCTGCTGACCAGTGGATGTTCTTTTGCTGTTTTGCGTGACAACATCACAGAGTCAAGACCGTAGAGTCGATTTTCATGTGCATGTAAACCCAGCCTATGATTCTCCCTCTCTACTTACTGTGATCGAAGTCTAGTAGAGACATATGATTGGTTATATAATGTATGGCTATATATGAATATGAATTTATCACTGTCTCACAAGTGCAGTGTTACCCCGCCTATTAACGACTTACACATTTACCAAATCAGAGCGACGGCATTTTACACAAAGCTGGGAATGGCACCAACCCACCAACACTAAGTAAAGAAAGAACTAGATTTGGGTTATCGTGGTTTCTGTATGGAATATCTCAAAGTGGTATTTGAATGGGCTGTCTGCAAAATAACTAAAACGCTTCATATTAAGATACGACTGTTAATCTTTCCCTGTGATATAAATATTCAAAAATATTCCTGATGCGTTGCATGGCTAGGCATCAGGAATATTTTGTGCATCGAAGATGTTTCAGAGATTTTAGTATTGGAGGGTCATTCCATTTCTTGAAGTATGAAAGACTCACAGCAGCATATGTGTAATAATATACTGATGGGGGGTTTCTGCTACCACATGCTCACTTTTAAACAACCTACCCAACCCCCACTGAAACAGTTTTGTTTTGCTCTTGTTGTTGTTGTTGTAGGGATTTTAAATGATTTGAAAGTGCTGTGGCATTAACCTTGGTATTTACGGAGCTTGACTGGATACACTGCAGTTATTTGGAACTCGTTCTGGTGTGGCTTGCTCTTGTCCCTCTGCTGGATTCTGTCTGTGTATTAGAGCCATCTGTGCCTGCTGTACCTTCTGTGAGCTCGCCCTAGCCAAAACGACTGGCATTTTTGTGGAAGTTGGTTCAGAAACAGCACAGAGCTTTTAGCTGGCAACAATGTGCAATTACTTTGAAAAAAAAAAAACAGGGGACAAGAAGCAGGATTCTGAGCAGGAAACAGCTGCAGCTAGTGCTGTTCGCATATTTAGCTTCAGAAATGACTTATCCTCGCACCAGCAAACAGGCTGTGCTTATTTTGAGCTCTATGGTAAAACTTTTCTAACTGTGCAACGGTTGAAACAAACATCTTTGATCTTTTTCACTGTTCAGATTTTTAAACCCAAACTGAATACAGTTGGGATGTTAAAAAATAAATAAATTGTTTACACCCTCCTAATAATATAAACTGTAAGATATACTGTACTGAACAATACGGTATCATACAGGCACAATTATACTAAATAGACTAAATATGTCCACTAGCATTAAAATAGGGACACCTGAAGCATGTTTAAATAAGGTAATGGCCGTCTGTTTTAAGAGGCCACCAATGTTTAGTCCCTTTGGTGTGTCAGTCAGTTTAGGTTTTACAGTACACTGCATAAGACAAGATTTGATACAGTACACTGCATTGCACTGCAAGATTTGATCCCACTGCAAAGTTGCTCACTGTTACATTTATGTTACTGCCTTTTCAAAAAGATTTACTCATAACTTTAAAAAAATTCATTCATAATGTAAAACTACACAGACAAATGTGTTGGCTGGTGAATTCATCAATCTCTGAAAATCGTGTAGAATGAATTCCATATTAGTAGATGGAGATTGTACCCATGTATCTTTAAAATTAGCACATGTAATAGCATTCCCAACAGCATTATGATAAAAGAACACCAATTGGATCATCTTTATTAATACATTATCTTAACAGCTGCGATTTTATGACAGTTTGAATGTGCACTCAGAGACTTTCCCTGGCAAAAAAGTATGAACATTTATTAGGTCATACTGGTGTATTTATATATATATATATATATATATATATATATATATATATATATATATATATATATATATATATATATATATTAAGGGACATTTTCTTGACACAAAGCATTCTGTTTCTTTTAGAATATATGAGAAAATAAAGGACTGTTGGAATTGCTGTTTATTTATAGCAAGTAAACAAAAGGCAGACATTGACATCCTGATTTCATAAAAACTGGTGGTAACAAAAAAGTTTCTACGAGAATTCTTTATTCTGCAGCTTATTTATTTGTCTTAGATAACAAATCTCACAATGGCACATATTAAAAAACCACAAGTCACATATTAAAAAAGTACAATAATAATAATAATAATAATAATAATAATAATAATAATAATAATAATAATAATAATAATAATAATCCAATTCCCCTTATTATAAATGTGGTTTAAAATAGAATTCTGACTATTTTGACAACTTTTTAATAAACCAGAAAGTACCCCAGAAAGTAAGAATTTAAAAAAATATTAGCATCCCAAATACAACTATGCATGTGCTGCTTAAAATTTCTATTGCAGTATGTTTTAAATTGTGAAAAATACAGAAACGGAACATTTAAATTCAGTAGATACTAGCCACCGGTCTGATCATTCTAAGCACAGCCATATGGACAGTTTAAAGCCAAGGAGCCTGTCAGCCATTTAAGTTTATGGTGCTGCTGAGGATTTACAGTACACTGGAGTAGATATAAACAGCCATTTACAGCTGCCACTCACAGACTGTCACTGAAACAACAAGATGCAACTTCTGTATAAACTCGTTTGAAATAATATACAAATGGGGATCCCAGGACTAAACTATATGTATATATACAGTGTTTAATTTGTGCCGGGGCACAGCTCCTGAACCTCTGGGCGTGCACAGTCATATTCCCGGTACCTCTAGTTAAAAATCTCATAAAATGCTTAATTTTTAAATTCTCAACACAGTTTCTCTTACACTACTTGGTTTGATTAAATGAGCAGTACACAACAAAATATGAAAGCTAAACATTAATTTCAACAAAGAACAACAACTTTTTAATGAAAAAAAAATATTATAGCCTACTTCAATAGCCTGCTGTAGTATTTCATATTATAATTTAATTAATAGAGAATAAAAACATTCTAAGATAACAACTACCTAGCCTAAGTTTAATTAATCATTTTTGTAATCTACCAGCGGCTTCTGTTGCATATATATCGCTGATAATAGTGCAGACCGTGGCTCAAACCAGTGTTCGTGTTGGGGTACGTATTTTTTTTCTTAATGAATGTCGTCCTTCTGGAGTTCTCTGAATGCCTTTTAATTTGTTTGTTTTTTAAACCATTTAAATGCAAAACCATAACAAAACAGACTTTTTTAAATGTATTTATTATTTGTCCTGAGGTTACCTTTAATTATTTTTTCTGCACGTACTGCTACATTGTGTGTGTATATATATATGTAACTTTAAGATACAATGGGCAAGATCACATTTTTTTCAGACTTTGGCGCTCCTGAGGTTGGGGAGGTGGGATCCGGCTTAGACTGTTTCTCCTCACCACTCTGCAGCGACCCCTACAGGCCAGGTTGGGGGCAGAGATTTGCTGGGCTGGTCTTTGGCCTCCAGAGGCCGGTAGCCTGCAGACATCCGCCCTCGTGTTCCTGGGTATAAAACTATGGTACTGTAAATGTGGTGACCCATTCAGCCTTGTCACATTTTTGGTACTGAAATACATCCTTTTTCAAGGGGATGTTACCAGGAGTACAAGAATGTTAATGCCTTCAGAATGTTGATGCCCTGAACATGACACTGATGCTGCTTACTGTTGCCTTCAACTGGCAGGCACAGGCAAACAAACAGTGATGTCAGCTTCTAAATGTTGCAGCCATGGCCGTGGTTTGCCTACTTAACCTGTAATGGATATGTCAGCGCATGCTGCTTGCCTGTTATCACGGCATGATATATGTGGCGCAGTGGCCAGGTGGAGTAGACACGCCCACCCCACCCCCCTCCTCTGTGCTGTAAAAATACACTCTGTCAATCAGGCAATGGGAGTCAGTGATGAACAATCTGTAAACAGCGTGACACCGCCAGCCAGCATCACATTGTATTGCAGGCTCTAGATTAAAAGGCAACAGATTGCTGTTCTTAACACTTTTCTTTCAGCCCCATTCACTGCTACTGTTTTTAGTTGAGGACAACTTAACAGGGCAAGGAGAATGATTGGTTAAGGGCAAAACACTACAGAAACTGGGAGTTTTAATCTTATAAATACTAGCAACAATATTTCGATCTGGCATTTAGAACTTGAGTGCTGCTCATTGTAAATATAATTTGACATCAAAGGAAGGAGAACACATTACAGGAAGAATACATATAGGGGCTGATCTAAGAATACCTGCAAAGTGATTTGCGGCTGCAAAACACCCATATTGCTGCCAAAAACCATGTTTAGCTGGTGTAAAGTGGGACTTTAGCAGTCACTAAAAATGCGGTGTATGTAAAGAATGGTTTTCAACTGCCGTTGTGCATCTGCTATCAAATTAGCACTTTGCCATTATTAATTCATTTATATTATATTGAAATGTATTCAAATGAAGAAAAGAGCATGGAATTGGGCAGGGATCTGGACTACTAAGCGGGCGCAAACATTGTACAGTAGACTGTTTGATGTCATTAAAACATCTGCAGAGGATTATATGCAAATACAGTATAAAACAATGAAGAGACGGTAGCACAGCACTTTCAATAGGGCAATACTTGAGGAATTTTGTCACCCAGAGGTTTCAACTTCTTTTCAGCATTGCTGACATGCAGTAGTAGTGGAAGGTACTGTCTTCTTTGACAAAGTAAAACGTATTCATAATAACCTTGTAGATACATAAGCTGGTAAATACCAAGTACTGTAACTAGTCCTTGTGGTTTGGCTAAAGATTGTGAAAACTATTTTGACATTATGACCAAGAACCACCAACTTTCCAAATTACTCCTCAATACAAGCACAGAGCTACAAGTGGAACAGGTGGTTGGGGGGGTCAGCATTAACACTTTTGATTTTGTACTGTAGTGCGTGTATATATAGTGTAACGTTCAATTGTATGGGCGGTATACCAAATTTCTATCCAGCACATATGTGGTTTCTAATCAAAGTTCCTTTGGTTTATTTTATGTCTGAAGTAAATTAATTTTCAAACTAAACTAATTAATGATACAGAATTTTAAAATAATGTGTGTTTAAACTACTGGAAACAAGCAGAAGCTGCAGGTTTCTTAAATTCATTTTGCTAAGAGTTTAAAAACTGAGAAAACAAACATCTACGCTATGTATGTAAACACAAAAGCACAAAACTGATGTCTGTAATTCCAGAATGTGTCATTAATGGTGAATATAGTGCTGAATATACTGCCAGAACCATTGATGTGTGCTACGGCCTAACAAGTAAAGAAATGCAATATTTTCATTTTCGCCATAATATGTAAGAGTTGTACAATGTTACCATTAATTAAGGAGAGAAGATCATTAATGAAAATGTAGTTTGAAACATTCAAATAAACTCAGTTACCCATTACTAGAAAAAAGATGAAGAACTATGAACTTGGTAACACAGCATCTGCAGTGTGTGTGTGAGAGACAGGACAGACCCTGAGACTGCATTATCGTTTATATTGGTTAGCAAGTTACACAATTTCTTATCCTTCTATGTAAAACACAGATCCGGAGACCCAAGTGCCACTTTGTACTGTAATTTAAATGTAATTCTCAGCATTCCTAATTTATTTACAAAACAAAGGTAGTTTGAATTGAAAAAACCTCAGTTGCCTGATTTTTCTACGATGACGTCCCACCAGCCTTAAATAATGTATTTTTCATCCCCAAGCTATCAAATAATATATTCTTGACATAACAATCAAAAATTGGATGGTTTATCTAGCAGAATTTATACTCATAGACACTGTATACATATAGATACATAATTTGATAACTTAAAAAAAATCTGATTTTAATGGCGCTTTCCAAATTAAGATTTTATGAGCATCCTTTGTTTCCATTGATTTCATATATAATCACAGATAAACGTGGTTGCACTACATGTTTCCCTATGCTGTACATTTCCACGTTTGAATAACATTTTGAGCCACACACTTGTATTCTTGTAAAAGGTTACAGCAAGTCAGAAGTGTAGCTTGCAGTCCTATATTTTGTGCGGCACACACAGGTGGGTTTGGATTCCCAGCTTCTGTTCTGCATTCAACATGGCCTTGTTTCAACAGACCATGCCAGATTAGCATGAGCTCGCTGAGCACCGGGGACTAGGGATGGATCTGAACGTATTGGGTCGCACCTGCATAGCCCTTACACCATGATGAGTTTTGTACACCCTTATGTCTGGAACAGATTTGAAACTCAAGACTTATTCCAATGCATTTATCCACTGTACCATTTGCAGCCAACACAGCATCTGATGTTTTATCCTTTAACCCTACATGATTATAGTCACAGGGTGTGCAGTACCATAACAAGGTGGATTATAGTATATATATAACTCATTGAAATATATTCAGCATTGGTTATACTAAGGAATGTAGTAAAAGAGAAACAACCCGGTTCTGTAACTATGAAAATAAAGGATTTGAATAAGTACATCATTTCTCATATATGTGATTTCATGATGTACTTATACAGTACATGTAATTCAAGCTGCAGAGCCCAGAGACACATGCACCATTACTCTACATGTACTGCCCCTCTGTGCTGATAACATTGGTTACATCTGGAATGTGAAGTGGAGCCCCAAATGGAGAAAAAATAAATTGCAAGGCTAGAAACTCAGATCAGAGATTCATTAAATAAAACATAAAAGACATATATAATAATAATAATAATAATAATAATAATAATAATAATAATAATAATAATAATAATAATAATGTATTTTGACTGTATAATTTGTGCTTTATTTTGTTATTCTGTCAGGTTATCAAAGTCAGATCAAATCAGATGTTATTTATATAGCGTCCTTCATACAAAAAGTATCTGAAAGCAAAACAAAGAGACTCAAATACATTTGTATAGAGATCCCAAAGCATGTCACACACGCAATAAACGAACAATTAAACCATTAACTTAAAAACAGTCTAATACAGAATTTCGTGAAAACAGCAATTAAAAAAGAGATACAAAATGAGGATTTAATTGTAAAAAAGTGAGTTTGCAGCAACAGAACAATTAAACGAGTTTAAAACAAAAAATGTATAAAATTAAAATTTAAAAAAGGACAAAAATGAAAACGGAGTTTAGATTGTAAATAGAAAAAACTAAGCGAGAAAAGCTATTATTATTATTATTATTATTATTATTATTATTACTATTATTACTATTATTACTATTATGCCCAAGGCTTTAAGGAAAAAAAAAACAATTACCTGTGATACATAATTAGTATAATATTGGTATATATACTGGTAAAAGCATATCCGTCATTTAATCACGTAATACATTTGTTATTCAAATAATAATAAAAAAAAATAAATAGTTTAAAGGACTGCGTTTTCAGTGATATTGATGTATGTAAGTCAATTTTAACTGTAGCATATGTATTTATATTTTCAATATTATTATTATAATATTACATTATTAATGTTAATGGATAAATAGCTGAAACAAAATCATAAAAGGAAAGACAGCACACTATTTTCCTGAAAAGTACCTATTGCAACTGCTGTGTCTTTATAGCACAATAAATGTGTCTTTGTTTTTTTCTTTTGTTTTCCAGGGTCGCTGTATAGACTTCAGTCGTGTTCAGAGCCAGTAGAAGAAAACTATTTGGGCACATTCATTGTGTGTGTAACTACCTACTGAAGACAGCAGTAAACCGGTTACCAGTTTACAAAGAACCTCACCACTTTGCTTTAAAACCACTATGTCTTTTGGCCTTCCTTGAATTTGTGCAGTTTGAGGCATAGATCACCCTTTTACCTCTTTTAAATTCTTCTGCATTCTTAAGCACCTTATTAAGCTTTTATATCCTAATAACCTACTGGTTTTAATCATGAAAGGGCCATCAGTGCACCACCAGTACCACTCTGTGCCGTTTGGTTTTGCGAAGCACCTTTGTGCACACCGAATACTTATCATATTCTGTCCATGTTGTGCCTTCTGTGGAAAACCTAATTTAATGGACACAGACGGCAGTGATTTAAACAAAACAAAAAAAAAATCAGAGATAAAAAGAAGCTGGTTGCTGTTGGCGAGGAAATAAAAATAATCCCGATGGGCCTAACAAGTACCAAAGTCTGTTGCCTTTTGGCGACGTCTCATCACAAAATCTTTCCAACTACACCATCATTTAATGCCTAGCGGGAGCGTTCTGGCTGAAAATCTTGTCATTTTAACACTGAAAAGTGCACACGCATGACAAAATGTAGACAGGATGCCCCAAGGTATTGGAAGCAGCAAGACTTTGCCCTTTTTGAAGACACCTTTCTTTCATTATGCACCCGGGACAGAAAAATTAATAGAGCGTTATTGTACTGCAAGACAGCCTGTAACCAAAGATCTTCGGCAGGGTTTGAGGGACTGATACTTCAAGACCTTGACATGGTGGCTGGTGTTTTATTTTCATTTTTATCACCACTGTAAGTTCAGTAACATATAAAGCATCATCATCTATAAACATACCTATCAGTTTTAGGATTTTTTAAAAGAAAAATACAGCAGTCTCAATGCTGGTATGTATCTCCACTGTTTCAAATCTCCAAGGGTCCCTCCGCGTCACAACCCAGCAACTCTCTTTGCATGAGAATCTCAAAGTTTAATTAATATAATTAAAGGCAACAGCAAGCAGCAGCCTGTGAAGATTTTGATCATCTTTTTTATGCCTTTTGACATTGAATGACCTATTACTGTATGCGCATTACTCAGATTTTGAGGAGCACCACCATGCCTTGGTAACGTTAAGACAGGTCCCAAATAAAAAAAAAACAAAGCAAAATAGAAACAAAAAAGGGCACACTATTGTTCATTTTCAGAGAGTATATCCATAGAGCCACACAGGCCCTTGCAAAGACAACGGGCGATGTATTTGTAAAATGTTTCAAGCGCCCTGTCACGTCGGCACTCCCAAGTGATGTTAGTGTGAGCGGAAACACTGTGGGGGAGGAAGGAGTCAGCAGCTGAAGAAAAAGGCTCGAACGATCTAGTCACTTTCGATACGGTACTTCAGATGCAAAATGGATATTCGAGTCGAAACCTGACAAAGCGCGCCTGCTTTGATGTGAACTGGTATAGACAATGACCAGTGGCTGGGTCAGTGGGATGTCTCTCTGCAAGCAGGGAAGCTTATCAAATGACACTAAAAATAAGTTCAACAACCATCACGTTTGAGGGGAATAGGCGAACATTTCACATTTGGTGGGCATGCAAGTGCGCGAGATGGGAATAGCGTGGCGAAGCGTCCTGGTCTAATTATTCCTTTGTGCTCTTCATGGAAATAGCAAGGGACATAAATTATTCTCTTGGTCGACTTCCAAATGCGTGGGGCTGCCGGAAGAAGCTTTTACACAGAGCCACTTTCAGAATATTTTTCTTAACTTTTATTTATGTCAACAGTGCTATTAAAGCTATGGCACATATACACAGAAATAAAATGTATTTTACCTTCCGGTTTTATTTTCTTTTGTGCTAATAATGTGAAAGCAAAGGGCTGTAAATAACCTACATTAATGAGCTATTTATTCACACCAGTCACAACACAGATCTTCCTCTCAATGACATTTCACATGAAATATGGGGCTAATTGCCGGTGGTGCCACATCATGGATAGCAGCTTTTTTCTTACATTTCATAGCTCAGAAAATAAAGCGTTAATAGTTTTATCTGCATATGGTACAGAAATGTAAAAGTTGAATACGATCTTGCATATTACTGTACCTGTCACTGCACTGGGAGATAAAGAGTGTGACCTTTTATCTACCCACAATGCAGTAGGGTGTAAACACAAGCAGCCCATATCAAGGGGAGTCCCCATTATAGACACATTAAGAGTATTGCTTTTTTTTTCACTGAAAAGCGTTTTTCAGATTTATTTTATTTTATTTTTTCTTGCTTGTAGATTTGCAATGAAAAAAGGAACACAATGTTTCACTGTTCTTCTGCTGAAATACTACTGAAAACAGTGAAAGAAATTGTGAGAATATATATATATATATATATATATATATATATATATATATATATATATATGTGTGTTTACTGTAAATTGTAGCTCCCACAGTGTACATCTGAAATTTTGAATCTTGTAAGTTGAAACAGGGCTACATTTTGGTTGACATTTTGGGCCTGATAAAAGGATAGGAGGAACAAATAGATTTGAATGACTAACTTTATTATATATATATATATATATATATATATATATATACATAGTAAATTGTTGAACTAGTATAACGTTTATATATTTTGTTTGATAGAACATGTCTAATAAAAAACCCATACATTTTATGCATTCATAAATGTATAAAAACATGAATTTTTCCTAAACAAAATGTTGCTGGTAATACCGAGGGAATTTGTTGCCTTTATTTTTTGCTCAGGAGGAATCTGGAGGTAGAAGGGCAGTTAATTTAACAAAGATCATTTAAATCAATTTCTATTTAGTTTAATGTACGCTGTTGTTAAATGTATGAGTACATGATATACATTTTTTCTTACTACTGATACAATGTATGTCTGGGTCACTGTTTGTAAACCTAAGCAGTAAGAATAGACTCACTTCCATCTCCAACTGTCCCCATGTTGGAAAAGGCATGCTAAAGGCGATCTTTAATTGGGCACAAAAAGATTTATAAGGCTAGACAGGGGGGTGTAATTACATGTTACACAACGAGAGATGCATATATTGTACCATCTACACTGCAGAAGCATCTTTGTGGTGCATTGCACCACAGGCAAAGTGCACAAAAAAATTCCTCCGAGGTTTGGAGAGCTTTGAAATTGGGTCTTCCATTTAGTGAAATTTGCCCAATATACCTTCAATATTTTAATTATTTGCACACTCTGATGAGCTTTTGTCTTTTTCATCAATGTCAAATTATATTAAAACAAAAAAAAAGACAACTACCCATCCTCTTCCTCTGCCTGAAACACAGCTATAAGAAACAGGTCCCCCCTCTAAGAAAGAAAAAGCAAAAGTTGCAGGAGCACAAAGAGGCACCAGTAGCTTTACAGAAAGACGTGGCAGGTTAATTAATTGGATTCCTGTGTGTGTTGGTAAAATAGTTCTAATGAAAAGAAGGATTAAGTGGAGCTGTTGATACTGTATGGGTGACATACATGGCAGAGAAACAGTGTACTAGGCTTTGTGCGAAATAAAATAGACGCAGAGATAAGTTTGAATACATTTTTTATTGTTATTTTTTTTGCAGCTGTATTTTTATTGTTGGTATCAGCTTTATCATGTCAAATGTAGTTTTTTTTTCATTTAAAAAGCTTATTTACAAATAAAGTACACCTTGTCAGAATCCTCTGTATACTTTATTTGGCACAATCTTTCCATCTATCTGTCTAGTCATCTGTGTGTCTTTATTTACAATACAGAAATGCAAATTGCATGTAGAATAGCATGTTTGTCTTTCTCAATTAATAGTTTCATTTTTCAAATGGGTTATCTGGTCCAAGACTTTTTTTTTAAATGTATCTTAAATATGTTAAAATTGAAAATTGTAACATAATGCACAAAAAAACTAAAATGTATTGTCTTTAGACTACCTTGACTTCCCTACAGTTAACATTTGTTATTGTTAATTATTAATGGATAACCCACTAATTTATTTTACATATTTAAATGTTTCTGTCAATCAAAAAGTATGAAACAAGTTATTATTATTATTATTATTATTATTATTATTATTATTATTATTATTATTATTATTATTAATAATAATAATAATAATAATAATAATAATAATAATAATAATAGCAATAATGATAAGATCTAATGTACACCCAACTGTATATACTAAGGCTGTAATTTCATTGAGGATTTCTGGTGACGTATCTGTTTATCACTCACCAGAATCAATGGATGGCATTTCAGCCGTACGGTAGTACAGTATGTAGTTTTTTTTGTTTGTTTGTTTTTTGTTGTTTTTTGTTTTTTGTTTTTTTAAGCATGTTAACATAATTAAAGTAGACATGGAAACTTATTACAAGCAATTGTGATTTTAACAATTAAAGAATAGGGGCATATTCACAGAGCATGTAACATAGTGCTAAGTGTTATTTTGTAAAATGAAAAGCAAAACTGCTACAGAACAAACAAGAAACTAGTAGTAAACATGTAGGGGCTCTAAAACGAACCTCCTGAGCTTTATAACACCAATGTTTTGTTTTATTTTTGATGTTAACTTAGCATTGGGATACATGTTTTGTGAACATTAGTCTAAGTATTAAGAGCACTATTTAAATAACTGTTAGGATTTCATTAATATGTACTTATTGTATACATAGTTTGATCTGCTGTCTAAACATAGACATTTTGGCACCAACTGAGTGTCACATGGGTCAAATAAAAATTCTTGCATTGCTTGTGTTTCTTTGACTTTGAGGTACATTGTTGGTGTGCTTGTGCCATTTATAACCTGACATATTTGTCTCGGCTAAGCTTGAAATCTGGAAGCCTGTTATGTATTGTGCTGGTGGCTTTGATGGCATCATTGCTTTGTGCACAGGTTAAAGAATGTGTTTTGAAGTGCCCAGTGTAGAGGCGCCCTGCCTCCGCGTGTACATCGGGTTGCCTCGTCTCATCCTGTTAATCAACTTATTCCAGTGTCATTAGCGCCATTCTTTATGAAATGAGAAAAACACCAAAAAAATGCAAAGCAAAAATAAATAAAACAAGGTAGGTTAATTTGACATAGCAGATTTACACTGGAGATGACTAATTTCATTTATCTTTATAGCCGGTGAAAGGGTGAGGGCTTCTTCTCATTTTATACAATGGGTAATAGTTTACATATACAGGCCTCCAGTGTTAAAGCTGTAAGTAGCAAAAGGACAGTTCACTCTACTTATTTTAGGTGATTGTTGACATGAAGTGACTAATGCTCTCAGATTCCAGGCCCAAGATTTATTTATTTTAATTCCAAAGCACATATAGTTTCTTTCCTGGTCCCTCAACTCACCCCAAGCATGTTATGTGTAGCAGCCGGCCTCTCGCCCTGCTCGCCTGCCTGCCTAGCCTGCACCTGTTACAGGGCCACTCATACCACCAGCACTGGCGGCTTGTTAACAGCAATAGAAACCTGCATCAGGCGTGTGGGGTTACAATTCACTTCCTGACCTGTCAGATAAAACTATGCATGGCTAACTATTTGTCATGGTCCACAGTCTATGGATGTGTTTCAAGCTTCTTTTAACGCTCTATGGTATATGTAAGCTTAAAGATACACATGACAGAACTATTATTTCAAATGGCTTGTACTTGGCTTCATGTACAAGTCCAGACAGCAAGCGTCATTTGCTGGTTTGAAGTTGAATATTGTCAGGTTGCACTGTACCTGGGACCGACAGGACTCTCAAAAATTCTGATTAACTTACTTTGATGTATTTTGTGTTGGGTGTGCATAACATCAGAAGGTATAAGACTGTTTGTTTACTTCAGCAGCCTGTATGGTGTTTTACCCCCAACAAAGACGGAGTATCTATGGGAGCCAGAATACAAAGGTTTGGGGCATTAAAGTTTGAAAACCAAGATGAAGCCAGTCATGGAGTCCAAGACATTCTTCCAGTATGAATACATTGAAAATAAACATTAGGAAAAAAGGGACATTTGCAAAAACAGATGTAATAAGCTGCAGTATGTTATTAATGTTAATACGGTAATATCTGTGAAAAAGATGTAGAAAATCCAATAACCTTAAAGGGTTACAGAACAGCCTGTTGTGTTACACCAATTACTTTACCTTTGTTGTATCTTGGTTTGTACAGTACACACTGCAGTGATATATGTTTTTCTACATAATCACAGATGTTTAGATTTTTTTTTTTCACACATCCTTGGTCATAAATCAGCTGAGGAATGAAACCGAAAATACAGACATGTTATTCTTGTCAGTTCTTGTGAATAGACACCATTGGAACTCATCTGCTCAGTTCTAGCATCTGATTGACTGGCTCCTGAGTATCAGGGCTGTTATTATTATTTGTTTATTTAGCAGACGACTTTATCCAAGGCGACTTAGAGAGACTAGGGTGTGTGAACTATGCATCAGCTGCAGAGTCACTTACAACTACGTCTCACCCAAAAGACGGAGCACAAGGAGGTTAACTGACTTGCTCAGGGTCACACAATGAGTCAGTGGCTGAGGTGGGATTTGAACCGGGGACTTCCTTTACAAGCCTGTTTCTTTAACCACTTGACCACACAGCCTTAGCAAGGAGCCAATTCATTACAGTGACACCCAAAGGGAAAGACTCCTGATCCTGTGGTTGAAACACAAAACTTTATTATTATGAACTATAGCATTTACTCTGGCTTGTGAGACACTGGGGGACTGCAAGTGGTTACGGTGATGAGCCTGGATGTTTTTAAGCTTTGGACAAGCTTTGATGAAGAAGGGGGAGAATGTAATGGATCACCTCTTAGCAGCTGATGAGTTAATAATACTGACATCAGTAGAAGACACACACATTTTCAAATAGCCCCCCACCCATGGTCCTTGTTCTACAGTCTTGTGGTCAATTAAACAAAGAGATGGTTCTGCCAGGGAACTCACTTAAACCTTAGATCAAATCACATAAACATCAAGCATATTTTAGGTGCTTCCAATACCAAATCAAATAGTCAGTCGAATAGCTAGTATCTTATTTGTCCTTCGATAAACAATACGCTCAATGAGATAAACGATACACTCAATCCAGTAAGATAAACAATACACTCAATCCATTATGTCCCCGCTGTGCCCCAAAGTCGCCTCCTCCTCCCCAGCCTCCACATGCTTTTTGGCTTCGTCTAACAGTGGAGGGCAGCTATCCTGCCACCTGCCTATGGCTTCCCAACAGTCAGCCTCTCCACTTATTTATCTACAAGCTAATTTATGAGCAGGGGTACCTCGAAAGGCAAGTCCGAAGACCAAAGAATGTAGTGTAAAATATGTATAATGTAGTAGTGGTGTCCAGTCTGTTTTAATAAATAATCTATCATTTCCTGACTGAACTCATTTCTTGGAGTATGGAATCCCCTTTGCAAATGAGTTCTATTTGTTGGACTCATCCGGGAGAGTTGACCAAGTTCAAGCCTCAAGCAATCTTACTACAGAAGCCCAAATGCATAGAGGGGCATTCCGCTATTAGCAGTTGAAATTCAGTTCAAGTTACAAAGTTCCCAAATAGAGATCCTGATACAGTGTCGTGGTAGGTCCAACAGTCAACAATGCTTTAAAGACTTTCTTTTTAGAAGTTGCATTTAAAAACATGGTGCAAGGCCTCGATTTCCTTTAAACAATGGCATCTCTTTAAGGAAGTGGGAAGTGAATGCAGGTGCAAGGAAGTGTACAGCCAATTTAACCATTTCAATTCAATTTCGATAGGTTTTTGGAATTCTACAGAAAGATGTTTTATTATTTAAATTAGTTTTGTGTGATTTCTGGAACACCTTGATGGTGTTTAAATATCTATCAGAAACATTACCCTTTGTGTTGAAAGCAAGAGGCAGATCATGCAACATTTAGCTGTTGTGGTGTTGACTTTCTTCAACTGCAAGATACTGTGACTATTTTGTTTCCTGTTTTATACACATACTCAAGCCACTGAAGTAGTAACTCTGTTTCTTCTGCATTTGAATTTAAATGCCACGTTACTTAATCTAAATACCCAGTTAAGCTTTAAGAGTTCATTTCAGGCCCACATCCGATTCAGTGTATATTAAGTCTAAACAACATAGCAATTTTATGCATGTCGCAACATTTTTTATAACCCTGATGTCAAAGCTGAAAAACATTTTTACACAAGCATTTGTGAATGAGTCATGTAAACCGGATTTTTGTCTGTAAGCAACTGTGAGGATATTGGTGACTCAATAGGAAGCATGCTCACCTCTTGGCCTGACAGTCTAATGATCCTGCCTAAGGGAACTTGTGTGCACTCCTATCACTTCAAGTATGATGTTGGTGGGCATTATATTTATAGAGTTAAAAAAAAAGAAAAAGAAAAAAACATATGACAAGATCAGGAGTTTTTTCCAGGGGAAGTAAGGTAGTGTTTGTTTTCCAATTTTAAAATTAATATACCTTTCGTATGCATGTGCATTATAATAACCACATTAGGAACACTTACTTAAAAATGTCAGTTAATATTTTTACTTTACCATCACTTTATAGGTCTCACATTGTCCTTTATGAAAAACACATTACGTGTAGACGTGTATTTAATTGTTTTCATAGCAATTAGTGTAACGGGGAAAAATTGCATTTCATGGAGAGTGACATGAAGGAATGTAGAGAAAGTTGTTTTTTATTGACGCCATTCCAAGTCAATAAAAATATTACACAGAAACCTGTGCAATACGCAGGGATATTGTTATTAAGGTTCCCTGGATTTAGCGCCACTGCGTTTTTGAACTCAGGAGTGGAAGTGTGCCTGAGTGACAGCACTGAGAGGCAATTGGATTGTGTAAGAACAGCAGTACAGCGTCCCCAAGTGGCTCACCTGATAGATGGCGGAGTCGCAGCCAGTCACTGGGGGTTCCGAAGGTCTCTTCCATGAAATCACCCCATGTTTTCAGGGAGTGCTCTCTAAATTAATACTCAGACACATAAGGGAGAGTGGAGTTGGGTTAGTGGGGTAGTATCTGGTACACAGATCAATTTGTCTGATAAAACGTTCTTTTCATAAAAGAAATAAAGGTTCACCCCTCCAGTTAAAAGGGCTGCCAATATGTGCTGTGCTTTTTACAACTTTTGATGCCTCAACTTTGCAAAAACAAAAATAAACTCCCATTGGTTTATTTCTTCACATTGCTGGCATAATTTAACATTATGATATTTCCTGTGTTTGCTGATGGATGATGGCCCTCATTGCTATGCATGTGCCAGATGAATCATAAACCTATACCATATGCCATTGCAATTTGCTGATGGGCCCAAGCTGTTTTGGTAGATATAAAATCCAGGGATTATGGATGCTTGATCCTCACTGAATGGAGCAGCACAAGGTGGGGTAGCTGCTTATTCTCTTATCTCTTAATTTGGGTCAGCAAGCAGTGCAGGCAACTGAGCAGTAACAACATTAACGAGATACGAAAAAATGTACATTGACCTAGCTTAATCCCTTGAATACTGAAATGTCCATCTTAACATGGCATTCAACTTTTTTTTTTCTATTTTCCTACTCTGCCCTATAGCATCGTAATTGTAGAAGTGATTGAAAAACACATTTACTGTATGAAGGTAGGAAAATGTTTCTTTTAGACAGTGTGTGACTTGAGATTTCTGTTATATATCAAAGTTTAAGGTATATTTTGCCAGAAGCCTATCTAGGATCAAATGGCAAAGGTGTTTGTTTTTGTATCCACAGTGCACCTAAGGACAGCTTGTGTCATGCCCAGCCTGGACTTATCTATTTCAAAATAAGCTAACTATTTCCAGCTTCAAGACTTAAACCAACATGCTACTTGTCATGTATCAATTATGTGGTATGATATTTTGCCTATGTGAATGAAATACCTCTATTGTTTTTTTGTTTTCCCTTCCAGAAAGTATTTGGTTTCAAAAATGTAAAATGGTCTGAGATATGGACCCGGAACCACTGAATGTGGTTTGAAATTGGAGAGGCAGTACCATAAGGATTTGAGAAGCAGCGCTTGCTGTCTTGTAGGATGTACTGTACTGTCTGCGTGGTTACCAGGGCACATTCACAGTAGGTGAAGAAAGTTCTAACTTGACACCGAGGCAGAGCAAACGGGGTTGGGGGTTGATAGTATTCTCCTTTAACAACCCTACTTAAGTTTAAACAATAGGACAATAAGCTCTGCTTGCATCACCTGCATACAGGACTGGTTTCTTTCAGGGGGTTCCTAACCCACCACTCATCTGGCAAGCATGACAGTTTTGTTTCTTGTTTTATACACTAAAAAAATAAACAGAAAGAAAATATATTTTTAATATATATATATATATATATATATATATATATATATATATATATATATATATATATATATATATATATATATAATGGGAAGCATGTTAAATATATGAATAATATATTTATAACCATATATTTTCAACATATAAAATTAATATTTAGCTCACAGATTAAATTATATTTAAAATATATTCCAAATGCACCAGATATTTTAATGAATTATTATACATTACTAATTAATTTTATTTAACTGACTAAAAATATGTTTTTACAATATATTGTTATCAATATATATTTGCAACAAACTTACCATATATTTAAAATATATTGTGTTTTTGCCTTACATTTGTCATACATTTTAAAAACATTATTTATGGATGCTGTTTAAATATATAAAAAAAATATATTTAGCAACAAATTGGTGTAAATATTTTGGAACTGAATACAAATACATTAACACGAGACCCGCCGGAGTTATAGGCATACCTAGAACCTCCATGAGCCTGACGGCCGTATTAAAAACAATACAATTATAATAATGAAAGGGCAAACAATCCGATTGAAGTCGTAGTTTTATCCAGCCATGTCACATAAAGCATCTGCACAACCAACATAGTGTAAGTAAGTGGGCATTTGAACATAAATTAGTTAATATACACACATATTACATAAAGCGCAACTGCAAAAAATGATGAAAAACAACAGAAATGGGTGTTTATACAGGTATATTATGTATACACGATACTATACAACCGAAACTCTGTAAATAAGCAAGACAAAATTGAAAATAATTGGGTTTATATACTAAAACGCCCATATACCAGCCGAAAATAAATAAATAAATAAATAAATAAAAATGTATTAAAAAAAATGTGTCTATATACAGGAATATTATTATACAAAACTGCACAAACAAAATAAGTAACATAATGTGTTTATGCAGCCTATAGACATAAAAAGCATGCAAACTATGTGAATAAAAAAATGGACAACTGCATTCATACAGACATAGTTGAAACACGGTAACAACGATATATAAAGGAAATGTGGTTTACAATCACAAAAGCACAACATGTTCTCAAAGAAGCCAAAGTGTTCTCATCACTTTTTTCACCCCATGCCACCTGGTCTAAATGCCAACTCCATACTTGGTAGTATTCGCAGTTTCATTGGTGTAAGGGCTGCAGACTGATCTAATTAATTCAATACATCGCCGACACTGCCCTGACTGATGAATAAAACATTTTAAAAGTAGAATACTATACTGTATAATCGAAATGCTATTGTGTTCTCTATAACCGTCAATATTACGGCGTCAGGCGGTTCTAGGTAGAAGTGCTTTATAACTTTTTAATTTTATTTTTATTTAGAATTTCTGATGTTATATAAAGAGCTGCGTTGCTTCCTATATTAATCCACAAAGGTGATTTTAAGTGACCTGTTTGTCTACATTATTGTTTGTTTTTTATTCAGTGGCATACACAAGTACATACTGTATATTACATGTTGTATTTCAAATGTATACATAATGTATTTTTCTCATGTGAATTTTATGTTTTAAAAGCATTAACAATATATTACATACATACACATTTATATATTTTAAATACATAAAACATATATTAACCATGTACCTCACATATTTTTCATATCTAGAAAAGGGGCCAATTTTGGTGTATTGAAAATGTATAAAATATCTTGACAATATATTTTTATTATATTCTATTTAATTCAAGAATGATGTTGGGAAAATATAAGTATCATACATTTCTTATTATATATTAAAAATATGTATTTTTGTTTGTGTGGGTTGTGTTTAGCCTCTACAGCCTTGAAAGAGATGACAGAAAAAAAATAAACTGAGCAGGAAATCAGAGTGTTTCTGAACAGTGGGAAGTTAAATTTAAATAAAACATTTTGAAGGCAACTTATTCCATCTGTTTATGTATCAATCCTAGAAAAATAATTAAGCAATTGTGCACCAGTAGAGGTATGGCATGGATAAGTATTTGTTGATTTCTTACCAGGATAACTTCATGTCATGTAGTATTGATTGCATATGACACTTCAGCAACTTGAAAGGAGGTCTCATACGTGTTTGCTTCTCAGTGCTGTCAATGTAACATATTACAATGGGTATTCTGATACTTAAAGGATTTGGACAAATTTACAGAAATGTTTCCTCATGTGTTAATAAATTATCTCTGCTTGGAAAAGGAGATAGAGCTCTTAGCATTTATCCTCCAAACCAATATTTTATCTGTGTATTACTGACTGCTTTTAGTCATTTTAAGGGCTCAAGATGATATTATTATGATTATTTGTTTGTTCTTTTTGTCATACACTGAAAGTACTCTTAGATTTAAGCTGCAAAGTTATTTCTAATGTGAGGCAGGCAGCTGGAATACATTACAGATAGTGATGTTGCCTAGGAGATATATAGCGTGATATGTATTGTATTGGGTAATGTGTGGTTGTAGGGTGTAGTTTCTTCACTGCAGATATTAGTTGTCTTTTTGAACTTTTTCTATGAGTCATGGCCAGATGTTCTAGTACTTCAATACCACACTGACAGCTAGGAGTATACTAATTCCTGACGACTTCTCTTCTTGTCATTTTGTGTTTCTTATTTAAATATTGATGCCTTTCAGTATATTGCAGATTCCATGTTTCAATCTGGTTATCCTGTTTCTAAAAGCTGCTTGATAGTTGATTTCTGTCTTTAACACCATGCAGTGCCGTTTCCTTGCTTAAAGAGCAGCTTGGTGTTGGAATCTGAATCAATATTATCTCAGATATTGCATGCTTCTTCTTCTTTAGATTATTTCGTTGTTGTTGAACATTGACATGCAAGACCCAAAAGCTGGAATGAATTAGGTTACAGATAACCATTTTTAAATGATTTTATTAGTAATTCTGAATAATTTTAACTCAAATATCGCAAACGACTTGTATTATTAATATGAGAAATTACCCAAAAAATGAACATTTTTATATTTGCATGTGACAGAAAAAAGGACATTTGATTTACAAATCAACATACATGCCATCACAATTTCCTACACTTGCTACACCAGTGTATCACCCCTTGTTACAACTTCTAAGGCAAGTAGATAGAAAAGAAGGCTATAGACTCTCTCTTCCTGTGGTATTTGTGCTTGTATTAATACAATACCCTGTCACTTACAAATTCTCTTCTTCAGCCATGTTAACATTTCCACCCTCCTGTCCTTGGGGATTGTCAGGTGAAAGGAAAGATACTGGAGGGGGATCACAGTTAAAGTTCTTCACAGTTAGTCAACGGTCCCCTGGCACTGGAGGCAGACTTCATTATTTGAAGGTCATTCTTATCACATTAGTGTCTGGAAATTTTGGAAATATAGCTGTCGTCAACAAGGTAAAAAAGCACCCCCCCACACACACACCCAACCCCAGTATCTATAGCAGTAAGCAATTAAAATGCTATATACTATAATGATTTGCTAGTATCTGTATTTACCAGAAGCAAAAGGTAAGTAGCCTCTTTGACAAATGTTGATAAATTTTAAAAAAAATGTAAATATTTTCCTCCACAGGGTTGTGTGCAAAAGTATTTTACTGCAGAAATAGCCTTAATTTGTCGCAATAAAACATAACTATATGAACATTTTAAAGATACTTAAAAAGGCAAGGGATAAAAACGTGCTGAGCTGTGGATTTGTTGCAGTGTATGTTGACATTTACCGTTCTTACTTCTAAATATCCCATCATAATGAGTGTGTTTGTAATCTACAATGCAAAGAAAACACAGAACAGTAGAGGAAATCCACAAATTTAAAACATACACAAGACACTAATAGTCATCCAACACAGTGCATTATCAATAATTATATTAGCATATTAAGGATTCCAAATGATGTTATCCTGCTATAACAGGAAGGTCCAGTTTCGATAAACAAACATTGCAAAGAAAAGCACTGCTGTGAATGACTGAAATCAGACTGGAGAGAAAGCAGCATATCATTACCTTGCTTTTAAGTTTAAATAAATCTATAACTCCTTACCTTGAATTCCACCTACTCAGAAGAATGTTATCTCCTTAGATACTAGATGTGCCCTGTAGTTATTGTTAAATTATAGATACAGTTTCCAAGTGTCTCTTTTTAAATGGCTCATGATAACACCAGTAATTGCAAATAAAATAAAAAACATACTTTTTTTTTTTTAAGAATACAAAACATTTGCACAGCGCTACAAGAAAACTCACACTTCTCTTTAATAATGTAACGGAAGCTTGTTTTCCAAACAATGTCCCATCAGGATATATAAAAAGGATTTACTGAATTCATGACCTCCTCATGTAAACTGTTCCTGACCAAAAACATTTATCCTGCATGTGTAAAGAATCCCAATGTATAAATGCCATCACTGCTTAAGAGTTACTTAACTGTATGTCCCTTGTAAAGTATAGGTGTCCCTTTAAAAGACCTAGACTCCAACATATACTGAACTACATGTACGGTAGATGTCAGATAATGAGCCTGCCCCACAGAAAATAGACCTGACTATTCTGTTTAATTTGATAATGCACTTAGTCAATGGCTGTTTTTTTAGGTAGCAACACAAGTGAAGGTTTAACTCAGCAGACCAAGAGAAAGGTACAAAAAGAGGTGATTTCTAAAAAAAAAAGACAGCCGTACAAAAAAAGTGATGTTAAAAAAGACAAGACTGTTGGGACATTTTAGGGGTGAAACAGATTATCCCACACCCTGGAATGGTGGCATGTCAAGCCTTGGAGGCAATCCAGTAACAAAAAATAAATCAATAATAAAGCACTTTCAAAGAATTCATACACAGAGCATGACAAAGATTATTATTATTATTATTATTATTATTATTATTATTATTATTATTCAGTATTTCATTAACAGAGACATACGTTTAAAAAAAGACCAAAGGAATACAAACTATTTGTTAAAAAGTAAATATGTCCTTTGTTTAAAAGTCCCCAAGAACTTTAGGCTGCCCACTGTATTTCTCCAAACTTACCAACATGATGGTGATGTTATGGTAAGTATGTCTGAGTAAATAATAAGTATAGAATTCCAGCTATTGGAATAATCATGGAAATACCCTAGATTTCATGATCGTTAAAATGAGCACTTTCATAAGTAAAAAAGCATGAAGTAGTATACTATAGCAGTATATGAATATTAATCTTTGGCACAAAATGGTAAAGGGAAAATAAATTACTGTATATAAATACATCAGTGGTGATAAGCTGTTTTAGATGTTTTATGGTCAATAAGACAGCATTTATGAGAAGTATTTAATGTTGCTCCAAGCTGTACGCCACTCTTAAAAATGTGCCAACGTTCTGTGTCTTGTCGCATTATAGTTCTATTAAACTAGTAGGTGTAACAATATTTTAATGAAAATAATGCAGTGCCTTTCCTTCATAACAAGGCTCTACTCTTCAACAATCACCATTCGAGTTCCATGTGTGTAACCCAATTAGCTATTAATTGATGCACTTTAAAATTCATTAACTCCCCGTTTGAAGCTAAGGCTATAATTAACTGTCGGCTTTGCCTCCCATTATCTGGGTTTGAGGTCCCGCTGCTAATTGAAAAGGGTGCACTTAGGTGAACTGGGTAATCAGTTACTCATCAGTGCCCCCTTCAGGAAAGCTGTGTAGCAGTAAGGGTTAGTCAGTCACAAGGGAGCTCTCTTGGCTGTTCATTAATGCCATTGCCAAGACGTACCATGTCAGTTCTTACTGTTTTAAATGAGTAAAATGGCTATGGAGAATGCAATATTAAGCTACTGTGAACATTTCTGGGAGCAGTGAGCATATCTGTGTCTGTGTGAGGAGGAGGTGTACATCCTGCTGTGCTACTTGAAGTATTACTCAACAGAGTAAAAAAATCTAATAAAAAACACACTTCACTGACTAGCTAAATGCAGCTATGTGGCTTATAGAGTAAAGTGCTGTTGTGATGTGTAGCCCACACCTTTTTTGTTTGTTATTATCTTGCAGTTTAACCCAAATCGATACAGATTATTAGTTTCTCTCACACAATATTTAATTTTACAAAGAAAACGTTAAAAACCTTGGGTTATATTAGACTTGAAGGTTCCTTTAAACACTTGTGTTGCTTCTTAGTTCTTTAACATTATAAAATGTAAGACTGATGTAAACACTGTATCCCAGCACTGTGTCAGTGCTGTGCTGTACTGTATTGTAGTCTGGGATTGCTTGTCCATTCACAAATCAATCGTTTTAAGGAAAAGGTGCAAACGAACACTGCATATTCACATAGGTGAACTATGAGAAACTCCCATAAACCTTTGTGGTCCAAGACCACCTAAAGGTGCAACAGTAAAGGACAATCAGCATACAGGTACGTAACAAAAAAAAAACACAATGGTGCTTGTTACAGATAGATCAACGAAAGAGTCTTTTGAGTTGTCAGAGCCAGCCCAGCATCAAAGAACTAAATTAGGATAAAAACTCTTGAATGGCAATTTCGAGCTATTATAAATGGGAAGGCTGCCGCAGCAGAAGTTTTGTCTCCTCAGCTGAGCAGCTTATTCCTGCGAGTGATCATTAGGCACCCTGAACTCCATGTTACCTGCTTGTGTTTCTTCTTTCTCTGCTAATGAGGTACAGGTGGAAACGAGGAGGAAACAGAATAAAAGCAATAAATATGAGTTGTTTAAATATGCAAACGCTGACCGCATAGTGTGTGGTTCAGCACAAAAGAAGTTTCCTGCTTCCTTCTGAAAGCGGTGACCCAAAAACTCTATCATTAGTAACAATAATTAAAGCTGCTACAAGAGTAAGTGAATGGATGAGTGCCACTAAAAGGAACATTCTCATTAATTTATCACACACTTTCACTCGACTTCATTAGGACTTGTCTGCTGAAGGCCATTTAGGACTTTTGGAATGGCACTTTAGCTTCCAGTTTGAAGCTAACTTAGCAGAGAAATCTCCTTCAATACTCTTTTATAGCAAGGCTATTTTTATTATAACAATGTTCTCTTGATAATGACAATGGCTTCATTGTCCTTTTTGTCAAATTTAGACAAAGTTTCCGAAGCAAGCTGATTGCTTGATATGCTGGGTTTAATAATTCTGCAGGCAAAGGATTTGACATTAATCTAGTAATATATATCCTAGAGAGCTACTGTACAATCTTAAATGAAACAGGCACACACACTGCATATATTGTATGGGAAATATACCCCAGTTCAACAGGTCAGTATAAACAATTGGGTTATATATATGTCAACTAAATAGTGTTGTGTTTTCTTCATGTCACTGTGATGAAGTTGCTCTGGAGTATTTGTCTGCAAACATGATGTGAAACAGTCCTGTTGAATGGCTGCATTATACTGTATCTGCACACAATGATACAGTTAGCCAGTGCCTTGTGCTTCAGAATCAATTTAGCATGCCTCTGAAATTGTTCCAAAGCCGTGCTTTTTCAAGATGTTATTTAGTTACACTGTTTGAAGTTAAAATCGGGATTTCTGGAAGTCTGAGCGTTACAAGATAGCATGCTGGTATCTCCTACCTTCAAATAAGTATCAAGTTCAATTGTGAACTGCATTTAACAGAGATACTGTACGAGCCTGGCATCATATGTCTGGATATTTAAAGAGCTTGCCCCATTTACACATTTAACCAAATCTTGAACAAAATTGTATTCACATATGATAAAAGCTGTAATGATCATATCATTCCATTATTATTTTTAGTAGAAAAGTTACATTTCCTTCTCCTAGCTTCAGCATCACTGAGGACTAGAATATAACTATGAAATGAAATGAACATGCCCAGTATATATATATTAGCTGCATGCTAGAATATGTATGCTGGTCCCCTCAGCAGTGTATACCTCCAGTGCCACTTATAATAACAGAGTTCTCTACTTCTTTATTAAATTGTGACATTCTACTAGACACATGCACCTTACTGCTCCTGATACGACAATGACGCAAACACGCTGAAACGATTAATGCTGTAAACTAGCACAAAATATCAAAGCTAATACCTTCTTAAAAATACATCTCTTGCATTGCATGTACTCAAGGCTATTTATTTTCAGTAAGACAGCATTGAAAAAGTGGACTGTTCCTTGGATTCAGGTGCGTTAACGCATGAATGTAACTGTCGCCATTCTCATCTGCTGTCAGTGTCAGAAACTGCATGTAAAAAAAATCAAACTTCTTCCTGGTCTTTACTTCTTGTGTGTTTGGTAACATTGCCACAGCACAGTATGTGGAGGAACAAGCTCCGCTTAATATCAATCACATTTATCAGCCGTGCAACTGATTTTCACCTCATTTAATGCCACTTTAAACTGTGTGCATGCCTATTGACACTTTTATTGTACCGTACACTACATCATCATCACTTTTCTAACATGCAGAAACAGCTGGCTGTGCAGCGTCTGGGCATCTGCTCCAACTTCGCTGTTTAGTTTTGTAAGCATGCAAATTAAAATGGAAAAGTCTTGACAACATAAATCAGTTAGTAATTTAATAAATCAGATGTGGATTTCAGTTAAGTCAAAAGAAATACAAAGAAATTTGGATGAAATATCTCAAGTGTGTGTTTTTATTTTTCTCATGAAGTCATATTTTCTCTGCAACTCGGACACAAAGGGTTTTCAAAATTTAATTTTCAATAAGGTTACGGGGAAGAAGCATTACACATGTGTGTTTCAGGATGTTCTCTGTTCAATCAGGCAGCCACATCCCATTGACTATCTGCACCACACATCAAAGTGACCTGAATGTCTTCCTCTTTGCATAAAGACATTTCACACCTGAAAGAAATAGAAAGACCAACCAATATTTACAATACAGCCTATGATGCCTGAATTATGGGATGCCTTGTATTATATGTATTTAATTGGCAGAAGTAATTGCAAACATGCTGTAGCGGGTGTTCTGTTAATTTATTCACAAATATTGTAGGCAGTTGCAGTGAGTGGTGGCCGCCACTTGGGTACCAACAATGGTAGTCCTAGTGCGAACATACATATACACAAGTGGACATGAAAATAAATACAAAACAAAAACACTGTTAAAAAAACAACTAATAGGGGGGCTCCCGAGTGGTGCATCCAGTAAAGGCGCTCCACGTGGAGTGTAGGATGTGCCCTATAGTCTGGACGTCGCATGTTTGAGTCCAGGCTATTCCTTTGCCGACCGAGGACGGGAGCTTCCAGGGGGCGGCGCTCAATTGGCCGAGCGCCGCCCGGGGGGAGGGAGGGTTAGGTTGGCCAGGGTGTCCTCGGATCACTGCGCACCAGCGACCCCCGTAGTTTGGCCGGGCGCCTGCGGGGTTGCCTGTAAGCTGCCTGTAAGCTGCCTGAGAGCTGCGTTGTCCTCCGATGCTGTAGTTCTTGGGTGGCTGCATGGTGAGTCCGCAGTGTGAAAAAAAGCACACGCTTCCTGAGCCTAAAAATAACTGGCCGTTCCAAATTGGGGAGGAAATAATAAACAAAAGGTGGCCAAGCTCGGGCCGAGCACTACTCCTGCTACACAGGGAGGTCCCGCCCCAGGAACCTTCTTTCTAATCCAAGCTAAATAAATACAGTGGCATTCAAATTCCCCTAAATGAATCCCTATGTTTGAAGTATCAGTTATCCCAGTCTAAATGATTTGTAGCTCACCCTGGTTCCACACACAGTCGTGAGGTTTCTTCCCATTCACCTCCAGGCCTTGCAGAAGAAATAACAAAACAAAAGAACAAAGGGCATGTGACCAGGGTGAAGTGATAATCAGTCTGCACATCAAGTTTCAATTAGACAGGAAGGGAAGTCTAGCCTCCCAGCCCTGTCATATCCAGCACACACTCATTTGTGAAAATGATACATGTGTATTTATAAATCATACAAAATACATTTACGAAACCACACCAAATATACGTTATTCACAAGGGCAGGCCTCAGCACTGCCACACATGCCCACTCACTTAGAGTTGTGGAAACTTGGAACAAAAGAAAATCAAGAAACAATTTGAACAATTACATTTACAATGATCATCTTTTTTCTTACATTTTTCGTAGCTTTGTAAAGTCTTTTGCCGCTCCGCTATGAAGACAATAAGGTGTTTTTATTATTTATAAACTCATTTAAAAATAAATATGTCTTTGCTAAAGTACAAAATGTTCTGATTAATTCAGTAATTACATTTTAGACCTTTTTTCCACCAAGCACATTTTTTTTCTAGTTTGCATCAGCAGTACCATCTGCCAAAAATATGTTTCGAGCACAAGCAATCCTGAACGTAGGCCAACACCTTTGGATTATCTCATATATTAGAAATACCAGACAGAAACAACATTACTGCGACATACAAGAGTCTGAATCTAAAGATATGTCCAAGCTATGTATTGAGTTGATAATATCTGGCAGGAGGAAATTTAATGTCAATACTTGTCAAAAATTAATTAAAAGTTCCATAAAAAGAAGAAACTTGAGGTCGTTGCATTAAACACGTTTTTCAAAATTCCGTTTGTCAGTTTTAAAACAGAATAGACTAGAATTACTGTAAAGTGTTCTAAATACCCCAGTACTTTATTATACTTTAAAGATATAACATTTTTCATTGACTTCAGCTTTTTTTTTTTAAAGGACCTGATTTTATTATAAATTCAGCACATCATTAATTTAAAATGAATATGCGGAGTGAAAAAGTCATGTGGTATATAATTGAAAATACATTAATTTTCTAGGTAGTTACAGTTGTCACAGCAGCAATTATGACACCACTTGCAAATGTAAAAGCTATAAAGATTAAAACATAGCAAGTATGAAATTAAACATAAATGAATTAATTTAATCGGCATCCAAATACTGAACTCATGGCATGCCACATATTTTTATAGGACTGTGTACAAGCTTGGCTTCTTAACTGAAAACAAGCGTCTATATTATTTGAAATACTTCAACTGCTCAAAATGATAGCAGTAACAATGTATGGAAAATGTAATTGTGATATAGATTTGATATTCCAATGTGGAATCCCCTACAGCGATCCCAAGGCTGGGTAGCAAGATATCGTTGCTGAAATTAAATCTAAAGTGTCAATTTCCTCTGAATCTGGGTTCCTTCATACAGTATGTATCTTCAAGCATATAGATTTGGAGCCCAGCTTCTGGGTTCAGCACCCTGATAATAAAGCATGTCTAAAGCACAGATTCCACAGCGAATTAGATAAGGGTTAGATTGGCACAGGCGTCATTGCCCTTCTATGTAAGCTGATCATGCGTTCAGAGCCCTACCCTGTGCTTTTCGGTCACCAACAAGTCTACTCTGAGAATGAAACCAGCATACCTTATAAGGCAACACCACCTGTTACACCTCAACAGTAGCCAATAACTGCAGCCAACCAATTGGTATGATCCTAACAAATAAATCAGTAACTTAAAACGAAAAACATGCTCTTTACAAACCCTCAACAATTTATAAGAGATAATGATCAACATCATGGAGGCTCTGGACTTATAATATCATTACATAAACATCTAGAAATGTATCTTCTGTGTTTTTGCAACTTGAATCATCATTTGGAGGCTGCTGTAAACTTCTACAGCAGGTCCCCTTTATAAATATATGCGATAGACACATTTGCTTATAATAGCTACGCAGATCCATTTAAAAGAAAAAGAAACTCATATTTACTATATGATTTTTATTAAACAGTACTGCTTATGCCTGTGAAAATATGACATCTACAATATGATCTGCAGCCTACTCCCCAAGAGATATATTAAATAAATCACTATACACAAGCCAAGCCTTATTCTTCTCTCTAAAGCCAAACCATTCTAGGATCGACATCCAATTCCACAGAGTGTCTAAGGAGTTAATTATCCCTGTCATGGCAATAAGGAGATATAGTGTTAAATCCTAGATTTAGTTATTTAAAATGCCGGGGAGTGTAATGGCACTGGGTTGAAATAACCATTTCATCTGCCTACATTACTCTAAAATTAATGAATAATGAAGCAGTGCCCTTCACATCTCTTCCCTTTCCATTCCAAGATATATTGATCAGATGACATTTATTTAAGTTTGGGATAATGTATTAATTTCAAGATAATTATTCAATATACTTTTGTCACCGTTGATATGCTTCAATGTCACCCAGGGTGCCAGGGATGAATATACTGTTATCTGACAGTGCTGGACAGGGCCCTGGAAATGAATGCAATATCTCTCCTTGAAAATGTCCATATGTGGGGTGAAGGGGTGAACGATTGTAACAAGAGATGAATTGTTCACCGAACGAACCAACGGCTTCAGGTTCTCAGGTGGAAAACTAAAGAATTAGCAACATTGCGAGGCAAATTTACGTGTTGTGAAATTGCTGAGTCTTTAAATGCAAAACTTTGTAGTCCATGTAAACACTTGTTTGAAGCTATTTAATGTTGCACACACAATGTGAGAGTCTCATATTCAGCATACTGTATGAAAGACAAAAGAGAAAGTTGAAAATGATATGTATTGTACAAATAATTTTTTTTTTTTTTTTTTTTTAACCCACGAACGATGATTAAGGCTTTACGGTCATGACTGACTTCCTGATTTCTGTGAAATTAACCCATTGCTGTGTAATTAGTTCCCTGTGAAAATTACCATTTCTGAAATAATATTTTTTATCACTTAAAATAAATACAACAGCCATTATTGATGCAGTATCACTGCATTTAGGAACCTGGCAGCCGGTTTAGTTTGCTTCCGGTAAATGATTGAACACACTGCATAGAGCTGCACGATTTCTTAAATGTCTTCAACAAAAAAGACACCAGATGCATCAAAGATTGAAATATTTCTGCTAAAGAGCGCTCTGTCCAGTACAAGAAGGGGCCAATTCACGTGTCTCTTGTTATTTTTACATGTATTTATGTTTTTATTTTGTTTGATAATTCACTGATGGTGAAAATAGAATGTATTAAAAAGGTGGACATAAAAAACAAAATATTCTATAGCATTTACTCTTTTTCAGGTAAGCATTTAAATATTTAGAAACATTTGTTGTATAATAACTCTAGAGAAAATGATCAATTTTGAATGTCACAACACTTTTTTTCTTCTTTAATAAATATTATGTTTAATAGTGAAATAACTTGAAATATCTATTTTTAGACCATGAAATGCAGTGGAATAAGCCACTTTTACCAAGAAAAAAATAGAGCCCTAGTGATGAAACAACCCAAACTGGATTTTTTTGTTTTTAGTGTTTATTTTTACCATTCAAAAAGGGTGGAAGTGATGTCAAGGTATAATAAAGAAAGGTTTGTAGCCACTATTTGATTTGTATCTGTAGAGAGACTTTGTTATTATTATTATTATTATTATTTATTTCTTAGCTGACGCCCTTATCCAGGGCGACTTACAATTGTTACAAGATATCACATTATTTTTACATACAATTACCCATTTATACAGTTGGGTTTTTACTGGAGCGATCTAGGTAAAGTACCTTGCTCAAGGGTACAGTAGCAGTGTCCCCCACCGGGGATTGAACCCACAACCCTCCGGTCAAGAGTCCAGAGCCCTAACTACTACAATAGTGGAACTGACTGAAAGACTTTTTAACTTCAGCATAACTCTCCACTGCCTCCACTGAACTAAAATATGTGACCTGTATTTCCACAGGGCCATTTAATATTATTTTGAATTATTAAATATTGGATAGGGTACCTTGATTTGATATTCTGCTTGTATGGGGGGAAAAAAAACAAAAACACTATGTATTTCTTTTAAATCATAAATCTAACTACCAAAAATATTAATATGAAGTTGAAATCTGCTTATTTATACACCAACGGCTCATTTCGCAGACCCTGACTAGCTCTGTTCTTGAATTACCTTACCTAAATTAACATGTGATCCAAGATGCTAATCAGGGTCTGTGAAACTAGTCGTACATAATGTTCCTTTTTACTTCACTCATCTCTTGTCTCTTTTTAAAACCCTTTAATAGTTGAAAACAAAACAATTCTTCTTAGAATCTATAACAAGTTATACACTGCAAAATGAATGAGGAGTGGTTGCACGTTACTTGCAGGCACACACACACACTGCTGTTATTAGAGACATGGACTGCTGATTGGTTTAGCAGTTTAAAAGCCCTGTTTCCAAATGGGCTTGAACCAGTAACCACACAATCTCCAAGCGAGTGCCTTAACCACTGAACTACAGAAAGACACTTCAAGGGCTTCAGAAATAGAAAACAGTTGGGTTTTCTTTCACAGCGTGACTGGGACTCGAGTGACACTCAGCAAAGCTGACAGAACCAATCCTGAGTGGAGGCCACTGCAATATTAACTCTCATTTGGAGCAGATGTGGCTGAGAGCATGAAACATTGAACAAACAGCTGCCATGGGTCCTGTGCCATCGCATGAGCACTTACATTCTATTAATGCACTGCGGTTCCCCTAACTAAGCCTGGTGAATAACCTTTTTTTCATTTAATTCCCTCTTGTTTTGGGTCAGATCTTTAATGTTCCCACTTCATAATATCTTCAAATGACCTCAAATGTTTCTTTTAATATCCATTTTTATTGGATGAACATTATTTGTTTGTTTTGTTTTGTTGTTTTACAATCAGTTACACCTGATTTCATGATTTCAGTCTGATTTTGTATCTGACATTTATTTATGAAATTACAATTTAATAATGAACATATATATATATATATATATATATATATATATATATATATATATATATAACAGGCATATTGTGAATTCAGTCATTTCGTGGATTGCCTGAAAATAGTAGTTAGGCATTAAGTGAAATACCTAATCCCTGGTCATTTGATATTATTAACTCGGACATTTCTGCTGCATTTAGTTGTATCCAGTATGGTGCTAAAGGTGTTCCCACATCTTCCTGATCCCAAATTTTATTTAAACATTGTGCTATGCCTCTATGAATTATATTTCCTAAAATAAATAAATAAATAATGAAATCACACAAATGCTTTGTATTGGGAATAAAACCCTTTCGAGAGAGGTTATCTCACCAGTTCAAGTGAATTGAAGTCGGAGATATAACTTGTCTTACAATAATGCATAAAATAACTAATTAAAATATTCTGTGCTAAAATATTTGTTTATGATGTTCTTTTGTTGAAGTTTACTGCAGTGCCTCTAAATACATTCCTGTGCTGTTCATATAATGTGAGAGACACATTCTGTGTAGTTTGGGACCATAATGTTCTGACTGCCCAAACTGAGACCTTACACCATGAGAGAAGCATCTCTCATTATGGGTATGCATGCACACCAATAAAAAACTAATCAGACTTCCATATTGTTTTTAACATGCAAATGCATACCATCAGTACATTTTAACAGGAAAGCATTTTTCATGTAGGCAGCGAGGGTGCTCACGCTTACAAGGTCAAGCATATTATTTGGCTGTGACCCATACCTGCCTAACCTCCTGATTTTCTATTGAGTCTCAAGGTAACTGAGCTTATTATCGCTGGCCATAATTAAATACCAGTCCCCATATTTCACTTAAGGCCGGAGGGTCCAATTCACTAAAAAGTCCATTCCTGCTAGCGCTGTCATTGGCTGCTTCAAGGTTTTATAAAAAATGGAGAGCAGTAGGTGGAATCACTCCAGTTAACAATCATAACATCAATCATTTTCTTCTAATGGAGACTTGAAACAACCAATGATAGCAGGGATCTGGATTTAGCTGTCCATTCAGAGAAGAGGGATGGTTACGCTATGGAAGCTCACTTCCCAAGCGAGGACGAGAGGGGGTGTCGATGTTTGAGAGCCATTACATTTAAACATGAGTTTAAAAAAAGACATTTACTTAAGCATTTTACTGAAAATAATATTGTGTTCCCTCAGTTATATCCTTCTATCAATACCTTTGTGCCGTCAAACGAACGCGTTCAACAGGTGAAGAAGTGTTTTGTTTTTTTGCTTTTGAATCCCCAGGGCTGGAATTTGGTGGTAGGCTGCACATTGTAATAACCAGCAATCTGGACTCCTACTTAGTTGTTTGTTGTCTCTGACACTGCGCCATTAAGCAGTGCTGCTTGTAAGCGTGGGTATTCACATGTCAACATTTAAATAAATATATATATATATATATATATATATATATATATATATATATATATATATATATATATATATATATATATATATAATCAATCCCGCCAATCAGCCTCACGCCTTTCTGCCCTGATGGATATTCATATGTAAGTTGACCACTGAAACCTTAGATCCCGAACTTGACAGGGGTGTCAATTGTTCTGAAAAATGGTGCAAAACTGTTTTAAGTTTAGCACCAGAGCCCCCCTTACAACTTCTCACAAGACATGAACCTTCTCTCCTGTATATGTGGATGGGTCATTTGAGTAGTCCAGACCCAATGAGAAACTATCATCATCTATTGTTGGTAACGAATATATAATGCTGGAATTTGCATATCCCCTATTACCCATTGTTGAATATATATATATATATATATATATATATATATATATATATATATATATATATATATATATATATATATATATATATGTCTACTGGCTAGAATCTAGCTCCAAATTAACACCCATGATCCTTGACATCCCAATTGTCTGAACTGTCGGAGGAGGTGGAGCTAGACAGCAGCTTGGATGATGACCCTAATTTTGGTGAGTACAAAACCATTTCTGCTAGTACTCATGTAAGATCCTGAGGATAAAAGTTATGTGAACCTCTGATTATAATCTCTCATTATAATCATCTTGTGCTATAAACCACGAGAAATGCAGTAAACATTCTGAAAATCTGACATATAAAAAATTCATGTAATCAATGCTAACACAAAAATGACTCCTCAACTTTTAATTAACTTTTAATCGGTCAAATAGTGTAATAGAATGCCTATAACAACAGTCATTTCACAAAGTGCCTGAAATATTTAGGCATTTCGCAAAATGACTGAGTAAAACAGGCAAATAGTGTAATGGTTGTATCTCTTTACATGTTTCATAGCAAGATGCTTGAACAACTTCCTTTATACTTTACAGGGATATGGGATGCTGGCCACGAGGCCAGTCTATTTCCTTGGAGACTTATGTTTGTCTACTAGAAAAAGAAAGAAAGACAGAAAGCATCACTGCAGTAAAGGTTAACTTTGATTCTTATTGGCTAAGTGTATAAAGTGACAGCCCCTATCCTTTAAAGAGATTCCTTTGAGTGCTAACCCCCTGACATTTTTCTGTGGTGTTACAATATTGCCAGTATAAAGTCTCACTGAATGATGTAAAAGTAAATCCCACTAAATAATTGATACCCGAGCAAAAGTGTTCTATGCCGTTGTAGGAGTATGTCTAGCTAGAGGGTCGTTCCCAAAATGCAATAATGGGCATTCACAAAATGAAGACTATGTGGTTTGTATCATGTCAAATCAAATCCCTTAATGATGCATCAGCTCAAATTAATTCAGCCATTCTTAATTTTGCTTAAACGAAAAAATCACCTTTTTAAACACCTCAATATGACTGAATAAGAAACAACTCTTAAGGGACTGATTTAGTTTCAACAACAAGTGCATTCATTTAAAAGGAGATGTAATTGTCACTTAAGTTTGTAATTTGAATGAAGTGAATTTTATTTGTTCATTAAGCAATCATTGGGTCCTGAAGCTTGTTTTTCTGTTTTTGTGAATAAAATAAAGCTTGGTATTCATGAAACTATCTGTGAGTGCAGTTGGTTGGTTGAACGACAGTCTAAAACTGTTTCATGAATGACAACCTTCTTTGAATCCCTCAAAACAGATCTTTGCCCTATTTTCCTATTTCCCATACCACATGACATATTTAATTTAGTCAAAAAGTAGAGCAAAATATATGCTACAATTACATATTCTGTATATCCCTTCCTTATATTTTCCTTTTACTCGTAAACAACTTCAATTTTCATGTTGCGTGTTTCATTTTTCAATTTAAGAAGTTGGAAATGTGAAATCTAGACCACATTTCCCTGAACAGAATGAGGAGCTCAATCATGATTGTTACAGTAGAGTGTTATAAAACACACACTAAATACTTGAAAGGGTATGTGGCAAAGTGGTTAACAGTGTGCAGGTGATCAATAAACAGACAGACAATGATAATCCAGGAGCAATGGTGTTTTATTTTATAATTCAATTGCCTAATGGTGAAACAGCAGTAAATAATAACAGCGGCGTTTATTGCTTTACTGTAATCCGCGGGTTGGTCCCAAAATAATAAACAATCCCGATCTTTTACACGTAACACAAACACAAGTCCATAGTGCGTGCTCTAGTGCTCGTAGTGCAAATACAGTTCATGGTGCAATAAGGTGAAGTGTTGTCCAGGTTCGTGCTGGCCTTAAGCGACAGCGTCTGGATCGTGTTTAGCCGTCTAACAAATCACAAACAAGAACAGTATTAGACACGACAAAACAAATAAACACTCACGGTATCACCACACAGTTCTCCTTTCAGTTAGATTTAACCATTTACAAAGGAACAGATCACATCGCTCCGTCCCATTTTTGTACCATTTGTCATGACCCCTTGGTTAACGAGTGCAACAGCTCCTCCAATCCGTGGCTGCCATATCTTTTCCCTTCCGGGTCAATGATTTAGTGTACAGGAGCTCCGCCCCCTTTCTAGATGACCAACATCCGTCTAACCCTGGCCATCCAGTCCAGGGTACTCTGTTCCATTTACTCAACGCCCTCCCAGGTCGGGAGGGAGCTGTATCACCAAGAATCACTTTGTCTCTGTCACAGGGTAATATCAAGCACACTGTTGAATTGCTTTTAAGGAATATGTCCTGCGTACATTTCAAAATATAAAAGGTTTTGGAATAAAGGCCATTGAGAAACCAGTTGTTCTTCAATGGAAGTGGAACGGTTCTGTACCAAAGGACACGAAGAAATGGTTCTTGTGTTTCTTCATGGCAATTCACTTTATTATAATTGCGTACCAAATACAATTTAAAAAAAAAAAATTTTGCAACAGAAGACGTTCTAAATCATGCTTGGTAGGTAAGGTAATTATGAGTAAACTGTATCACAAATATCATGAACTATCAGTATAAATATCCACTCTGACATAGAAATCAAGATTTCTCAGTTCACATCGGACCCTAAAAATGATCAAAGACAAAGCAATTTGCATCTTTCATCTATAATCAGAAATAGGTCCATCACACCACTGGTTTCTCCCTTGCCCGCTCTCCTAGTTCAAAGGCTACAGAAATAAGCTATTAGCACATTTTCTGTGACGGTTAGAGAAATGACTAAATATTTAACCAATTCAAAAATATCACAGCTCCCCTCTGAACAATGAATTGGATTTGTCATTTCCTAAATTGTGTTCATTTATAAGCACTTAGTCTAGTTTACAAACCAAGAGCTCTTGCATCATTTGAATGTCTGTGGAAAAATATTGAGGAACTGTTGTGTTATGTGTGAGATTTTATCAAATGTGTCTTAACAACACATTTTGGTGGGAATTTGTTTTATCGCTGCTGGGAATCCTTACCCCTTAATAGGGTCATAAGAAAGTGTAACACTTGTACTGAGTGAGTTATCTTTCGGGGTCATGACCAAAAATCTGACTTCTCTTCAGAATAACAACATAAAGGCCCCTTACTGTTTTTCTAGTCATGTATTTTGTGTAAATGTGGTGGTGCCTTTTCACTTTATTTGTGTATGTATACTGTACATATACATTTGCCTAAAATAACTCACAGTTCACTGTATGTTTAAACAGCACTTCATGAGGCAGGAGCAATGCTAACAGATCCCATTAGGGAGAGGCCCTCAGAGACCTGAGGACCGACAGGCAGGTTCCCTGACGATGGGGTGGCACCTCCTGAGGGGATTTCAAAGGTAAGGCTTATCCTTTTCATTTAAAACAAAAAAAGTTTAGAAATGATAAGAGTTAGCGTATTTGCAATGTAGAACGATGAAATTACAAGAGATTTTTTTGCAGTGTACAGTACATGCTCCACTAAACACATTCTTCTTTATAGAGGTAAAAGCACAGATGTGAGAGACAGGAATAAAAACCGAGGATTATTAAAGATTAATAGTTATGATTTTAATGCCCATGCGTATTTCATGGTAATCACCCAAGAAAATGAAACAGAACCACAAAGCGTTAAAAGTAACTCATTAAAACAGAAGCCAGGTGACATCTTTATCCAGCATATAGTTGGGGGACAGAAACAAACTGTGTAACACCATGCTAACATGTATCTGCCTAAAATGCTGCTGAGAGTGAGCTGACTACCTGAATATCCTGGAACAAATCCCTCATAAGATTTGACAAGAATATGGAAAACAGCATATCTGACATCCAGGAGACAAAGATTTGAAACAATGAACTGCATGCCTTGAAGTTACTCCTTCGAACACCATCCATAAGTGTATTTTATTTATTGTAACAGACATAGAGCACTTTGTTTTAAATTCCGCCCTTTCAGAGTACAGAACACATCAGCACTGTTGTACGAGGCCTTGCTGACTCTTCAGATAAAAGCTTTCAAAGCAATTCCACAGAAAGCTTTGTGTTGCTCATTTTCCTTTGTTCTCAGCGGTCTAATCAGCTAATAGCATGTTCAAAATGAGGACTGGTCTGCCAGTCAACACACAGGTGAAGAGGTGTTTGGAGAAAATACCTGCCGGGACAATACAGGCTCCCTGGAATTCATTTATAATGTGCCCTTTGCAATTAAACCTCCAGGTTCTTACTTAAATGAAACAAGAAGAGGAGTGTTAACAGCAACGAGAAATAACCAGTCATGCACGGTGTGGGGTGCTTGTTAAAATCCAGCCATAGGAACAGCTCCTGACTTGTAGTCCTCCTTTTTTTGCATCTCATTGGCATTTTAGCACATTAATTGACTCATTATTCCAATTCATATTCAGGAGAGGAAATTGATTAAGGGAGGCAGATGCACAATCTCCAGGCGTATTTGTATCTGCATTGTTTGTCCCATACGTTTATCCAACTTATTAGAACAGTTAGCAGCTACTGCCTGGAGCCCTGTGAACGTGTTCAGCAAAAAAAACAAAAATACAAAAATATATATATATAAAGGAAAACAATCATGACTTGAAAGGCACTGTATTGCTATGTTGACTTTCTGTTGCTTTTGTTGATTTGAAGTCCATATTTTAATTGTATGTTACCAAACTGCAGCTGTACAGTTCGCCAGTTCAGAGTATGTCCCAATTCAAGAACCACTAATCCACGAACCACTAATCCACTTTGGACAGACTATGTCTTTTAGAGACAATATTAAATTAAATTGTGTCATTCACCTATCTCAGTTTCAGTAAAAAAAAAAAAAAAAACAGGATGCCACAGCATGCATGTTCTAAGTGGAGATATTTAAGAATTATTTATATTTATGTGTGAATTTTAAACCCTCACAGATTACAAGCTGTAAATACTGTAACAGCTGCTATGGTTAGTTATGGATTACTGACCATTTTTATGTGCAATTAAAGGTGCATCCTCGACTAATTCATTAATGTATTTATTCATTAAAATGTGAGAGACAAGCACTGGCTGTAGTCAGTCACAGTGCCAAACGGAACCATAAGAGTTTCCCTCACAGCACTGCAAACACACCAACATCTTCAAAGACCACTGAAAACTCAATCCCCTGATTTCTTTATTTATTTATAGTATTATACCAGGAAACTATTCTTGATGTGCAGCATTTTGTTTACAAGACCAGGGATCTGTTACTCATGGAATAGTTTCTAGCACTTCTGTATACTTCTGTATACAACACACGCACGTACACATCACTACATTATATTAGCATGCATGGATATGCTGCACATAGTTCAGAGGAAGTTATGTATTTAAAATATACAATATGGATTTGTGCTTAACTCTTTCAACAATATATCAACTACACTCTAAAGCTAGGGTTTAAGAAATCAGGCCCTTGCTAAATCTTTTCTGAATGGTTTCACCCTTTTCACAGCATGAATTTATTTGTGTGCATGCAGCTGTAGGGGGTGGACTGTTCCTTTAAGTAGGGCCTGGTCGATCATTAAATAATCTATTTAACTGGGTGCAAGACTTTTGTGAATGTCCAGGCCTGTGATTGTTTTGTAATTTTGGCAAAAGAAAACACAAAAAAACAGATAAGCAATGACATATCACACATGCCATGCTTTTGTTTATGTGCTGGAAAAAAAGCTCAGGCCTCTGACTGTAGTAATCTTTTCTACCTTCCATACTCACTGACCATCAGAATGATGCTTCATAGAACAACGGCTAGAAAGGTGAAAGTGTTACTAAATAAAGAATTCTGGGACATATTTTTAAACCCATTGTCCAATCCAGTCAATCTGCATTTAGCGAATCTGACAACTGCAGTTAGCCTACAAGCTGAAAGTTTACCTGACACAGGGTGGCCCAATTATTCCTACTGCTCTCGTCTTTTCTCCCCCTGCTTTTTCAGATCCCAATACAGGTCCCATTTGAGAGAATTAGTGAAGAATCAATCATGTGTCTGAGATATATGTTGTTCTGGGCCTTATCTTCAGGCAACTATATTAACAGAACATCATGTGCCATCTGTAGAAATTGAACTGACACAGGTTGAGTCTCGAGTGACCATTGAGTTTTTTGACACACCGAGTAAAGGTGGACCCTGAGGCCTCTCCTGAAGCAACCCTGGTGTGTTTTTTAGGCAACAACATTATGAAGTACCCACTACTGGTTTCACTTTACTGTTAACCTGTGATCTCTCAGTATTTGGCAGCAAAACATCTATCCTGTGTAGTTAACTGTATAGAATTTCTTAAAAGAAACTTTTTTTAAATTAAATGTATTGTATGTCAAAACATCACTGGAACAAAAGGTGTATTATTATTAGTTGTAATGGTAGTTTGTGTGCCGGAGTTTACTAAATCTCATTATCTTAATGCATAGTTAATAAAAACACAACCATTTCTTTGGAACAGCTGTACAAACCATAAAGCAAACACATCATATCAGACTGATTAGCATTTGTTTCTTTTTTACTGGATACTGTACATTTATTTGTATCTACAGTGCTCCCTCGCTCTAAGGCTCTTGGTTATAACACGCCTCGGATATAAGGCTCCTACAGCATGTCCCCCAATTCCCTATACTAGTGATTCATACAATATTTCTACAGTAAATACTGTACCGGTGTTGTTCAAACTATAAACAACTTCAGCCTAACTTCCGTTTCTGTCTCTCCTTTTGATACAGTATCTGAACTGAAGAAAAGCTGCGCTGGCACTTTATAACACAAACACCTTATTCAGCATTAGTTTAATAACTAAATAAATATTAGGCCTGTTACGTTGTTATCTTTTCTAATGTATTTACTTTTTTTGCTGCAAGAGGAGCTGCGGCTTTCTCCGGGAGACGAGGTGCTTCAGCCCCGCTCTGGCAGCCGAACCTTGGGGCGAGCCCATTCCCTCTTCCGCTCTCCCGACCCAGTCTCCTTCCTGCACTTGGTTTGCTTATCTGTTGCTTCAACCTGAACTCCCGACTGCCGTTTAGCCAGGCTATTTATAGTTTAAAAACTGCTTATTAAAATGATCCACGAGTGGGAATGTTACTTTTTTTTGTTTGTAAAAAATATAGCATTGATTACATGGTGCTTCATGCATGGTTAATTAAAGGAAAGTTACATTTTTTCTTCACTATATGCGCATTATAGAGAGGGAGTTATTTTATTTTGTATTTAGTCAGATGTGTGTTATGTGAAATTGATGAGAAAAATAATAAATGTGGGGCAAAGTGCAAGCATTGCCACACAAATTTGTCAGAAGTGTGGGGAACTTCTTCCTTACTAAGGTACGCCAATTATTTTACATGTGTATAGCTTGTATGTAAAGCTAGCGGACACAATATTTCAACTCACTTTGTCGTTATTAGTTAAGGCTCAGTGGTCAGATCTCAGAAATAAATGCAGAGAAACATCAGCCCACCTGTGTGGAAGCCCTTGCTTTCAATATACTTGGTGTCCCTCATTTACCCAGGTGTTTCCATTTTTTTGTTCACTACCTGTAGTTTGCATATATACTGGTCTCAGTCTTGGTCTTGGTCTCGGTCTCAACATATCCGGTCTTGGTCTCGGTCTCAAAATATCCGGTCTCGGTCTCAACATATCCGATCTCGGTCTTGGTCTCAACATATTCGGTCTTGGTCTCGGTCTCAACATATCCGGTCTCGGTCTCAACATATCCGGTCTCGGTCTTGGTCTCAACATATCTGGTCTCGGTCTTGGTCTCAACATATCCGATCTCAGTCTTGGTCTCAACATATCCGGTCTTGGTCTCGGTCTCAACATATCCGGTCTTGGTCTTGGTCTCAACATATCCGGTCTTGGTCTCGGTCTCAACATATCCGGTCTTGGTCTCGGTCTCAACATATCTGGTCTCGGTCTTGGTCTTGGTCTCAACATATCCGATCTCAGTCTCGGTCTCAACATATCCGGTCTTGGTCTTGGTCTCAACATATCCGGTCTTGGTTTTGGTCTCAACATATCCGGTCTTGGTCTCGGTCTCAACATATCCGGTCTTGGTCTCGGTCTCAACATATCTGGTCTCGGTCTTGGTCTCGGTCTCAACATATCCGGTCTCAGTTTTGGTCTCGGTCTCAACATATCTGGTCTCGGTCTTGGTCTCGGTCTCAACATATCCGGTCTCGGCCTTGGTTAGAATGTAAATGAAACTAATGGAATGAACTTTGCTTTGATGGCTTTCTTTATGTTTATTCTCATGCACACCAGGTCATGGAATATTTGCAGTTTCCTTACCTAGTAAATGAGTTTTATGAAAAGAATCAGAAGAGAAACAAACACATCATTTTGTATCAAAGAAGTGTCGTCATGTGGACAGTTGCATAGTGTTCTTACCTCATGACCTCAGTATATTAATTGCTACATTTTCATTGAGCTCGGGTTGTGTACAATCAGCTTAGAGAGGTTCACATTCATCCTCTTTAGGTTTTTAGCTTATAGAAAAATGCCTTGGAGTCTACATATGCTGCAGATTAAAATGTATACTGTACCACAGAACGCTTATATATTTATATCTGAGAGAAATGTCTTGCTGTTCTCTTCAGCCAGCCCTCACTGCAGCAGTGCTGGTATGCAATTCATTTAGGCATTTATGGCATCTTTGGAAGAGCTGTAATACCAATACTGACTCCCATCAGTAGAGGGCCCCCTACGCTGCAAGAGACAGGCAGCACCAGGTTAATGATGTGAAATCTGATATTCTGTTTCAGCTGCACAGTCACTGAAAACAAAGATAGCTCTCTTTCTGGTGCTATTGATTTTGAATCCTTTAAAAGCTCTCTTGAAGCATTTAGTCCACCTATTATTGACAATACTTTGGACACAGGAATTAAACAGTGTATATGTGTATGTAAAAGTATGAGAAACATGATAACAATTAGGCCAGGGCTTTTTCAGAGCTAGAGTTGCATTAAGTAAAAAAAAAAAATGTTACCTATACTGTGTGTCATGATGGATTAAGGTCTGAAACAAGGAAGTTTTATTGCCAAAATTCAGTCCAGCATTGAAGCACAGTAGGCAAGGCCAAACAGATTAGCAAGGAAAACACGGCTTGTGTACAAACATTTAATATCCACATCCCCTCAAAAGAAGGCATAGTTGAGATAGGAATCAAATGGCTGGCCTTCGATAGCCAGCGCACATGTTACAGTTTGCTTCATTCTTTGCTATTGTATCCAAAACAAAACATTTGGTTCATATTATATCAAAATTGGCAACCTCTTTGTCTTGTAGGATAAAACCAAGGTGCTGTGGCCAACGACAATACAGATACTGCCAATATGTAGGGCTTTGTTGCAAGCAACGAGGGAATGAAGACTGTAACCCGTCTGCTGCTGCTGCTCTTTCATGAGATTACTCTCTCCAAGCCAAATCAGAAAGCTCACAGTCCTACAGCTATGGCCAAAAGTTGTGCATAGAATTAACTCATTTTGTTTAATAAAGTCAAATGAGGGGAGTCATGTGATGTCCAACTACGGAGAAACAGTGTTGAGGAGGAGCTCCTGCTCTCAACCCATCTTTTAACAGTTTTTACACACTCCACAACAAAGGCCTAAAAACAAAAGTAGTAAAGCAACAGCTTCCTCTACAACAAATGAACCTGACAACACTTTTAAAAGCGCTCCAGAACCAGCAACAAGCAATATACATACATTAAAAATGGCCGATCCGGCAGGGAAATAATTCAGTACAGCAGAATTAATAGAAGCAATAAACAACAGTTCAACCACACTTTCTAGACAAATTAATGATCTCAAGACTACTGTTCTCTCACTGGAAACTAAAATAATAATGTTGGAGTCACCGATACTGAATCTCATTTGGGAATACTTGAAAATTGAGTAATTAAAATGGGCATCAGCAAACTGGGGAAAAGTGGATTTAAGAGCTAAAAATTACGAATTGGATAATAGAAATAGATGTTGTCAACACCCCACACAATTTTTAGAAAACCTTTTCCCAAAACTTTTCAGAAATGACAAGTTTTCTCATGGAATCTATATAGACTGACACCTTAACAATCTCTACAAGATAAACTATATTCCACTAATGGACACATTTTGTAGACCTAGTAAGATGGTCAACTCTACCTCTCTCATTGATAGGCAGACTCAATGTGATAAAATGAATATACCTCCAGTTCTTTATTTATTTCAGTCTATTCCTATGCCAATCCCCAAAACATTCTTTAAAAATTACAATACTAAAATTAGAAACTTTTTGTGGAACAATAAGACCTCCAGAATATAAAGAACGACCCTAATCCTGCAGTTGAGACTCCCTGACCTACAACTATACTTCTGGGCAGCACAACTTAGACCTCTGTATTACTGGCTGGGTGGGAATAGCCCACCTGCATGGACACATATTAAAAACAGCATTCTTAGATTACCTGATCTGTCATACACTCTGTACTGTTTTAACTCCAAATCAATAAAAAAAAAATATACAGACAATCCAATTTTACTTCAGTCTCTCAAAACATCGAGGGGGAACTGGGGTTATCTCTCCCTACTGAGCAATGGCGAGAAATATGAGAGAGATCATACCAAAAAAGCTGCATTTTTTTTTTTTTTAAATAAAAACTAGTCAGCACTTTGCCCCAGATGTAAAATTCAGATAGGCAGTTTGATATGGGAATGCTTCAAACTTCAACCATGGCGGCAAACTATAGAGAGAATGATGAGTAAGGGGTTCCAAAAAAACAACATTTAACCCATTAACTGCTATCCTGGGGGACTATCCAGAGTTAAATCTTTCTAACCTAAGAATTAATAACTTTTAGCCTTTTGTAGCCTGGCTTTGGAGGCTGCTAAAAAATGTATGGCATTAAGTGGAATCAAGAGGACACCCCCCCCCCAACCCCCTTTCTCAATGGAGCCACAAAGAAAATATGTGTTGCCCCTAGAGAAAATAACATATGGGCTGCTAACAGGTAGCCCATACTTATTTGATAAAACCTGGGCCGCTTGGTTATCCTATATAGGCTCTCTAGAACCTGCTGTATTATATCCACAAATATAAAAGCAGTAATGGTATTTCTGAATATTTTGACTGTACCTGTATCACTATATAATGAATGCATGAGCAATGTTAACACATGACTCAGTTTGTTATTATGTTTTTAAATAAAAACAATTATATAAAAAAAAAAAATCAAATGAAACCTGCTGAATAATGTTACGTTAACATCGCTAATTACATACCGCTTTGTAGTTTTCCTTCTTCTTAATGAAAAACTAACAAAAATTGAAAAAACTGACATTTCAAAATCTAACATGAAATACTGTACTACGATTATGGCTTCCAGTAGACTTTTGATCACATGATGTTAAATAAAAGATCTAAATTATGTTTATATGTCTAAATCCTAAAATTCTAGCCATAGCTGTAGATCCCTAGTGATTTGCATCCTCTTTTGTATATTGTACTGTAGACTACGCAACTTTAACAAAGCAGCAGTAAGCAGAGGTGTATGGCAAATATTTTATCATGGGAAACATGCCCCCCACATCCACAAAAAAGTACCTTAGTTATCTATGTATGTAAGTTTTTGTAAGTATAGCTTAATTTAGGATGAGTCATTCTAGAGGAAAACATTGAAGAGCAACTTTTTACGGATTAGAAATATTACACTTCACTAAAGCATTCTTCTAGTTGTTTATTACAGTGTAACCATTAACATGCAACAGTCTACCTTTAGTGTTCAGCAGGGCTTGTGTTCTGTAGACATGGATGATTCACTCTCACTCCTATCACTGCTCTGGTTTACATGCCACCAGAAACAACGGAAGGATTATAATTATTATTATTATTATTATTATTATTATTATTATTATTATTATTATTATTATCATCACTTTTCAGTAGTGATGGGTGTGGTTTGTGGGTATCATCTCAGATAATCTTGTTTCTACTGACTAGTTGCAGCATCTTCTTTTATATTCTTCTTTTAGATTGATTTCATGATCGCAAGCTGTATAAAAGATACATATTGTTGACTATATTTGGTGTTAAAACAGATAGGAACCTGGAGTATTATAATGTCTAATATGATTGCTTTTAACAAAAGCTTTTTGAAATGATCATATGCTCTTTTCAATAAGGACTTTGCCATTTTTACGAGAGGTGCAATCTCTGAATCAATAACACTCTACCTTGCCACTCAGCTACATTAAATCCTCTTAAAAGCATCTTTAGTAAGGAACATATCCTACTGTTACACTTGAAACACTTGAGGGGACAGCATAATAACGAAGCACTTGAGTGTTACCAACATAAAACCCCAGACGACAGACAATAAAATCACTGTAACAATTATAATTATAGATCTCTAAAGAATCTCAAAAAGGCCAAGGGCACATTTCTACATTTAGATGAAGCAATGTGTTTTAAAGCTAAGTGTATGTTAGGGTGAAGGATGTGTTACAGAGTAAAATGCTTTGCCAGCAGTTCACAAAAGGTTAGACCTAAATTAGAAACCTACACATTTAAATCCATGGTAACCTGTTGGCTGTATATTGGAGTCCTCACACAGCCACCCTCTTTAGTATTGTAAATATCAGTATAATGCCTTAAAATTTAGAGGACAAGGCATGAGTCTGATTTCCTCTTCTTCTCAACTTCATAAACTGGGAGATGTTTAAATATACAGAAATGCATAAACACAGGGCATACACCATGGCCCTGAGCATCTACTGTCTGTAAAATTTAGCTTGGGGGGACTCTCAAGTGAGAATGAAGAATAGGTGCATCCACTGGCTTTGATCAGGGTGCACCGTGCTGCTATCTGACCGAAGGTAATGAAGATGCTAATTCCAGGACGGCAGCTACAGACGTCAGCAATGCCATCAAGCTTTGTGATAGATCGGAGCTGCCCAAAGCAGTGCAGAATTCCAAAAAAGTACTGAAAGTTATTTAAAGTGATCTGGGGAGATAGGGAACAGCACAGCAAGGTCAAATACACCTTACAGACATTGTTATAACTTACACAGATGTGGTACTGGCTCTTTAAATAGAAACTGTTTTCCAAAAAAAACACTAGATCACAATTCATAATGAACAGTTGAAAGTGACTAATGAGCCTTCCTGTAATAGTTGTAGAATTCGTCTCGGGATTATCATTGATTTCCTAATTATTATTTTGCACAAATATTTTCTAACTTCAGCATTGTACTGCAGCATTTGTTTTCTGCATTCAAAAAACTGTTTTTTGCTTAATGGAAAAAACTCATTATTATACAACAATGGGGAACTGCTCTCCTGCTGTTTTTAGATGGAGGTCAGCTGTTCTGTTTTTACTCAGCAAAAGAAAAGATTACACTAATTAACAACTATTTCAGTGGACTGCAATTAATATTTAAGACAAACAGAGTTGAATAAATAAATAACTTTAACAATTTGTAGTATAATAGTGATAATAGCATTGGTGTGGCGTGTTCCTATGTAAACATGAAACTCCCTCGTTCAAGTAATGACCTCAACCTCCCATCTCTTTATTGACTTGAGAGTTTCGTTCTAAACAGTGTAACAAACCAGAGAAGTGCCATGATTCCTAAATAACCAATGCATCGACAACACTTTATTACTATGTGATGTGTGATGCAAGAAACATACATAATAAAAAGCAAGAATAAAAAATGCAACTGATGTGACCTCCTGTTTAATCGAGGCTCGCAAAATAAAAACGATGGTGATTAATATTAGATTAATATTAGATTAATATTACCTTGATAGTTAACAAGGTCAACTATCAAGGTAATACACAATAATTAGAGCTGCTTTTAAAATGCTATTCTTTTAATTACAGAATATTTTCAATCGTGTTTAGTTTTTCTTCTGTTTATTATATTTTTAAGCTAGCCTACCTGAATGCTACTGTACATGGCCACTGTGTGGAAGTGACCTCTAATGGAGCGTTCTGATTAGTGGAAGAAATATCTTAAAAGGAAAATATCAGACAAGACACTCTTAAGACCTGGCATCTTTCCAGTTAACAACTTGGTATAAAATGGGTGGCTAGTCTTTCTCAGTAATAGTTCTACATGTAAAACTACAGAGAACTATGCTGTATGTCTATTATATAAAGTGGCTATTGCATTCTGACCACATAAACCAGGGTGTTCTGGTAATCATTAAACATGTAGCCCTGATACATGTTAAAGATACTTAGACAACATTAAACCCTGATATATTTCTGAATTATTTTGACTCACATTGTGGACAATTTTTTCCAATTTAATTTTAGACCATCAGACAGATGGCTGACTAGAAAAACAAAATAGTTATGCAACCTCTCACTCCAACGTGAAACGTCTGTCTTACAAAAATACGTGTGAAAATAATGCGATTTCAAGCTTATTATGTAATTAGTGATATTAACAAAAGCCAAATAATCCTGAATATTAACATCTGTGAACAGTCTTTATTGGTTAATTTATTTAATATATCAGTCATATTGTTTTATAGTATATACACAATGATTAATGTATGTTATACAATGATTTATTACAGTACTGTGTATGTATCATATATACACAATTTTAATACTCCAAGAAAATTATTGTAGCCTGTACGGGACATACAGTAGGCACTGCTTAGTATAAGACTGCCCCTCAACTCACTGTAGTTTAATACCAAAATACTTTGGAAATCAATGATGGTTGAGGGTGTATAAATAAATAGCGAGTGTTGGGGAGTAATGTATTACATGTAACGCAATTCTGTCACCTGATTACATTGTAACTTGTAACTGTAATGATTCCTTTTTCAGAGAAGTAACTAAATGTGGTGATGCATCCATTTGTATTATATAATACTGCTTACTTAGTAAAATATAAATACATTTCCTGAAATATAGCAGAAGTGTGAATGGAATTCTTTTTTGAGAAATAAAATATAGGCAGACACCAACTCATGTATTTTAATAAAACACAAATATTTCATTACCAGGTTTTGGTTGTATTTAAATCCAAAACTATATGTTGCAGAATTATGAGTGTTGTCTAAAAAGGAATAAAAAAGCATTACAGTATTTACAACAGAAGTGGGTGGGGGTAGGGGGCTGTGTTAACAATCAAAGCAGTTGGCTGATGTTAATACCACCACCAAAATATTTATAAAGCCGGACCAAATTTCATTGTTAATACGTGGGTCAATAAATCACCCATGGGGGAAATCCCCAGGAGCATCAATACAGAACTAAATGGTGGTGTAGAGACGTCAGAAACTGCAACAGAATGATACAAACAAGGATATTTCTTAAGCCTTATATAACATCACTGATAGCCTTCTTAGACACAAGGTCAGGCCGTATCCCGTGCATATTGTAGTATAAAATACATTTCATTTCACAAATGACGGTGTTATATTTAATATACAGAATTGTCATAATCCACATCTAATGGATTTTTAATCCACGCTTATTTAAAGGCATCATTAAGTGAATAAAAAGACAAAGCAATAATAACAATGAAAGCATAAGTGAACTACCTTTCTAATCTACATAATGGTTAGCATAAGCAAGCGCATTTGGATGGGGAGGCCAGGCTATGGGTGGTTTTGACTGAATCTAAATGTGAAAATGAGTCCCCTGAAGTGCACCATCCACGTGTCAACAGAGTAAACAAATGCTGCTTGATTTGTTGCGAGAAATATGATCATCCATAAGTTTCATAGAATCTAGTTCTTTGCTGCCAGCAAAATAGCCTTTTGATATGTAAAACGAGAATATGTTTCTGCTCTTCATAATATAATGTAGAACTGTTGTACAGATGTGCATATAGAATGTGATATAACATTCTATGACATGTTAACCTTGTGCCTTGAGCTAGCATGACCAGTTTAAGACAAACATTACTAGATTTACTGCAAGCTTTGGCCAGGATAAACCTGTTTGAATTTATAACAGGGTATTGCAACATATAATACACACATGTTCCTATTGTATGTACAGAACCACACATACAGTAAACAGTAATATAACACACAAAAACGCACTAAATGAAAAACATGCACATGTTAATAACACAGGCATTTCATGTCCTAGTACTTTCCTTTTAATATGGTCGTATGACAAAAAGCAGTGAAGATATTGGTATTATTGGTATGGGTCAGCAGCTAACACTGATTAGAGGGCATTGCTGTCTGGTAGAATGGTTGATTGTGATTTTGTATTTTATCAGGATTATACAGTACCAGTTCAATTATTTCTGACATTTAGGTTTTTGGATAATTGGATCTTAATTGCATTTGTAGGACAGTGGCTTCAGTAAGGCAGTACAATGTGATTGTTGAGCATGCAGAAGAAAATTAAGAAACACTTTTTTTAGTTTTAAAATTGTCAGCTCGCTCATAACGTAACCTAGGCAATATTGTTTAGGGTTTAAAACATTGCCTGCCTAACTGGTCATTATTGGAAAGTGAGGTCTATATACTTCCCCCTTTAGTTTCAGTTCGTTTCCATGTAATGTTGCTTCCTAGCTTACATGGTACTTCTGGAACTAACTTGCTTTTAGATTTCTCCGGCATGCATCCTTAAAGTGATTGTAGCTAACAAAACAATGACATCATGGCTCCCTACCATGCATACAACACTTTTAAAAAGTAGGTCTCAAATGTGCAGTTTTGAAAGAAACACATGTTTTAGCAAACATGTATTTTCATTTTAAAACGTTTGCTTTCAGATTGTCTTGTACTGTAGAATGAAATTGTCCCCAAATTGTCAACCAACCAGCTGCTTCCACTATTGATTGACATGCTTTGCAGCCTGTGAAGGGTTACGCCCAGCCCTATGTTTATTTGTATTGTATTATTATTGTTATTATTTAAATGTATTTTGTATTATTGTTAGTGTAGTTTTGGATTGGCAGGGAAGCAGACAATATTCTTCCCTGCCAAAAATACCACGTGGGAATGTAGCTGGAGCCGACAATTGAATAAGTGATTAAATGATTAATTAGGCTGCAGTCACAGGTGTATGATTTCCATTACACGAGAGTAGATGTTAAAACTTCATGCTGATTTGAACTCGGCTCTCGCCAAGATAAGCACCAACTAAGACGTAGCTTTACAGTAAACTAATGTGATCCATATGTGTCTCCATCCATTTACGTTTCCTTCCATATGATGATGTAGATATCCTTCTGTCTGGTGTTAATGGCTGAAGTGTAATGCTGGCTCCAGGGATCAGCTTATTTTGCCTCCCTGGCGCATCAGCACACACAACGGCTGCGATGCTGGCTCCGGGGATCAACCAAAGTGCGGCCTCCCCAGCGCATCAGCATGACAACCGTCTGGATTGAGCTAAGTAGGGTACATCTCTGGGGTTTTCAAGTGGGCACCTTCCATCCTCAGTGTTTCGTCGACTAGCCCACGACACCTCAAGAGGGCTCGACGGTGATTCTGGCGTCCCAGCATCACCCCCCTCCGTCCCCCACTCAACTCAGCCCAGCTTACTTACCTGTCCCCAGCCAGAATCTTTCCGTCTCAACCACAGCCAGTTGCTGCTCCTCTCTGCTGCTTCAGATAAGTTCTTCACTGTGCGACGCAACTCTTGGCCACTGAATCCGACGTCTCTGAGAAACCGGGTTGTAGAGTGTGCCACAAATCCTCGACAACCCACTTCCACTGGGTAAACCCGAACTCTCCATCCTCGCTGTTCCGCTTCAGTGGCTAGTTGAGCATACCGCAGTTTCTTCCTCTCATACGCCTCATCTACAGCATCCTCCCATGGCACTGTTAACTCTACCAGGTGAACAAGGCGTGCTGATCCAGACCACAAGACAATATCTTGTCGAAGGTTAGTGGTGGCAATCTCAGGTGGAAAAATAAGCCGTTGACCAACATCTGCCAGCATATTCCAGTCTCTAGCAGCTTCCAGTTGTCCTGGGCGAGGATTGGTTTTAACACCTTTTCTTGGTGGTTGCTCTCCTGGGCGGAGGAATGTTGTCTTTTGTGTGTAATGTTTTGATGGAACAGGTGGCAACTTATTGGTCATGTTACGCTTGTCTTCCAATGCTAAGGCCAAACATTGCAGCACCTGGTCATGGCGCCAAGTAAACCGTCCTTGGCTAAGAGCCACCTTACATCCTGTCAAAATGTGCCTTAATGTTGCAGGTGTTGAACACAAAGGACATGAGGGATCCTCTCCTACCCAGAGGTTTAGATTCTGTGGTGATGGGAGAACATCATATGTTGACCTGATGAGGAAACTGATCCTGCTCTGTTCCATTGACCATAGGTCTTGCCAGCCAATCTTGCGTTGTTCCACACTCTCCCATCTCATCCATTCTCCCTGTTTGGCCTGGGAAATGGCCTTTATACACCTCATCCTCTCCTCCTGCTTTTGCACCTCGTTGACTACCAGCTTCCTCCTTTGAGCTGGGGCCGCCTTGTGCCATGTAGGAGGAGTTGAACTGAAACCAAGACCCCCTCTTCCATGCTGAACTTGCCCCATGATATCACCAATTTGAAGGGCAGCCTTTGCATCTTCCACAGCTTTCTTTGCCGCCCACTTTCTTCCAGTTTTCAACACAGGTGCTGCCTCCCTTACGCATTTATCGCGTGACTCTACTAATGTCATTTCCAGTCTGACCTTGGCGCACTTAAACTCCTCGGTTAGAGCAGAGACTGGTAGCTGCAGTATTCCTTTACCATAAAGTCCCACTCTGCTGAGGCAGCGTGGAACTCCCAACCATTTCCTGATGTATGAACTGATTAAAGCTTCCAGCTTCTCTACTGTTGTCAAAGAAACCTCGTACACAGTCAGTGGCCACAGCAACCTCGGCAGTAGACCAAACTGAAAGCACCAGAGTTTTAGTTTACCTGGTAGAGCGCAGCTGTCTATGCTCTTCAACCCTTCCACTGCTTGTTGTCTAACTTCTCCCACACAAACTGTGTCCTTTAGATCCCCTTTAGATAGGGGCACAGGTGGTAATGGAGAAAAAAGGATTATGGTTAATGTTGGTGATATCTGGTGAAGGTCTGCGTGCTGTGCTGTTAAATGTATATGTATAATTATCATTGGAGTGTAGGGGAGTTTGTGAAACCGTGTGTGTGATTGAAAGCAGCGGCTGGGTTTACACCCACCATCTTTAAAATATATACATAGTTTTTGTTTCAACTGTTTGTTTTGGCCTATTTGTTTTTGTGTTCATGTTTTGTTATATTAAATCCAAGTAAACATAGGGGCGGGTGTATCCCATCACACAGCCATTAAGATGCTTTGAAGTAAAGCAGTAACAGACTTCCTGGAATGCAAGGTAAGCAAACAAAGACATTTCTTAAACCTGGCGTTGTATCATGTTTTAAAATGAAAACACATGCTTTCCATAACATGTGATTCTTTGTAACCTGCACATTTCTGACTTACATAGTGAATGAAACTGCGCAACAGTTAAGATTTATGAAATAATTGTGTTAGCTGCAAGCACTTTAACAAATTCTACTGTGGCTTTAAAAAATACAAGCACATTTTTCATAACATTTAATGTAACAACTACACTAGGAAACAGTTTAACTGTGCCACACACGTGCCCTTGAATGCCTTGGACATGTGTGTTTAGTAAAGACACAACACCTGGACCGCTGGCCTCTATTGCAAGCTATTAAGCATCACCCAGGAGAGGCTGGTCTGTATTACTATATAAAGAGTTACCCACACAATGTCACCTGTAATGTTGAATAACTATACATTGTTCGAAGTCAAAGGCCCTTGGTCAAATCCATCACCTGTTCCTAAGTATTCCCCCACCTCATCTACCTGACAGTTTTCACTGCAACAGACGTCTTATCAAACGTGACTGATTGCTGTAATCTGTACTCTGGGCAGCCATTAAGCAAATTACCTGAATCATTGCAAGGATTAGTCTCATTAACACATGATTAGCATCAAATTAAAATAATGAGTGTTTAACTTGTGATGTCTTCCAGTTGTTGGAACAGCTTGATCAGCCACGCCAGGCTGGCGTAGAGGTGTTGTGTGTCAAGGAGCTTGGGGGAAGAGCAGGCCAGCAGACATGTGACAAAGTACTGGCAAAGTGAAGCGTGAAGTTCCCAAAGCAGCAGTGAAGGTGATGTCATGTTCAGTATTTTCACAAAAACAAGATTGAAAGGGCATTTTTTTAGGTTATTGAGATGTATGGGCCATTCTATACAATAGGGTTCTAAAAACTAAAACTGAGTTTTTACTTTGTATTGAAAAGTGAACCAGTATTGTTCTCATATTTGCAACTACATCCAAGAACTCCTCGTTCCCACCACTCCAAAAGTGGAACAAAAACTAGACTTGCTTGATTTGCTTCTATGTTGTAATATACATTCAGTTGTGCACATGGGTAATATTTCACAAGGTCACTAAAGAGGTCTGAAACAGGTAAAAGGTAAGCCAAGTTTGTTGTGAAACAGATAATTTGTTTTACTACAGTGTCTCTCTGTCATGTCTTATTTCCCTTTGATGGGTGCATGACAGCCCCCAGTGACGGTATACAGTTGAAAAATGATGATTTCCTTTGCACTGCCACAATATAGGGCCACTTCCTGGCTTATATTTTAGCAACACCCACACACTTCCACTGCTCATGTAGTGCTGGGACAGCTCTTGTTTCTGTATGAAGCAGATTGTTTGCAAATGCATGTATACTCTTGCACCGAATTGAAATTATTAAAAAAAAAACATCTTATTTTTCATTTATTGTCAACCGCTGGGTTTTATCTCTCCTTATCAGAAAGATGAGTAACAACCTCACTGTATTACTATAAGAGTCATTCTGATTGTGATTTGCTCTTAAAGAACAAATGACTACTACTGCAGTTTGTAGTTGAAGATATTTCTTGAATGCATAAGCACATGAAATTAATTACCTTACGTCGCTGAAATGACATTGTTTGCCTGATGCATTTGGGTGTTGAGTCAACGGTTTCTCTTTTTTTGTATGATTGGTATTTTTTGTGGTTCACTCCTACAGGGTTGGTGATAGGTTTGATCTTCCTGTGAACCCTGTAATGAAATGAGGGGGACTAATTATTATTTTAAGCCTATGCATTTATAATCAAATCCTTAGCATTTGCTGAATTAGATGCTGCAAGTCCAGGAAGTGACCTGATAGGCTTAGACACTTACCATGATTGCAGTATTAAAATATATAAAAAAGCATAAACATTCTCTTTTAGAGAACAGACTAATGACAGTCTAAGTGACATTAATCATTTGTATTTTATTATTTGCCCCATCTGTTTCTTTTCTTTCCATTTGTAGTGCCAGACTTGTCTAAGTGCAGTTTACATTTGGAAATGATCCAAGGAATATTTTATAAGCTTTCAGTGCTTCTTAATCCTAATGATTTTTCAAAAGGTGTTTAAACACTAGGTAACACTACAATTCATAAACGTTTTTTAAAAATATAGGAGAAATATTTTCAGAAACAAATAACATTATGTTAATAGTATAAAACTACAAAAATATTTATAAAAAATGAACTTGAAATGTATTTTTTTTTTTTTTTTTATCAATTTAGAAACCATATGCCTAAACATTTGTTGTATTTATTTTAAAGTAAACAACATATTTTTGTTTCAGTTTGCTCCTGTAGGGATCAGACATATGGTTTTAGTGCAGTATGTGTAATAGTTTTGGTCAAAAGGGATTTTGACTAATTCATCTGGGGAAAAAAAAATACACTTTCCATAATTCACTGCTTGGCAAACGCTTTCAAAGTTCATATTTCATCTCCTACAACCACCAGATATACATTAGAGATGTACATTAAATTGATAAAAATTTAGTAGGAGAGAATTTGAGAGACTGTGGAATTATCTACAATATCCCCAGAGCATATGAAGTGACAAAATATGCATAAAAAACAATTCAAACTTTGCTTGTAAATTTCACTAATACATTTTTCTGACAGAGAGAGAATGAATCCGAGTCAACAATCTCCCTCCCGACCTGTGAGGGCGCTGTGTAACAGGAACAGTGTGCCCCGGACTGGATGGTTTGACAGTTCATTCCAGGGTCAGTCGGGAAGTTGGCCATCCAAAAACGGGGCGAAGCCACAATACTAGAAGTCAGCTCCTTACTGCGGTAGGCGATGTGTCAGTTATGGATTGGAGGAGACGTGATTGCACTCGCTACCACAGGGGGCGTGACTGAAGGTATATCAGGGAATGTGGTTGAGCGATCTGTTCCTTGTGTTATGGTTATGCATCGACCTGCAAGGAGTACTGTGTAGAAAAACGTGAGTTTTGTATGTATTATTTGCCAGTCTTGTAACCTGTGTTATTTGTCATTTGTAGACGGCTAACTAATCTGGGAGCTATCGCTTAAAGCCAGCACCCACCCCAGATCACTCTACACCATTACTGTCATGAATAAACTGTAAGGAATCACCACTTGCACTTGGAGCACTCACTGCTGGACTTGTGATCATGTGTGTTTAAAAGTGTGTGTCTACTTCTATTATTATTTCGGGACTGAACCCTGTGTCAGAGCCAGGTATTATTATTTATCAGCAAATAAAGAGCTGCTTTTTCACTGTAAACTGTCTTGTGTCTATCATTACTGAGAACCGCATCACCACTGCAATTTTACATTGGCAAGATCTTTAGTTTAACAGGGAACTCCGCATTGAAAATGCAATGCATGCCATGTTGAAACTGAATACTTTTTACTTGGCTAAATATACTTTTGTTTAGTTTGCTTTTTGTAAAGGGAGTGAGCGTCATTTTAAGGACATATACTTCACTAATTGCATGTGAATAATAAACCATCAGCTTCCTGAGAGGGTGTGTGGCTCATTAGGATGTTGTTTGAACAGATTAATTGTAGCAACAATATAAGGCTGTCCTCTGAAGATTATGCTTTTAATATTGTCATCAAGATTAAATGTTGCCATGAATTATCATTGTAGAACATCTTGCTTGGCCATTAATCAATTATTGGCTAATGATGTTAAGATATTTTAAGTTTCATGAACATGAAACGCTTCTTTTTATAATTGTTTGACATGGTCATTTACTTTTTTTCTTTTTGCTTGTATTTGATATTAGGAATCGATATGTAAAGCTTTCTGATTTACAATACTGTAGAATGTTCCGGTTGAATACTTGGGAAGAGTGTCAATCATGCATAATGGTCATATGTCAAACACCTAGCACAGGCCACTAATTGTAAAACGTATATCTTTAAAGAGGGTTAGGAAACTGCATTAGTGTCCTTGCTGAATATTATATACAGTTTTTGACATAAACGACTGATCCAGAATTAAATGGAGGAACCTAATGAAACTGTGAGCATTGAAATATGTCTTGAATGTCATCTAATCTCACACATAAATATACACTTGATGCATATCAATAGACTTTTAATAATTGAATGGATTATCTATGTTTTTGCCGTTGAAGCGAGTTTCCTCAGTAGCTGATGAAAAAAAAAAAAACCTTTCCGAGGAATGAGCTCTGCATTTATATATCAGTTAATAGGCTGGTTTATAAAACACTTTGCTGAGATTTCAGTTCAGCTCAGCTATAAGGAAATTGTTAAGCATCAGACTTTTTATTATCATAGGAAGCATTACTGTGTGATTGTGTGTTTATGACTTTGTTCGGATACACTGTCGGTATTTAATTTGTTATTTATAAAGCTGCCCCTTTGTTCTACATTTAACTTTGCTGTTTTTGTGCGTGTGAAATGTTTAGGCCAAGCATCATGGTTTTATGTGTGTTAAATAAATAAATAAAGAAACAGTTATCTAATTGTATTTAAGTATTATATGAATTATTATATGCACATGTGTTCTTTTATGCTCCAATTTGGGATGCTTGACTTTCAGACTTTTTGTTGTAACATCCTGTATAAACTGTACACGGAAAAATATAATCACCATTGCACATCTCTCTTTCAAAACTTTCTAAATCATTTTCTGGTAATGAGCGAGAAGTCAATTATTTGACAGAATAAGAACCATTATAAATTCTGGTGCTTAAGCAACTTTTTTATTACCAGTCAAGAGCTTGATATCTAGTGGTCTTAAATTATATTACTGTGCAAATTAGACATGCATCTAAAGAATATTCCATCCTAAATGTTCTTGCCAAACACTGCCATTTAAAGTTACGTTTTAATTAGGGGGCCTCGGACTTGGTCCTTATACACAGCCAAACTGAACAGAACTTCTTTAGACTTCTGAAATTGATGATTAACAAGAATTTCAGTATAATTAATTTCACATCAATAAGATTGCCCAGACCTCCAACTTTGTTTTATGGTGTTTTTTTCAGAGTGGTTCGGTGGTATTATCATGTATCTCTAAATCTCTTTACCTGGCTTTAAGCTGCTTTGAGCTTGTCTAAAGAATCCTAACTGTCAGGACAGAACATCTTTCCTCATTCCAATCAGATCATGTGACAAAGGCTATGTTTACAACAAAGGTAGCACCCTATGATAGTAGCGTTACTGGTCCTGAAAAAACCTCCACTTGACCTGTACTTTTTTTTATTTTGACATGGGTTTACAAGAAGCTTCTAAGTGCTGCATGCATCAAAAGACTCGTGCTACGAATGAAACAAGCATTGCATTAGTCTTTGTAAGATTTCAGAGTGATATTACAGAAATATTCCAATTGAACTTACCTAATCGTGTCCATGCAAGTTTACAGTCGGTGTAACTGGAATATCGTACTTGTCATCCTTGATTATTTATTTGTTGAACAGAATGGTTAAATGTATTTTTTGTTAATGACTTCCTTCAAGTTCTTCCCTCGCAGCACGAGTGAGATTAATTAATGTGCTAAAGTTGTGCCAATAGGGTACCACTACTACTTATTGGATTTCACTTTTTTTTTTCAGAGGGAACCGTAAAACGAAACACATTAATAGTTTATGTATTAGTAATGTGTTGTCTCGCTCCTCCTCACCCAGCAATGCGACCATCAGTATCAATAGCTTCACTGTGAGCTTCAGTGGTCGACAACCTGGACTACCTCAATTATGTAACATTTTTAACCTTTTTTTTATATATAAATAAATGTATAAACCGATGACTTTGTTTTTGAGATTGCTTAGGAAAGTTTGATGTGAAATTCCTTAGTATGTACCTTTGACAATCATGGGGAAACAGTGATGTCATTTCCTGTCAGGCATATTTTTTGGTCTTTGGGTTAGTTGTTGTGAAGCTATGCGATAAGCATTTCTTAATGCAAGATTTGCAACAGGGTTACAGAACATAAGGAAGTGTATTTCTGTCTCAGTAAGATGATGATTCTTCAATTTGTCCCAGGAATTTGACGCATGTTGACCCATGGGACAATGTTAATCAAATGAAACTACCCCTTCCAGGCATTCCACTCTAGAAAAGTATAGTAAGATGACATCAAAAATCTAATTTTGCGTGCCAAAAGTTGTAGTAAACGTAGCCAATGTGACCTTTAAACTCTATTAGTGAACACTCACGAGTAAAAGTTGAAAAAAAAATAATGACCAACTTAATTTACATATGATTGTCACAAAGACGGCCGGAGTGGGTGGCGTCAGACCAGAAACAGGAACACAAACAGACAGAGAGATGTGGTTTGGTATAAGCTGGGCGCGTGATCGCGCTCAGCATTTAATAAACAGAAAATAAAAGGTTTTAAACACAAAAACACGGGACACGGCACTACACGCCAAAATAAAAAGACAAACAAAACGGACTACACAGTAAACAGACAGTGCACAGACAGACAAACGAAACACGGTGAGCGAGACAGTTATTCACTTTATATTTACGTTCTTTCTTATTATTTAATTTCTCCTTCTCCACACTCGTTCTCCACTCACCGAACACCTAAACCCCGACTGAGTGAAAATGTGCATCTATATATACTGTTGTGCTGGGATTCAATTACTAATTAATTATTCACTTGAATCCCAGCACGTGAATTAATTACGTGCAACCCCGTGCCACACATTACATTTAACCAGCACGTGAAGTGATTTGTGCTCTCCTCGTGCCTAAATACAAATCTACACTTTCTAAATACACGTGAAACACAGACCCGTTTATATCCCGTGTACCAATGACTATACACCAACATTAACACACGCAACATACACACAAATGCACACAGGGACGGGGCGCATTGCCACAATGATGCATGAAAAAATCAAAACCATCGGGATTGTGTTGAAAAATATACTGCTGTGATTTGTACAAAACAGGTGATAGCAAAGGTAAAGTAACGTATTTCTTGTACTCTCTGTGCAGGGTTATGTTACACTTTAAGCCAGAGGGGGTTTATCCTTACCTGAGTGCTGAGCGGTTTGTATTTAGTTCTGCGGGGTGCGTGGTCGGGCTGGAGGGGCTGGGCTCTTTCCCCCGGTGTAGTGATGCTCCGGGGGACAGGCCATGTCTCAGCTTTCATTTGCATTGATTTTTCAATATTTGGGGGGTAGGTGGCATGCTCAAGGGGGTGCGTTAATCATTATTATTTTTCATTCATGATTTATCAGCCTCGTCTTTTGGGGGGGGCTGGCTCATAGCCACTTCCTAGCTGCGGCACTGGGATGCATGTAACCGTTCATATTTTTCCAGCTGGCCTTATACAGGTAGCTTTTGCGCACCCACGGACGAGGCCTCCAGACAAATTTATTATTCACTTGGGCCCTGAGTGCCCATCACAGTAATCGGGCCCTGAGCACCCACCACAGTTCATCATCTACAATTGCAATCAATAAATCTCATCCATGGCAGATTCTCTGTGCTGAAATGTTAATTTCTTTTTTTTTTTTTTTTTTTTTTTTTTTAAATTTAGTCGTTGCCAATTATTTTTACCCCGGTTTTCACCCCAATTTAGCATGCCCAATTATTATCTGTATCCCCGGCTCACCGCTCGCAACCCCCCCCGCCAACTCAGGAAACGGAGGCTGAAACACGCGTCCTCCGAAACGTGCTCCTTCCAAGCCGTCATTTTTCGCACTGCAGATCCACAGCAATGCTACCAGACCTATAGTGCCGGAGGACAACACAGATCTGGCGGCTCCGCTGCAGAGCCACAGGCGCCCTATCGGCCACAGGGGTCGCTGATGCGCGGTGAGCCGTGGATTCCCCTGCCGACCTAAGCCCTCCCTACCCGGGCAGCGCTCAGCCAATTGTGCGCCGCCCCCTAGGAACTCTCGGTCACGGTCAGCTGTGACATAGCCTGGATTCGAACCAGCGATCTCCAGGCTATAGGGCACATCCTGCGAGGAGCGCCTTTACTGGATGCACCACTCGGGAGCCCTTTGAAATGTTAATTTCTGACATTACAGTACACTAGTGAATTCAAATTTAGCTAATCCAATTCAAAAATAACTTTTTCTACAGGTGTACATCCCTCACCCTTTAAACTACATCTTATCATGCCATAACATACTATCCCAATTTAATTTATATACAGTAGTGTTTATCATGTACAAGCTTCACTTAACAATTTACAAAAATATAACAAATTTCAAAAGGACTCTAATCTGCTCTCTGATAAAAGGACAAATGAAATAAAGCATGTTTTAAGATTAAGAAAGAACCTAGAAGTGAGTTTCAGAGAGCTTGAGGACTAAATGCTTTTAATCAAGTTCTTGACCACAAGTTATAAGGCATAAACAAATATTTCAAGTCTCAATGCCTTGCTTTTTCTAGAACACAATTGTTGAAGCTGTATGAGTTCATGAACTTTAGATGAATAAAAGGTCTCTTTCTTAGAGTCCCAAATAGCCAAGGGCAATAGCGGCTAACTAATGCGTGGAATATTGCAATTAGCATAGCAAAGTGCTTCCAGGGATCAAATTAAAAAATTCATTAACGCACGCACTTAATTAAGAAACACTTTTCGGTTTACATGATAAATTATGACACCTATTAAATCTTCCAGTACAAGCTGTAATGGCTTCTTTGCTCCTGGGCACAAAAAGAGTTGCCTTTGAGGTTCATGGGACTCTCCAAGGATCTGCAGTATATGTTACAATTTTATTAAAAATAATGTTGATTCCTTCAAGAAATGTGGGAACACTTTTAAATATATCTCCTAATCTATCATCAAGTCATGCCCAAATGCTTTTTTCATTACTTTGTCACAAGAATAAATGTTTAAATGATTTTACAGTTGTGTGACAGCAATGTTTCTATAAATACTGGGGCACTTTAATTATGGCAGCACAGAAACAACCAACCAATAAATGAGGTAGAAATGATTTATTAAATACTAAAAACCCATTTCATATATTCTCTTTTAAAATAGGTTGAAATCATTACATCAAACAATTGCCTGCAGACACAATATAAGAACATCCAAATACAGCAGCTTTATAAAGAACCCCAACCCAGGCAGGATCTTCAGCACTGAGCTCATACAGTAAAAGCTATGCACAGGATCTTCAGCACTGAGCATAATACTTTGCAGGTATGACAAATTAAAACATGTTGTTATACAGCAAATAAGATTGCACGAGGCATTTCTGAAGAACACAACTTGAGTTCCTCACTATGAAAGTATCTTAACTCATTTCAAATGGCAAGTACAGGCATACAATCCAGGTCTAACATGAGGGAAAAAAGAAAGAAAGAGAGAGTCCCCAAGTGTAAGAAATCAGATTCCGCATTCTTCTGCTCCAAGTCCTTCTGGTACAGTACCTTGTTAAAAACAGTCAAGCCTGTTCATTACACCACTCAAGAGACTGTCTAAAAGTGTTATTCATAGTCAGGTAGTCAAACATTTGTATACCTTATACTGTAAAGCCATAAATATTTGTGGGTTTTTTTCATACTAATTTACAATAGAATATATCAAGACACAATAGTAGGCCTATGTCTCAAATTGGTTTTAGGCAGTGATGCACAGCACAACAATTAGTGCATTATCAGTACAAAACCAATCAGAGACATTTTATTGAGTGATATTTTATATATTTACATTTTCTTAAAAATGTCCCTGCTGTTATTCTCAATTGCTTTATCTGTTGCATGGTGCATGTTGCACAGGAGTGGCCTCGATCTCATTTTCACCGAAGCGATTTGGAAGACGGTCTGCTTTTGTGATCCAAACAAGCATCCTCGAAGCAGCTTGATAGGGATACTAATGAAACAATGGAGAGGAAAAGTAACTTCTGTTAAAACAATGTGTTATTCATTTTAATGCCAATGGTATGACAAATAATTTAGCCTCTTTGTTAAATGGTTGAATGCAGCATGTATGTGTAAAATATGAATATAACATTTCACTGCAATTTCTGAGACAACACACGTGTGCTTCAGATTTACATGTCTGTATTACAGGATTACAGATTTAAATTTGCAGATGTTTCCATATATCAAAAATATTTAACCATGATATATATATATACAGACGTGCTCAAATTTGTTGGTATCCTTACAGCTCATTGAAATAATGCTTCATTCCTCCTGAAAAGTGATGAAATTAAAAGCTATTTTATCATGTATACTTGCATGCCTTTGGTATGTCATAGAATAAAGCAAAGAAGCTGCGAAAAGAGATGAATTATTGCTTATTCTACAAAGATATTCTAAAATGGCCTGGACACATTTGTTGGTACCCCTTAGAAAAGATAATAAATAATTGGATTATAGTGATATTTCAAACTAATTAGTTTCTTTAATTAGTATCACACATGTCTCCAATCTTGTAATCAGTCATTCGGCCTATTTAAATGGATAAAAGTAGTCACTGTGCTGTTTGGTATCATTGTGTGCACCACACTGAACATGGACCAGAGAAAGCAAAGGAGAGAGTTGTCTGAGGAGATCAGAAAGAAAATAATAGACAAGCATGGTAAAGGTAAAGGCTACAAGACCATCTCCAAGCAGCTTGATGTTCCTGTGACAACAGTTGCAAATATTATTAAGAAGTTTAAGGTCCAGGGAACTGTAGCCAACCTCCCTGGGCGTGGCCGCAAGAGGAAAATCGACCCCAGATTGAACAGAAGGATAGTGCGAATGGTAGAAAAAGAACCAAGGATAACTGCCAAAGAGATACAAGCTGAACTCCAAGGTGAAGGTACGTCAGTTTCTGATCGCACCATCCGTCGCTTTTTGAGCGAAAGTGGGCTATATGGAAGAAGACCCAGGAGGACTCCATTTTTGAAAGAAAAACATAAAAAAGCCAGACTGGAATTTGCTAAAATGCATATTGGCAAGCCACAATCCTTCTGGGAGAATGTCCTTTGGACAGATGAGTCAAAACTGGAGCTTTTTGGCAAGTCACATCAGCTCTATGTTCACAGACGAAAAAATTAAGCTTTCAAAGAAAAGAACACCATACCTACAGTGAAACATGGAGGAGGCTCGGTTATGTTTTGGGGCTGCTTTGCTGCGCCTGGCACAGGGTGCCTTGAATCTGTGCAGGGCACAATGAAATCTCAAGACTATCAAGGCATTCTGGAGCGAAACGTACTGCCCAGTGTCAGAAAGCTCTGTCTCAGTTGCAGGTCATGGGTCCTCCAACAGGATAATGACTCAAAACACACAGCTAAAAGCACCCAAGAATGGATAAGAACAAAACATTGGGCTATTCTGAAGTGGCCTTCTATGAGTCCTGATCTGAATCCTATCGAACATCTATGGAAAGAGCTGAAACTTGCAGTCTGGAGAAGGTACCCATCAAACCTCAGACAGCTGGAGCAGTTTGCTCAGGAAGAGTGGGCCAAACTACCTGTTAACAGGTGCAGAAGTCTCATTGAGAGCTACAGAAAACGCTTGATTGCAGTGATTGCCTCTAAATGTTGTGCAACAAAATATTAGGTTAGAGGTCCCATCATTTTTGGCCATGCCATTTTCATTTGTTTTATTATTTACAATATTATGTTGAATAAAAAATCAAAAGCAAAGTCTGATTTCTATTAAATATGGAATAAACAATGGTGGATGCCAATTACTTTTGTCAGTTTCAAGTTATTTCAGAGAAAATTGTGCATTCTTCGTTTTTTGTGGAGGGGTACCAACAAATTTGAGCACGTCTGTATATATATATATATATATATATATATATATATATATATATATATATATATATATATATATACTGATGTTGAGAGGTTTTACATACCTGGAAATATTCCAAATCATAAGGACAATGAATGAAAATGAGATATGTCGTTTCTAATAGTAGCAATGCATAAATAATGTAATTATAAAAATACATGTGTGAAATAATTAATTCTAAACTGATTCATTTTATTATAAAGGCATATCCAATTCATGTCAGATTTAATATGTGCAGACATTTTGAAGAATAGGACATTAAAATAATAACTGTATTAATACAATTAATACACTTAAATGGCTTCTAGTAATTATGAAGTATTAAGTATATTTGCTTCTAAAAAAAAAAGTTTCATAAGAATCAATATTTTTCACAGCAGTAGTAATGTTCATGAGTTTCCACATTGTGTGGATACAGTTTCTTCTCTGTACCTAATGTAAACTCCTGTGGTGAGATATATACTATAATCAAAGTGATGAATGTTTATTTTATTATCATAAAATCACAGAAAATGCATGCGCTAACCCTTTCGGCTTTCCATTCTCCATGGATTGGCCAGCGCTAAACAAATCACACCAGCATCCAGCCTTTGTTCTGTTCAGAATCACAACATGGAGGGTATGTTAGGATGCAACGCAGGCGCTCTTGAATCTGCAGATTGCCTTCCATTTTTTCTAACTTTCATAAAAGTTGGACCTTTCGAGTTGGTGATAACAAGCATGCTTTCAGTTTAAGGCTCTCGAGATGACTTTGTTGCCTGTGTTTTAATAAAGACTAAAATCACCTCATGATTTTAGTCTTTATTAAACAAATCCTAAAATAGTCAATGTAACAATATTTTACCTACATTTTTAAAATTTGCCTCCAAAGCAATATACCTCTTTCAGTTACTTTACTAAGCATTCATTTCTGTCTCAGTGATCATTAGCTGCTAAATAATTGACTGCAGAGGCAGCTGGGTTAACTAAAGACAAGGTCAATTATATACAGGTAGTGACCGCTGCAGAGCATATTAATCCTATCAGTTAGGTTTTATTTTGGACTGGATTGCTTAGGCTACTTTACACTTATGTTACGTTTTAAAGCAAGTTTCAGTATTTCCCTTCTGATGGCATCTCCTTATGCCATGACGACTCCTCTGCTTGGAACCTGATTGGCTGAGACAACATTGTTTATAATGAAGGGATAGTGGCATTGCTGTGGCGTGTTACGAGTTAATAATGTAACTCCAAACCTGACCTCTGTTTCCTGAAAGGCAGTCTCTGTTTTCTTTGTATCCTGATAAACCATGACAACAGCCTCTTGTGTTCGTAAAACAAATGATCACACACTGTTGCTGACGGCCAGCAGGTCAATTGACAGCTATTAGCCTATTGCGTGCATCAATCCCAATGACTGAATCATTTTTAGCAACATATTGAACTTCTGTGTGACTGCAGAGCCAACGATGTAACTAGTGCCTGATTATATATTAGTAACAAATATAGTTTGAAGTTTATTTGCGCTGCTGGAACACTTTCCTTATAGGTGGCCAATCAGTGATTCCCTAAAACTGTAACTAGAACACATTTAGTAGTAATCAGTTGATAAATGCACTGCCGGTGTTTCTACGTATTGCAGATGTGCCGAATCGTAACATAGAGAAAACACTGACTAAAACTGTATTACATGCAGGAGACAACTTCAGTGTATTCCTCTTGATGCTTTTTTTTGTTCCAGTGTTCCCAAACTCTATTTAACGTCTCATGCTGGTTGTGCTCATTTTATTAGCAAGGGGTGTATTTTTACCTCCTGGCAAAACTCCATCCTGTAAAGCTACAGTACCCAGGCCCACCGAGAGGGCGGGGAGGACGGGGAAACTTCCCCGGGGCCCAACGCCTCGAAGGGGGCCCAACATCCCCGAAGGGGGGCCCTGATGAAGGGGGAACTTTTTTGTTGTTTTTTTGTTTTGTTTTAATATATATAAAATATTAAAAACAACTATGCTTCTGTTGTGTAATGATTGTGTAACAGTTATAGGTTATATTTAAATGTTTAATCAAGGGGTATTAGTTTTAATAATTAGAAAGTCTAAATAACATTTATTGTTAAGTGAAAGTGAAACACAGTACAGTGTTTAAAAGCAAATCAATAAGAGTTTGTGATGTAGTGTTTCCTAAGGGGAATGTTTTGGGGGGAGCTCAGTTCCGCTAGGAGAAAAAAAAAAAAAAAAGAGCGTGTGGCTTGTGGTGGTGTGCTCACGTTATGCAGCGAGAGAACAGTCCGTGAGTTTAATGTGGAATGCCTGTAATGTTGGACTGTGATTAAAAATCGCCTTCTTGAAGACAATATCTGGAATGGTCTTGATTTACAAACCCACACGAAGTCTCGACAGTCTTACGATTTTGTATCCAGGCGCTGTCAAACACTTTCTTTCACAAAATGATTTGAACTTTCGCATTTCATATTTTAACACCAAAAAGCTGAAAAAAGGCATAGAAAGTTTGTGTATTTTTTTTAAAGACTTTTAAAAACTTTAAAAGAACCTTTAAGTTGCGGGAGCGGCAGCGGGACATATCAATCCTTCCCTGGGGTCCATGACGGCTCTCAGCGGCCCTGACAGTACCTAAGCACAGCTCAGGTCGATACAGCTGGCTCACTACATGCATTTATAGCTTCAGTGTGGATATTAAGTAGTGGCAGGGGTGAAATTCTCAACATAAAATTGAATGAATACCAATGAATACATACTTCTAAAATGTATAGATATCGCTACACAATAATTTTTTATTTTTTTTTAAAAGGCTTCTGGTTCAAAGTTGAACAAAACAAAAATGTGATTATGTCAGTGCTACATATACTGTACATTTTCTTCAATTGATTTTTCATCATTTTTTTAAACAGATTTGCTAGTCAGCAGGGCAAATACTTAAATTAGCACTCTACCACTTATGAATCAGCATACAATCATTTAAAAATGCAACATCCTTCATCAACATTCGGTTGAAGAAGTGAAATAAAGATTAACCTCAATCGAATGCTTTCAGATATACAAATGAAAATATTTTTTAAAAATGCTACATTAAGATCAACAATAGCGATTACTGTTGTTTAACAGCTCGTAAAGAAAAAATAAACTTCTGAATCATTAACCAACTAGATTTATGAAGAGTTTAATTTAACACGACAAAACTTTATGTAGCTAGCATGGACACATGCAAGACTTTAATGTGTATCTTCATGAGAGTAACATTCTTTTTTTTTTTTTTTTTATTTATTTATTTTTTTTTTAAATTTAGTCGTCGCCAATTATTTTTACCCCGGTTTTTCATCCCAATTTAACATGCCCAATTATTATCTGTATCCCCGGCTCACCGCTCGCAACCCCCCCGCCGACTCAGGAAACGGAGGCTGGAACACGCGTCCTCCGAAACGTGCTCCTTCCAAGCCGTCATTTTTCGCACTGCAGATCCACAGCAATGCTACCAGACCTATAGTGCCGGAGGACAACACAGATCTGGCGGCTCCGCTGCAGAGCCACAGGCGCCCTATCGGCCACAGGGGTCGCTGATGCGCGGTGAGCCGTGGATTCCCCTGCCGACCTAAGCCCTCCCTACCCGGGCAGCGCTCAGCCAATTGTGCGCCGCCCCCTAGGAAATCTCGTTCACGGTCAGCTGTGACATAGCCTGGATTCGAACCAGCGATCTCCAGGCTATAGAGCACATCCTGCGAGGAGCGCCTTTGCTGGATGCGCCACTCGGGAGCCCCTCATGAAAGTAACATTCAAAAACTCAGTAACTTAGTTTCATCGTGTACATTAGGAAATTAATTATATGTTATTATCTGTACAGTTGTTCCCAGAATGCATTGATCCACATATTTTACTTTTAAATGGTTTTTATTTCACATACCCCAGAAAACGGCTATAGTTCATAAATAGTGTCACATTTATTGTTTTGAGGGTTTAAAAGAAAGAAACGACAATATTAATCAGGAGACTAAATTAAACATTTCATAACAGTAAACTTACTTCAGATGTCATTCATTTAATGAACAACCGTCTTTCACTTTCCATTTCTTAAAGAAATAGTCGTCAATATCAGGGGAGGGTACCAGCACATTATTTTGACAACATTATTGACCAATCATATAAATCCAGAGGCGGATGAGATTGATTGATTGGTTTAATAATGATCTTGCTGCCAAGAACTAAGGTAAATAGGTCATCCATTACCATTGGTTAATTTCGAGAATATTTTAATGATTGTTTAGTTGCTGTGACGAGACTGAATGCTAGTGGACTGTGTAAGAGTGGATAGAATGCATGCAAGGTTGAATGAAAAGCAAAAAAAAAGTCCTGGTACCCAATACCGGCATTAAAATAAGTCCCGGTACTAAAGTACCGGTGAGTACCGGCAGAATTTTACCCCTGATTAGTGGCTTTCATATATTCCAATAATCATATTTCTTCATAATATTGTAGTGATCCAGGCAGTGGTGTTTGTGTACTGTAATTCCTGCTGTAATTGTGTTTCCCCTCCTGCTCTGTATTTCCCGCCGCTGGTTTGTTTACCCCTGTCTGTGTCTGTGTATCCCTAGCCTGTGTGTGGTGTCTTTTGTGTCCCCTGTGATTGGCTGTTGTTTGTCTGTGCCCATTGGTCCTATTGTGAGGCTGAGGACCAATGGGATGTGCATGAGCTCCGGTACCCAATAAGAATAAAAGGGCGGAGCTAAAGTTATAAAAAGGCACCGTACAACCATTTTGTGTTGTTGTTCTGGTTGCCATGTTTCTTTTGTTCCTGTATAAGTGTATTGAATGCTGTGAAGCAAACAGAGCAGTGGACTCTGGTGGGTGCTGAGATAGCGTCTGAAAAAAAAAAGTGAATATTGGAACCAAGAAAAAGCGGTTCTCTCTTTTTTTTCTGCCTTCTGCTGAAACGCTACACTATAAACCAGACATTTAAAGTTGCATCAACACTGGCTATTATAGCCAGTTTTGTATGTAATCTACCTTCTGCCCTAAAACAGCCAGAGCTTTACCACATTAAACTTAAATGAATGTAAAAATACTGGTAGTATATGACAAGAATTGTTGTAATTGTAAACTGACTATCCATAAAACTGCAGAATGTAGGTACAATTTTAAAATGTATGGGCCAGTGTGACATGGCATGTGGTTCTCAAGACCTATATAAGCTGTATGAGTGTTATGTGCAAATATTCAGCTACAATCATGGCATGGCAGAGGGTATACTCTGCACAGCCGACTCGTTCTTCAATGCAATAGCTCTGTTTCTGGAATATCACCGTTTCTGGAAAACCACACGTGCTACATTGGCCCAAATGACAGAAACCTTCAGCACTGGACAACTGTTTACACTTGAGCAATGCACCAGGAACGTTGTGGTCCTACCCACAGTGTTTATCTCATTGTGTTAGCACTTCATTCTAAGGGACATGTTTTCCAGTAGAAATAATTATTTTCAGGGAGTTTTCAAATATGTTCCTGGATTTTTATTAGGTTAGTTGTACATTCATTTAGAGCTATATTATTGAATAAACGATTCCTCAACATTGTGTACTCAGATATAGTTTAAAGTAACAGCTGCTGGCTGTTTGTTAATCACATATCTGAGATGATATTTCTGTCATTAAATTAGCCAACTAGGAACCCTTCTCTCGCTCCTTCAAGCAAATAGTGGCAGAACATGTGACCATAAGCCTCAAGGATCAATCGTGAGCAGTAAAAGCTAAGGTTAATTTAAGTTTGAAAGCAGGCCTCATTGTGTGTTTTTATTGTTTAAACAAGTGTCCAGAGTCGAATGCCGTGATAACTAAATTATTAACTGTGTATTTCATAATGTTAGTGACAATATGTTAACGTGATTTTTTTTCCATACCCCTGCCATGAACAGATGGCTCCTTTTACTTTATGTTCCACATCAAGTATGATTATTTCTTGATGCCAAAAGCCACCTGCCGTTCGCTGGTCCCCGTTCTAATTATTTATGTTGGTAAAACACAGCAGGACTTGTTATCAGTTGGATGGTGTCTTAATAAAGGGAGGCACATCAACATATTGACATCATGTTCAAGGGGAAAATTCAGCCATACAAAGTGGGTTTAAGATGTACAGATACAGACCAGGCTCTTTGCCAAAAAACTACACATGTGACCCCCTTTTGTTCCCACACCTTCCAAGCTCAGATCTTCAGGTTCATGCAATGGTAATTAGGTAAAAGCCTATTAAAAAGTCAAATAACGGAGAATATATTAACATTGAGATCAGTATCTGATAATTTCCAGTAGGATATGACAGAGAAGGACAAAGAGTCCAACTGTTAAACTGAAGATAACTCAAGCAGTTATGAACTTCTCTTCCTTTTCAAAGTGCCATGTAAGTATATTTTTCACAGGATTTTTTTTTTTTTAATTGAAAAGGAACAGCTACAGTATGCATAATTTACTAATTCCATGTCACAGCTCTTTATTAAAAATGAAACCTTTAAACAGCACGGCCATACGCAGGTACTTGCAAAACATTTTCTGGTAACATGTGACCACCTACATCATGACGCTACCCTGTACCAGCTTCATTTGCAAACACACATTGGCCATTCTATCAGTCATTTCTCATACCATAGTTTGGATTTAATTCAGGCCAGAGTATCTACAAGTACTTGACGCCTTTTATGTAATTGAACATACATAAAAAGATATTACTGTAAGTTCATTATTATGACAAAATAATATAGTGTATGTCTCGTGTTGGTTTTGGGATGTTAATGCATTACCAACTCATACATATATTTTCATGTGATAATACAAACATAAATAAAAGGAGCAACATTTGAAACTAACAACAAATTCCCAAAGCACCAACAAAAAATGATGTTATCACCTGAAGCTACTTGACTAATGATCAAATCTGATGTCTAAATTGGGGCGCCTGCTTTTAATGGGGTGCAGCCAGTGCAAAAATCATTTTGACAGCTGCTACAAGTTATTGAAGAACATGTAGAAGATATACCTGGTGAATGCCTTAACCATTTTCTAGACTGTATGCCCATACTGTTATTTATGCCCCTTTCATTTTTATATGGTTACTAGTTCCAGACAGGGACCTGTGGACAGTGTGTCTGTTTGATCTCAGGCAGAAAAAAGGTGCTTGTACACAAACTTCTCTTTTTTGCATACAAACAATTTAACAATAAATAAATAAATAAACAAAATATGTCCTGTAACAAAGCTGTCTCATCCACACTACTTTCGTTTCCGTCTCAGCTGTTTAAATACCTGTTCAGGTAATAGAGTAATTAGCTAATCTATAATCCAAACTTCATTTCCAAGTGGCTGGAACCAATTAAGAGCTCTTGTATTCACGGAATGACTCACTCTCACAGAGATGATTCTTCCCTGAAATACATTTCATGTCCATACTGAGATTTTTAGTGTATTTTCACTACTTGTATACTGCTATGCTCAGCGTGTGCTGACCTATGTTATTTAGGCAGTGTGAATAGATTTGCACCCAACAAATTTCACCAACAGTGTTGGCAAAAAAGTTTAATCAAATCAGCTCAGTTTGGACCTGGCTTTAAGAATTATTTTAGACCAATTATTTCAATTGTATTTTGCTGAAAGCTTACATTTTTTCTTTTTTTCTTTTACATGTTATTTGTACAACCATCAATATAGTGAATGCTGGAGCTCTCAATCAGGATTAGTATTTCTACACAAATACGTTTTAATTAAGGTCAACAGCTAGGATTAAAATCATGGATATATTTAAAATTTAAGCAGCACATTTGACTTATTGTGTATTGTTCCAAGAAACGATAAAAAGGGAATGCACAGTTGAAACAGTTCCAATGCAGGATTTAGTTGAGAGTGCTCACAGATGCAGAAGCATTGACAAAGTCCATACAATTTTTATAACAGATTGTAATTTAAGGTTTATTTTAAAGTGAATTAGAGAGGGGGAGAGAGCTCAAAGAGAATATTACACACTCTATTGTGTATGTGTGCGGGTATGGGCACAGAACCTCCTTTGTAGCTAATATTCTTGTTTAATAAAGTTCTTATTTACATAAATCCGAAAAGGATTTAAATTTGCCACACAGTACCACCAGGTGGTAAATGCTGTAACTGATGGTAAACAACAAAACTCAGTATTCTTCACAGTAAATGCTCTCATGCAAATCAATCTGCTTACAATGAAGCACCTCAGTTTTACCTAATGCCCATGGTCCTGACTGACAAATAACACAGAATCTAAACATCTGACAGCTGGTGTTTGCACGCACACGGCATCTAAATTTGTATCAGCATTTGCAAACATATTTCCATCAGGAGACACGCTTTTACTGGGTGTTGGGGTTTGGCAATGCTAGGGTGAAGCACCTCAGCGTTGAAGGTCTCCCTCCTTTAAATATATAATAATTTCATCTTTGAGTTTGATTCATGGTGGTTATAAAAGCAGAAGGCATATTTTTAGCATCGTTACGTTTTTCTCAGCAATATGCCTTCTGTTTGTCCTAGGCCAGTGAAAGTAGGCCACTTCTCTCCTTTGGCCTCCCTTCTGTGCTTAGTTACACCTGCAGAGAATAGAATACGAAGCCAAAAGACTTTCAACAATAGTCTTATAGCGGTGATAAGTATAAGCATTTAGAAGGATCAGTTTGATCTTAATCCCAGACTATCTGTCTGTGCATGATTTCTGCTGCTTCTATTATCATTTTGATATTGTTTAATACCCATAATCCTAGGGGAAGCTATGGTTTGAATTAATGTAAGCTCTTATACTTACATTATGAGACTAAATGTTAAATGAAACAATCCCCTCTCAGTGAAAAAAATAATAATCACTTCAGCCACTACGAGTTAAATATTAAAGCTTTGTTTTTAATCATGTGGACTAATAAGACACCGAAGAGTAATCTTTCAGCAATTTCCCCCGTAAACAAGATCATATCTCAGTGGGTCACCTGCCGTAACCTTCTGTCGAATTACAGCCTCGTGATCCATTTGATTGCTTCAATCAAACCAGCTGATTTGAATATCCACAACAGTTTCCAGTAAAGCCCTCACAATATGATTTATTCCCACATTGAGGAAATTACATTCACTTCCTATCCTCTGTGTTTGGCATGCAGTACAGTTCATTATTATCAGCTCCCACCACACAGCTCAATAAAAAAAGAAAACTCGAAGTTTGAGCCTAGATTGGGGCATAAATTGTCCCATGCCTGCTGTTGCGAAAACTAGGCTGTATCTGATGCAGGCTTTTTATTATTATTTTATAGGTACCTGCTGTGTTTATTAATCTAAGGCAATATGTTAAGAACAAGGTGCCCTATAGACTTCATAGCTTACTGCCTTTTACATTAGCATATATATTATGAATGCATCATATATTCTTTAATATACCTGATATCTACAGTGCCTATGTTCTGCTTATGGATAATATGTGTATTTTAATGGCAAGTGATCGTAGTAATTCATTTCCAAGTGAAAACCTTATACGACAGCAGAGAAGTGCTGAAACAACCCTATAACAACCAAGATGAAGTATCCCGTATTTTTTCATAAAAATGGCTGTTACCTTATTATTGGTTTTTCTTGTAAAATGTTGTCACTATAACAAATTCAGCATTTACATCACAAGTGACAGCCCTGTTGGGCTTACGGAGTGCTGAACTGACGACTTCTTACAAGGCACTAACCAAACCTTTTTATACTTTTCTTATAAGTTTGACATTAGAATATGCCGTATTTTTAAAGCTGCTTTGAAAATGGTGGTAAATGCACCTACAGTATTACTTTTATGGTTTAATGGTTAGGTTTATTAAATGGAAAGAATACATATGGCCAAGCAATAAACCTAACCATTATAATACAAAGTACCTATCCAAATATATAAAAACATGATATATTTACAGTCACCTGAACTTATTGGCCACCTTACCAGTCAGGAAACCTAAAACATACCCATTGAATTACATTACTGTGGCACCTTGAACTGCATTAGCCTAAAGAAGATATTGGGCTTATTATAGCCATCCTCACTTTGATAAATTGACCACACTGGGAATGTCTAATAAGCATAATATGGTCGATGTCAAATTGTTCTATTAATGAGTCAGACTACTGCTAGTAGCTTTATGAAGAATGAGACTAAAAACGGCAAATACTTTGAGAGTCTAATTCAAATGTAATTATGTATGAATTAACACATTCCTATGGAGGAAACAAGCATTTAAAGCATATGCATTAACGCAGAATGACTGGGTGGGGAAATGGAATTCTATAATTGAGACTGCCAAGATACAAAATTGAATGTGGTGCCAGTCTTTTCAGTCACCATTGCACAATCCCATTGTTTGGGTGAAATGAAGAGCAATTGTCCCACCCAATCTTTTTGGCATTGGTCATAAATGGATAATATTTGTGGGGATACTCAAATAAAATACTGTATGTAGTGAACAAAATGAGCAATGCATGCCCCATTATGTGTGTATCCATTACCTAGTTCACACTTCATCATATCCAAACCGAGGAAGTCTTCATAAACAGACATTTACTATGTAGTGGGTCCAAAATTGTTTCATGTAGCAATGTCCAATGATTTAAAACCCTGACAATGATATTATTCCATATGAAGGGTATTGACAGCTGCTTTGGAAAAGGTAACAAGTGAGCAGATGGGTAGCAGCGCACAAATTGGGATTTCACCACCTATGTGTAGAGTACTATATAGTGCTTCAGCCCCTGCCAGTGGGAATCACATGGAATCAAGCATCCCTGAGCCCTATCGCATTTCAAACAGAACTGCTTTCATTGCCATGCATTTAAAAAGGCTTTACAAGGCAGCTGTCTTAGATTTCTGAGAAATGCTGAACTCCGTTTCTAGGTAAACAGGTAACTGATGCAAAAGCTGAACTGGAAGAGAAGGTTGTTCTGCGCAACACAGCAGGATTCCTTATGAAAAAAGAAAGGCTTTAAGGATGTCTTTCTTGCTTTTTTATCCTAATCCTTGTGTAATTTCCTAGATACGGTAAAGTGTAAGCAGGAAAGTCTTTTTTCCCCCTCCGTCTCTCTCCTGTGTTCTAATCCCCTGGAGGAAAGGACACAAGCCGAACATTTGGAGTCAGTCAAAGCAGGCAAACAGCTGTTGAGAGAGCAGGTGATGACACCAGCATGAAGGAGAGCTGACATTACCCTGACATCAGCAGCTAGCAGGAAAACAAATATCTTCATAAATAATCTTTAAACAATCTGCCTCTCTCCACTACGTTATTAATTACTTGTACAGCCAAAATCAAACATCTGTCACATTAGAAAATACTAATTAATTATGCGGCTACTCACCATCAAGAACAATAAATGCACCCAAAGTAGCTGCTGGTAAACAGGATCTGAATGTTCTGTGTCTACTTTTTCATTTTGCATGCTAACCAAAATATACAAATATTAAAACTGTGATGCTACAAACTATAGGCATTTTTTAAAAACAGGATAGGAATAGAGTCCAGGGAATTAATCATTTTCTGGGAGAACTTCATCAAACGCAATTGTTTCTTTGTAGCATACAAATACAAGATCTGAAGGTTGCTGTGTGTTGATGTCAAAAGCCATCAGTAAGGATGAGGGAAAGGTTAATACATAATTCTAAACATACCCCACAGACACCTGACTACACTATAGGTACACTTTAGTTAAAGTTAAAACCCTGAGAAACCACATTTTTAACAGGCAAGGCATTTTTTGTTGTCTTTGAAAATAAATGTTATAAGAACTGTTGGTCGTATTTGCCTTATTACATTAAAAAGCCATGTAGCAGGTTATTATAATGATGACATCAGCAGTGTAGTACTCTACAATATGGTAAAGAAAATATACACCATTTCTTTGTATTGATATATTGAAATATATAGCTTATATTTAGCAGGAATAAGAATGTATGCTCATACAATCATTTACATTTACCTAACTTATTATAAATAACCAGTTAATGGTATAAAGCATATTATACACTTTGTTAGATTGTCATTGATAAGGTTATGGCAATACAGTGTTAAAAGAACATGAAACGAAGGCATTTAATGCTAATAATAGAATTACAATATGACACTAATCGTAACGTGTCAGTACATTCTTTTGATAACATGTTAGTCCTTAACATGTCACCCACATTACTAGTTTAACACTTCATGTCATCAAATAAAGTCATTATAAGGGTTCTTATAAATGTCTTAGGCACATGATCTTTCTGTATTGATATAGGCTGTTATTAACAGTCTAACACTGTTATAACATACTGTATAAACATTTATTAATACCTCGTTGACTGTTTATAATTTGATCCTTAAACTACAGTATTACATATAAAATCCTGTTTGGGTGACTTCTAAATATACCTGCATGCAAGAGAACAGGATTTCCGATTCATGTAAATTTTTTTTGTTCTTTTGAGGATATAACAAATAAAATGAACAGTCTTTCTTTTTTTCAAAGATTGTTCCATAGCTTCTCACTCAAGATGACAGCAGTTTTAAATCATGTATAGTTTTAAATGAGAGCAAGACTGGCATTAGTTTTAAATGTTTCAGTAGCAGCTCTTAAGTTCCTGTGCAAGAGTGTTTCATGATCTTCAGCGCAAGCTGTGACAAGAGACAGCTGTCCTGATGTCCTCTAGACCCACAGTGAAGCACTCTGGGATTTGGCCTGTTCATGGGTCAATGCTTGGAGGAAGGTAACATTTGGTACCAGTTACCTTGCTGCAGGGGTCCTCTGGTACTTCTCCCCTCTGCTCATTCAAGGTAAAGAAATCTGCTGGTCTCACTGAACTCAAACTCGCTGGCAAGCACTGTTTCTACTCATCATCCTTCAACACTGACGTGTCAGGTGACCTTGAGATCCTGTTGACTTCTCCCGCTTGCTGTGAGTGGCCCATGTACTCTGTAGCACTGTTAGATATTGGTGATCTGATACTATATACAGGTTTTCAAAAGTTTGATTTACATGTCAGCTAAGTAAAGTGTCTGTGTTAGACGCACCAATGCATGATTGAGTAATCATGTTTCTAAATAGGAAACTGATTAAACTGGAATTTGATGTTTTAAACTTGCTTTAAAAAACAGAGCCTATAACCAACTCAGAACTGTGTCCCGCAGTGGTAATATTTTCCTCCATCATTTCTTAGTTTGCTTTCTCCATACAGAAGAAAAACAAGATGGGCCCCAAATGACTTCCTGGTAAAGTCACGACCATGTGGTGTGTACAGTGAGTCATGCAGTCAAGGGAGCACAGGGTTGCATTCTGGCTGCGTCTAGTTGCTGGTCTTAGCTTGGGATCCACAGGAAGCGTTGCAAAGGCGCTGGCTCTCCTGTAGATTAAGGACTTTTTATAGTTTATAGTCTATTTTTTATAATTGCAGATGAATATTTAAAAATAAGCAAATTGCTATTATTTCAATTGCTTGTCAATCAAAGATTCACTATGAAACAAATACACCGAGAAGTGGTGTCAGAAGCTAATTTTCAGTTACATGGCCTTCACCTGGATGATTATAAGAACAACTTATTATGCATTTTTAATAACTGAAATTCCCTTTCCTTGGGGCATGGGATTGATCAGTACATTTTCTTTTTTCTTACAAGCCTACCAAGTACAGGAGCATTTTTTAAGGAAACAAATAACTGCTAGTGTAAACAATTAATGGCTGCTAAGCATGGCAGCATATATTATGACAAACAACATACACTACATAATGCCAGCTGGTGTAGTGATGTGATAATGTCTGACTCATTAACTCCAGCACACAGTTTACGGTGCCCTTTTATAACTCGATTAATTGATTCACACATACATTAAAACAAAAATAACTAAAATGAAATTCTGTTGGAATCCAGCTTTTAATTTGTCATAAAGTCTGCTGGTAGTAAATGTCTATTTAATGCACAATAAACAAAAGAAAAAATAACTTGGATATATTCACAGGCCTAGGTCAAAAGAGCATTGTTAGAGGCAAAACTTTAAAAAAAAATCTGCACAACCATGTTGAATTTCATTTTAAAAGATCTTAAATAATTCCTCGGTATCTATGTTCTCCTCCGCTGCGGTCTATTAGAATGCAGCTTGTTCACAATCTTTTTGTTTACATTCCCTACTAAAAGCATTAATACGGTGAAGGCTTGTGCTTCATTTTAATGGCTAGGCCAGAAATTATGGATTTACACTGTAGACTCGCATTAATCTTGCATTAAATCTATTCACAGGAAGTTCAGGTGAGCTCTTGTATTTCAAGTCGCTGAAACTTTTGTTTGCTTTACACAATCCTAATGTTGTAACACTATGTATTTCAGGCCAGTCTTAAAACCACCACACACATAATTTACATTCTGGTTACCCCAGATGTTGAGGCAAAATTAACAGCTGTGGTATGCCACTCTGATGTGAATCAGAGACAGTGAAAGATGCAGTTCAAAGACAGACAGTCTTGAGGGGATTATGTTAGGGCAGGGGTAATTAAACTTCTCAAACCCGATTGTACAGATTGAACTGCAACAAATTTTTCTTCTTTTTTCCCCCAAAAACTTTATTCCAGATTAAACTGCAACTGGATATTCTGGTTGAAAACACAATTTAAATGTGAGCGGTAAATTTAATCCACAGTTCTTGGTGGATATTTGTATTTTTACCTCAGTCTGACATTTAATCATACATCTACACAATAAAACAATGTAAGCTTGTATATTGCGCTGCATGTCTTATGACACCAGTTCATTACCAGCACCCATATGTTTAAGAATTTCCCTTGACCCTCCAAGATGAAATGAAGAAAGGAGTCTTCTTACTAATACATTCTGAGTTTAAGAAATTAATGTCAAATCAAAGTATTCCAGCGTTCCATATTGAGGAAATGATTTTGTCTCTTAGCTGGATTTATAGTAATTGTATAAAGGCTTTGTGCTGCTGAAAACTGTAATGAATTCTGTAATCCCAATCTGCCGGTTATGAACTATTCAATTACTTTTCAGATTAAATAATCCATCTCGTAAAGCTAGAACAGTATAGGTTTTAGTAAAGGACACTCTGTCCAGTGGTTGGATTATGGCTAAATTCTTTATACACTGATTTAGAGCTGGCTATATCCCTTCATTTGAATTAACAGGACCCCTGTGCATTAAACTATAACTCTTTCATGAAGGAATTCTCATACATTTAGCTGTTATTCAAAATTGCAAATTGCTTGACCATTTTTTTTTTTTTGGAAACTTTGATTTGCAACTTTATCCATGAATTTGTTTACATTTCCCCAGCGTAAGGATTATTTCCCTGTTTGCTGCAGAAGAACGCAAATGGAAAATATGATTTGATTTTAAACATCCATATATGTACAGCTAGGGCCAAAACTTTTGCATCCCCTGAAATTTTAGGATTGAGAAAAAAAAAACTATATGAACATAATTTGGATATTTTATTTAGCATCATGTAAAATGATGAATCATCCAGTATTTCATTACATTTCAAACAGTCACATATTTCAATTTGTGTCAGTTATTCATTCAGTATATGGAAAACTACAAATCGGTATGTAATTCAATATGCTTCTGTAACATTATTCGGCAGGTTTCATTCGACTTTATGAAGCAAAATTAGTTCATTCTACAGGGTGATGCAAAAGTTTTGGCCATAACTGTATGCAGTTAGTGTTCAAAATCTAAATACTGTAAGTAAAAAGGTAAATCAACAAATATCTATTAAAAGTAGAATAAATTGTATATTAAAAAATGGGCCATTATACACAGATTGTGTCTGTTTGTCTGTCCATCCGTCTGTCATCCTATACTGGGTGAACATGATAACGTTAGGTTAGGGATGTAACCCCAGTTCTCTGAAAGAGAAGACGACCAACAACCATACTTTTGGGATATGCCTGCCACAGGTCAGGTATTTACTGAGCATTTTATGTCAGTGACTTCCTCGGTCCCGTCTACCGAGGGAATAAATAGTCACTCCACGGAGCTCACTTCCTCTTTTGCATCAAACCCGTGAATGCGAGTGATGCGACCTCGCAAGGTTTGTTGGTCATCTTCTCTTTCAGGGAACTGGGGTTACATCCGTAACCTAGCGTTCCCTTTCAATTCGAAGACAACCAACAACCATACTTTTGGGAAAGTATATCAAAGCCGTCGCGAGACAGCGTGAGCGGACTGCAGATGTGGAATATCTCGCTACCACCAAACTAATGTTTGTGGTGTGAGCGTGTAACCTTTGTGCCTAATGAAGGCATAGAGGAATCTACCATGTTAAGTCGGTAGAACCTGGTAAATGTATGCAGAGTAGCCCAGACACACAGACAGCAGATGCTGTAGGGTTAGAAAAAGCAGACTACAGTCGTTAAGCGATGTAGGCTGTTGAAAGAATGATTTTTATTTATTTTTTTTAAACGGAGTGCAGTTGCGCAACATTTATAGCTCAGTCCTCAGAAGCCGAGTTTTCGATTCCAAGGAAGCGGCAAGCCGGCTTCCAGCAACAAATTGCAGGGGAACTACCAGAAAACTCGTAGTGAGAGCTCTTTCACAAAGATCGAGGACGTCACTCCCCTGTTGGGCCTATCAGCAGCTCTGACATAAAAGGTTCAGTAAATACCTGACCTGTTGGTCATCTTTGAATTGAAAGGGAACAGCATTGATTTTGGATTATAACCTTTCACTTACTGTGCGCTTATCACAGGATTATGAAGACCCTCTGTATGTGCCTGCACTGGTTTCTTTCTTGGATTTTGCATTGGAATTCTAGGTATGTGCTCCATAAACAAAAACAACAGACAACCCATAAAAGAAAATAAACATGACTTACTCATAGTTACTAATACCATGATTCTGAACCAGAGGAGGGGACATGTATAATGAGCACTTTTTATTTAGCAAGCACAGCTCTGGATATATGCATAAATGTATCGAAGACAAATACGGAAAGGGCCTATTGCACAATTTACTTAGAGTACTTAGTTCTTTGTATTTGTATGCCAATAATCTCAGTCACACCCATGACATCAGCATGTTGGCCAGTTTTTACAAGAAATGGATTTTAATGGAAACCTGCTCCATTTCTGATTATACGCATAACTGCTAATTCGCGTCGACATTTTAATGGAAGCAAAGTCAATGATGCATTCCTTTTTTTTTTTTTTTTTTTTTTTTTTTTTTAAACGTCCACACCAGGCTATGGTACTCCCAGGGGCAACAGCCTTAAAGAAATATGCTGCAGTTTATACCACATTGTTGTGTAATACCCTACTTAGGACACTGTAAACCCAAAGACACTTTTCAGAGATGAGACTTTTTTTTTTTTTAAATAAAACAAGCAAGAAGGGACTTGGAACAATAATGTTACTGCTCCTTCCTCTGCATTTTAACCTAGTTTTATACCATTACAGTTGCCTTTGCACTTGCATAAAGGGACCAGAAACGTTTTTAAATATATTGGATAAGATCATTGTTGGCTTCTATTTTAACAAGTTTAGGGACTTAAAAAAAGACACTGAAGTATAAGTTCATAGTTTTATTATTTTCTTTAATTCTGTTTTCTAATGTTATTCTCAACACATGTTCTTCAATTGTTTAAAGTAATCACTGCTAGTTCTACAATTTCTGTTCATTATGTTACTATATATTATAACAAATAATATACACCCAAACTGTTCATACGATGAAAAAGGCTGTAATTGAGTAGGGCTTCTCTGTGACGCTGATTGGCTCAAAAATCCGAGGCGTCTTTAATATTTAATGTCAGATTCAGAAAGTGCATTATGAAGTAATAACAAACAACATTTTAAATTAATATTAGTCACAATGTATGGCATAGGTTTATTTTTCTAAAGTTTCATGTATTTAAACTTTATCAGGGTCCAACAAGTTAAAATAAATGTTTGTTTTTGACCTTTTGACCCTAGAGAGTAAAATAAAATGCAGTGCTTGCCATTTACTAAAGCAATACAAATCTTACTGTGTAAGTCTTCAATAATTCATGTTCCAGCTTGTCTCACCCCGTGGACAGATGTCAGTAAAATCAGTGACAGCCGATCATGCTGATCCCTCTATAATCATGTGTGATGATCCTGCAGTGACACAGAGCTGAGGGAAAGATGTCCATCAATACAGAGCCACTAGCAGAAACACTGACAGGCCCCAGCAGGTCTCCTATCCGTCAGATGATTATAACACCACTGTAACCCCTTCAAATATACACCTTGAAGGGTTTGGAACGGGAGCGTTTCAGAAAACAGAGACCAATTTATTTATTTTTATTGTATTATTATTTTCAAATGTTCAGTGGTATATTTTGTATGTAGGTCAAAAGCTTAAGGCATTAAAGCAAAGTTCATTTGCATACTGTATTGTCGATGTTTCCTGGGTTTGGTATTTGTTATTCAGCTTTTTGTGGATGGGGGGTGGGGTGGGGGGAGGCTTCAAGTTCTTCTTCGCTCAGGTTAATCTCAGAATAAAAGGAAAATGATGACTGTTATTTGCTGTCTCGTAGTCTAGGATTTACAGCTGTCTTTGGAATGGCTGAGCTGCCACGTCCTGTCCATTGGAAGTGCTGCATACCAATGATACGCCGTGTAAAGCTTAATTTCTTTATACCTGGGTGCAAGGCGACACATCTTTAGAGCAACCTTGATGTGCAAAGTTAGTTACCCCAACAAATCTCCAATTTCCCTTTTACTTCATGATTTGGTATGGTTAGGCACCATTCCAGGTAAATGAATGATGTTGGTATTTTGTTACATGGTGCTTTAAGTAATTGTGTGTGTCCTCGCCTGTGTTTCAGTTATTTTGGTCTTTGGTACATATCATTAAATTGCTGCTATAAAATAGGAAGCCTGGCTGTATAAGGGAGTGTGTGGCAAGAGGACATGGAGACAAAGAGCATCTGGTTGTGTGCAGTTTAAACTTAGCAATAGAGTTTTTGACAATCCAAGTCAGACCTTCATCAAGGGTTCTGTATCTGCAAACTGGAAGAGATAATGAACTGTTATATACTTGTATGCTGAAGTTTAACTTGGACTGAAGTAATGGTAGTGTTTTTATTGAAGATGACCATGATCCATGCCTTTGTGAATGTATATTAAAATATGTGACATAAATTGTTGCTGTCATAAACACACTTGTGGACATATCCCACTTCCATAGGGCACCCTGGTTTAATAATTAAGCAACATTATAATACTAAAGTACTCAATTATTATACATTTGAGGATTTTGGTTCTGGCTTCGGGAACACGTAATGCATTTGTAGTAACATTAACAGTAACCCTACATTATAATATTGTGCTATGATTTTTCATATTGTGGAGTAACATGAATGGTTAAAAATGCATTTTTAACCATTCGTTGCATACTGATAGACATTTAGCTCCATCTCCCTTTCATAACAATGTACTAAAGATAATGTACATCATTGAACAATGGTCTTGCACAACTTCAGTGAGGTACCCCACTGGATCAATCCTGCTGAACCTGTTTACTGTTTATACTTCACAGTAGAAATGCCTAGCTGATAGTTGCTGAGTTCAACAGTTTGTGCAGTATGTGTCACAAATAGTGCCAAAACATTATGTTATTATTATTATTATTATTATTAGTATTATTATTATTATTATGTAATAATAATAATAATAATAATAATAATAATAATAATAATAATAATAATAATAATAATGAAGATGGTATGCATGGATGTGTCGTCATAATTTAAGCTATCTTTAAGACAACTTTGTCCCAGCTATGGACATTATTCTGTTAGCTTAATGTATAGATTACAGAAGGAGCCACAGAATTAAATTACGTATTTAATGAAACAACATTTTGGCATGTACTTAAAAGTATAGCTTAAAAGTATACCCTCTTGCAGACCTTGGCTCTATTTGCATGTGTTATGTGTAGGCTCATGAGACAAAAGGGTTCGATACAATTCCCTTTCTGTACTCCGCTTTGCATATTCACACCCGCTGCAGGGTAATAATTCTGCTGATAGGTTTCTTGTCTTCAGTAAGCCCTTGACAAAGGTCACAAACAACTTGCCCATTCCTCTTATTAAAATAAAGATGGAAAGAGCTGTGCCCAGCAGCTAACTTCATCATCAGTAGCAGTTTCAACATATGCTTGTGAGATAATAAAAAATGTAGCATTAAATATGGTGGCAGATTGAATTTTGTTCTAGCGTAAATATAGCAAGTCAATTGTTTCCCCCTATCCCAGGAACCTGTTTTATACTGTGCTGTTAATGCCATCATTGATAGGGATGTTTTTTGCATAACATGATTTATTACAGACTGAGGTCCATAAACGACAGGCATTATAAAATATTTCCATTATGCAGGGAATGTCACAAGATAATAAAACCTTTTTATTCTAGTTTTTATGGATCTCAATCTGTTGTTGTTCCAGGCACTTTTTAAATCTGTTTGATTTCGCAGAATATCCTGGCAACATTCCTCACAGAATTTGAACAGGATGATACTATTTTTCCAGGATTATTGTAAATCAAATGTAAATGTGCTTGCAAGTCTGTTGGATGTTTTACATAATGATATGTCGTTCTTTTACAAAGCTGTAAAGGTTACAGTCATTTAACTACCAATTCGGATAAAGTGATCTTTATGTCATTATAGTTACAAATGAATGTGTTTTCCAATAAAGCTATATGGATTTTGTCCAGTCGTAATATCAAAAATAAAGTCAAATGTAGCCTTGTCCAATCCCAATTCTACATTGCTGTCAGCTGTATATTTTGGTATACAGTAGGTCATACACAGACTCCATATTTCCAGATATTTATAAAGGCTTGTCTACTTTAGATTTTAATGGTAAGACATCGGTAAACATCAAAATAAAAAAAGGACCAATATATTTTTTTGTCAATAAAGATTGAATTTTACCAAGTGTTTATCCCTTACTTCCTTTATGCAAGGGATAAACAACAAGTGTTGAATCAGTAGAAATAATTCAGTGCTTTCGAGTGGCATTAGGTATAAGAAAACCACTTTTCCAATTGTGATGAAACTTGCAAAGGGCAAAGTTTATTGATAGTATCATAAATCAAAAATAGTCTGTCTGTCTCTGTATTTAATACAGACATTTTTGTGCAGCACATGCCACATCAGAAGATCAGGGGTTAATAGAGGGGAACCACATTTTTTGTGACGTTTTCAAAGTATTCAAATTAGTTCCCAGGATTATGCAATTGGTTAAGATCTCATTTTCTAAGGCTGAAGTACCACCATTTATTTATATTTTTTGTTAAACTGCCAAGAAAATACAATAACTTATATTTATGACCTGATTTAAGACCAGCTATATGTTTCATGAATATTAACATGATCATTGTGTTTACATTATATTGTGTATTTACTGTATGTTGTATCTAGTAGAAAACAATCTATAAATAGCTCAGGAGTAAAATCTTTGTAAAAAGGCCTGTTGTCTTAATTTTCCAGCGTCTTCTGTTGCTGCGGTCAGGCATCTCTCCCCACCAGGTCCCAGCCTCTGCTGTGTGCCCTCCTCCTGTGGGTCCACCTGTTCAGCCCTCCAGTTATATTTAGCATCTCAGTCAAACCTCCACTTGCAGTATGATTTTCAAAAAGGGGAATGCAGTATTGTATGCCACTTAAAAAAAAGAAAAGTTTTTGTTCTTTTTGACACCACTCAGTTCCAAAGACTTGCATTCCAGCCCTTTTTTTGTCTAGAAATAGCTTTGCTCTTGTTTGCTTGTGCAATGCTTTTGGGAGTTATATTTTTCAACATTAACATTCCAGTCTTTTTATTTGTCACTGGTGCACAGTAGGACTACACTACAGCACCCAGAGTGCATTGCACATCCAAAAGGGTGCTGCCCAGCTGTTATGGACACGTTGCTTCAGTTCTTGATACAGAAATGTACTATTATCCTGCACCAAAATGATTCACTGTCAAAACAAGACTGTATGTAGGTTCAGTGTGTGCTGTTTTGTTTTATTAGTTTGTATGAGAGCACTTAGGTAAACAGTTATGGTATAGATACACTTGGGAACCTGACTGTTTTATTTATTTATTTATAACAGTAATGGTATAGAAAATCAAATTATTTACTTACTGCATGAAACACAATAAATCAATGATGGTAACTTTAATGCGATGATATACTGTAGATACAGTATAACAAATTAATCCATATAATATACTGTATTTATAAAACAGAGTGCTTTTAAATCTAAGATCCCATATGCTCTAGAGAAAAAGCTTCCCTAAGATACCTCAGTTATTTTATAGATAAAATATGCATTACCGAATTATACATTATTTCCCTTGATTTGTAATAAAATTGTCTAACAGTCATCCAGAACCCCAGTCATCCACAGAGTAATCTGCTTTTCAATACCTGCCTCAGCCCCCTCTGGAATACCGTTCCATTAACACAACCACGTGTTTATCTATTTATTTATTTTTAAATATTACTGCTTCCAAACATCTGTCTACCCAGAGTATAATCTGACAGATGAAAATGTCCATGTTTCTTGAGTTCTTTTTCAATATGTCTCCGGCCTGTTATCAGCTTAGCAGATAAGAAGAGAAGACTTTATAATGCCTGTGTTCTTGGCTACCCAACATCAAACATATTGGTTTTGAGCTTGTTTATATTGCAATTTGAATCAAAACCCCACATCCCCCTTTAAGCAAAGTAATCGCAGAAAATAAAGTGTTTTTTGTTTTCTTCAGAAAAATCATCTAAGATGCACTCTTCATTTATATGTCTTCTACTGGAAACAACACATCCTCAAATAATTGTGCACACGACTGTATGATAAGTTTACTGTACAAATACGGACAAATAACTTTCACTTCTGTGTACAGGAAGTACATCTTTTCTAAAGTGGATTGTAGTAAAATTAATACCAGCTACACTGTACTAAAATTGTAGATTATACTACAGCAATCCCTCCCAATTAAACCAAAATATGTTGCAAAACTAGCAAATGGAACTGATTCATCACATAAACGTGACCTTTCCTACAACGGAACTCGAGTTACCGCTGTGGAAACTGGGATATGTATTTCTTTGTCGTGTTTAATCAGAGATAACACCTTGCACAGGACTACAATCCCAGAATTCACTGCAGAGATGACCCATGTCAAAATAAAAGAGGACAGGGTCAAATAAGTTGTTTTTTTCAAGAATAATAGTGCTACTGTCATTGCGTGCAGTCTTTATTCAGCACAGTGTAGGTTAATAGTACCCACCAGAATACAGGCATATACTGTTGACTGTATGATAAAACATAACCTTAGAATGAGGTAAAGTGGTCCCTAATATTAACCATGTATGAAACTTTACAGTTGTTGACTAATCACTAACTGGTAATGATTGCATGATACAATAGGATGATAAAAAAAATGGGGAAACAATTATAATATCCGGCTATTGTAATATGTATTTCTTGGCTTAAGCCTGTTTTATTTTTTTTATGTAATTTCTTGATTTGCCTGTAAAATTATGTTGATCTGTGCTGGAGAAATCACGGCCCAAAAACATCACGAAACAGTCCTTATGGAAGATGTATTTGTGATTGGACACATGGTGTACTTTATAATCCAATCTAAATAAACTTCTTTGCATTGGGGATTATAAATGGAATAATTTTAAGATAACATAAATGAAAAACATCAAGGAGGTCAGGAGGTAATTAAAATATAGAAATATTGGGATTAGGTGGGCTTTTTTTAATATAATCAGTTATGGTTATTTTGAATAAAGGAAAGGGCTTGGACAGAATGATGAAGGTATCTATTGTAATAGTAATTATGTATTGAAAATGATAAAAAAAAAATGATGTTTGATAAACTGGTGATGCATTCAAATTGTAATATCCCCTAAATGAAAAAAGCAATATAACTCAATCCTTATTAAGAAACTCAATTTGTAATGATGCTTCGTCCCACACAGACCTGTTACTGTACTGCTACTGTACTGTTTATTATTTGTATACGTTTAGTAAATGTAAAACTAAATTACAACTAGGCCTAAAATATAAAATAAGACAACACTTTTATGTTCACAAACCTAGTAGATTAACACCCTTTATTAAATATGGACCATTTTCCCAGCATTGAAGACCACTGATAAGGCCTGCTCTGAGAAGGTTATTTTAAAACACAATGGCAAACCTGTGCTCCATCTTCAAATCATTCAGGTTATCATGCACATGTAAATGAGACCTCTTCCTGAATTGTGGGCCAACACCTGGCGGTAGTGCAGGCATAAAGACTGAGAGCAAAATATAGGGCCAAAATCCCTTCCCAGTGCAAAGTCTCATTGCGCCTGTTTTCCCTGACATAGCCCACTTTGCCTTAGCGTTAATGCCTTGACCCTGTGATCAAAACTGGGCCCCATGTGTTTCTTTCAAAAGGTCATATTTGAGACGTGTATAATGCATGTGCACAACAGGTAAGATGGATGGAATTACTGTTAGCTACAATCACTTCCAATGCAGTTCTAGCTTTCACAGTGCATTCTTCCATTCTTTAGTCCTGAACTGTCCTTTTCACATTGCTGACAGCAATAGACTACATTTTCTTTTGTCCTATTGAGAGTAGCGCTTCTTGCCAAACCATTTTGGAGTTATTTTCAGCTATATGTTGTATGCCCCTGGTGCAGAAAGCAGCATGAAACGTGGCACACATGTCTTTGACATACTTGCAAATAAAGTCTTACTTTAACTGGCATACATACTCTACAAGCATCTCTGTGCTGTAAATTGTAGGTAAGCAGGTAAGCATAAGCATCACATATATATATGTGTGTGTGTTATTGAGTTATTGAATGAAACCTGCTGAATAATGTTACGTTAACACATTGAATCACGTACCACTTTGTAGTTTTCCATATACTTTAAAAAAGTAAAAAAGATTTTGAAATCTAACATGAAATACTGTACTACTATTATGACTTCCGGGAGACGTTTGCGATGTAATTTTGTAGTTTCTTACATGATGTTAAATAAAAGATCAAAATTACGTTCATATATATATATATATATATATATATATATATAAATGATGTCAAAATCCTAAAATTCTAGGTGATGCAAAACTTTTGGCCACAGCTGTATAAATAAGTACTAAACCTAGACCACCTGTGCTACCTAGCATTAAAATAAAGGTTTCCCAATCCTACTGAAAGCTAAGTATGTGAGCAACATTAAAACAAGGGAGAGATGCAGATCAAAGGTGAATTAATGCTGCTGGCAAAACTGATCTATGGATGACATTTAGGCTAGATAACCCAGACACAGATGAATAAGATTGCCCCGAGTGTATCTACTAAATCACATGGGTGAAACAACTTAATATCTTTCTGCTTCTTCCATAATGATCCAAAGCAAGCTGTGTGCATAAAACAGCTGCTTCCATAAGTACAGTAGTAATAATGAAAAGAACCATAATCCTTAATACTTCAGCATCAAAAAGAATTCCAGAGAGAAAATTAAAATGCCAACAAGATTTATATTTAATGACAGCGAAGGTCTAAGACCTGAAGTGCCTTGGAATCAGCCGTCGGTGTAGAAAGAGTATAACCAATATAAGAAAACGGACAGTATTCTCCTTTCTTAGTTTGGGTTAAGATGTGATTTTAGAAAAGAAGGACATACTAAGGTGCACTGTATTCTTGGGTAAAACAAAGTGTAAAAAAGCAGGTCCACTTTAAAGCAAGAGCAGGATGGGTTATTTATTACGGATTACTTGACTGGGTCACGGGAGTTTAAAGTTGTTATGCCCCTGGTCTATTGTTCTGTTTCAATTGACATCAGAAAAGTCAGCACAGTTGAATCTGTTACATCTAAATTCAAGTCATATTTGTTTAAGAGTATTCTTTTGTAGATAACTACAAGCTATTGTGTGAGACATTTCTATGGCATTGTACTTATGTTTCATCATCTTCTTAACACTCTTTTTCCTTAGACCGCTATCTAAATCCTAAAAATAATTCAAGCCAAAAGGCGATGTTTAAAGATTCTAGTGGTAATGAATAATTCTTGGATGTCTGATAATTGTTATTCATGCTTGATTTATTTGTCATTCTTTTTATTGCAGAGGATTGTATCACAGTTTATTACACGGCTAACGACTACTCTCTTTCTTGAAAGCATTAAATAAACTTTTGGAACTGAAAACCATGGGATCCCTTCATTATGGTGGTCCACTATGAAAGGCACTATATAAAAAATAAATTATAATTTAAAATGGACATTGGCACCATAGAAACCCTTAGAAACAGGTGCAAAGTGTGTCTGATTCACCAACTTTACTGTTTTTTTCTGCAGCAAAACAAGTCCCAGTAAAATAAAAAAAATATATATATTTTTTTTCACCTCTGTCTGTCCCTCATGCTCCGCTTCACATACAGGTCAACTATGGGACAAGGAGTGTGGGTAACCTCGGACCTTTGACCTCCAGTTCAGAACTTACAATTCAACATAGATCAAAATGTGTGCATTTACAGAGATCGTTAAAAACTTGATCCCTGTTGTGGTTGAAGTAAATCTGTGGAACAAAAAAATAAGGTGATCCCACACTCAAAAATAGACCCATCCTCTATTTTCTCCTTTCTTAGAGTAGAACTGTTGATCTGATTTGGATAAAAAAAAAAATAGCTGATGATGCACAGGAAAAAGACAATTGCAGTATCTGAATGAATCTTATATGGGTTAAACAGTTCTGTGGTTTTCTGTTTGCTAACCTGCATGTTCTTGTCTATTCTTAAAGTGATGTCCTGTTAATCTGCCTTCCCACTGTGGCATTGTAGCCACTGCACTCAAGTCATTGGCTCAGCACAGCCACAGGATCATCCCGTTATCTCGAGGGGCTCATCAGTGTGATGCAGCTGAGTTTTCTGAAAGCACTTGAAAAAAGGAATAGACAATGTGAAATAGAAAAAAAAACAAGCAATTAAGCCACTACAAGAGAATTGTTGGTAATAATGTGCACTGGGTTGCTCCCAAAAGGGAACCAATTCACTGGCTTGACAGTCTCAGATTCTACATGTGATTAGTGATAGTCTCCAAACAGCAAATACAGAACCTGTCGACACACACATATACTTATATACAGTAGTAATTAGCATCCGATCCAGTGGAAAGTTATCACCACTTACAAGTCATGCCATTACAGATCTTAAAAAAGCATGATTTTTTTTTTCTTAAACTTTTTTAAAGAATTATTTTGTATTCAGTATTTTTGGGGGATGAAGACAACATCCAAGATGGTCTAACATATTAGATAAAAGGTCAAGGTTGCTCAACACACCCTTTTGGGTAACTGATAGGCCGCCAGCCTCTGTATATAATATATTATTTTTTATTATTCCTGTTTGGCAGGGATAGGGTTAATACTACCCCTGCCAAATACACAGGCCAACTGTGGCTGGGAATTAATTCATAATTAACAATCAGTTGATCCCAGCCACAGGTGTATAAAAGGAGAAGTCTCTCAACTTGTGGGTTGATGAACCCAGGATAAGGAGCAGAGCACAGCAGCCAAAACAAACCAAACCAAACCAAACCAAACCAAACCGAGGGACTACAATTCTCCTTTATATTTTCCTGGACTAAAAGCAAGTAACTACCTCCAGAACACCCCCAGAATCAACAGCTGCGTCTGTGAACAGGTATACCACTTGTTTATAACCTTCATCTGCCTGTGCCCTTTTGTATATAGTTGTGAGATATTAAAGACGTTTTTGCAACTGGTTCTGTTTAAGAGAGGACAGCCAAATATACTGCATTTGTTTACCAATCTCATTTACAGCTGCAACAGCAATTCATGAAAATGAAATAGTCCCAAATGTCCCAGGTGCTGCTGATTGTACTCAGGGGGCCGATGAAAGGACCATCTGCCAGTGAACAATTTAGAAGATATACGTTTAGTAAAACAAGCATGTGCTTATACTGTAACATGCAAGTTAACTGATGTGGCCCTAAGTTAGTATCCTGGGTTTTAATGTCATTTGAGCATATCAAATTATTTTAACATAGTCACACAGTGTAAGGACGGATACACTATGGAAGTGTGGTAGCTGGAGGATTTAATGTTGCTAAACAAAGTCAAGACTACTTAATTTCAAATGTACACACACACACACATACACACGCATACACGTCTATGCTATCAAGTACTATGATTTTCCATCAGCTAAGTGGGCACCATGACTTCCCAACATTTTCTTTAAACCAAATATATATAGAAGACTATGTTTTAAGCTCAACATTGATAATATTTGTTTAAATTAGAAAAAATATATTTAAAAAATAAACCACCAAGTGGGGACTTAAACCACGTTTACGCTACAAAGTGGGGTCCTGCACAGCCTGCAGTAGGACTGTGTCTGAGCCGCAGCCACTGCTGTTCTGCTGTTCACAACCATTACACAGACATGTTGCAGATTCATCTTCCTCTTTCTTACAATTCAGCATTTAGTAGTTCTGAAGTTCTAATTCTTTACTCTAGATTACAGAATCTTTGCAAATGATTATGAGAATGTTTTAAAAAGCTAATTTGTAATTTTTAGCTAAATTAATTATAACCATAAGATTATTTCTACTTAATTTTAATTAACTCTGCTAAGTTTTATCATACTAAATATCAATATATAAATATTATATCATATATAATGTCTAAATTATAATATTTACCTGACATATCATTTTAAAATACATTAATTTATATACAAAAAAAAAATGGAGAAAGAAATTTGTATTTCAGTGTGTGAGCATCATTCTGTACTATGCAAGTGGGGACTTGTGTCACTCAATACTATCGAAGTGGGGACTGTAATGTGGGGGTATTTATATAAAGGATTATGAACCTGGTGACGTTTAATACTGATAGAAAATTGAAAGCACAGTTAGCAGCCTAATTACTATAACTATTTCATACCAGGTACCTACAATGTACTGCCAAAGTGTACTGATATTGCACAAACACACAGCCGTGTGTGAGTGTCGTTTCACACTATCCAAGTGGGGACTCCAAACTATCTCAGTATTAATAATTATTAATCTGCTCATCAATTTTCATTCATGTCTGTTATTAACAACTCTAAATTATAACTCTTTGCTCTAGATTACAGTATGCTTGTAAATTATTATGAGATTTAAATACTTTTAAAAGATAATGGAAAACACAGTTTCAATATTGTTTCAGTTAAACTGATTATAATCATAAGATTATTTCGATGAAAGATTTTCATTAACTGCTAATTTTTTTTTTATCATACTAAATATCAATATATAAATATCATATTTAATATCTAAATTATAATATTTACATAACATATCATTTTAAAATAGATTAATTTAATTATATGTGCCTATATACAAAAAAATCTAAATAGAGAAAGAAATTATATTTTGAAACCTGAAAGATATACATTTAATATAAAAAAACAGTGTGAGAATGGTTCTGCGCTATCCAAGTGGGGACTTGTGTCACTCAATACTATCTAAGTGGGGACTGGGGCACTTGTCAGGATAGAAGGGAAAATGAATGGAGCAAAGTACAGAGAAGTCCTTGAGGAAAACCTGCTGCCCACTGCAAGAAAGCTGAAACTGGGACGGAAGCTCACCTTTCAGCATGACAATGACCCAAAGCACGCAGCCAAAGCTTCACTGGAGTGGCTAAGGAACAAAAAGGTAAATGTCCTTGAGTGGTCCAGTCAGAGCCCCGACCTAAATCCAATCAAAATTTGTGGCATGACTTGAAGATTGCTGTCCAACAACGCTCCCCAAAGATCTTGACAGAGCTTGAACAGTTTTGTAAAGAAGAATGGTCAAATATTGCCAAATCTAGGTGTGCAAAGTTGGTAGAAACCTATCCCGACAGACTCACAGCTGTAATTGCTGCTAAAGGTGCTTCCACCAAGTATTAACTCAGGGGGGTGGAGACTTACCCAATTATGATCTTTCAGTTTTGTATTTTTAATATATAATTTTTTTCTCAATAAAAACTTTTTTCCCCTTAACAGTGTGGAGTATGGTGTGTAGATAAGTGGAAAAAAAACCTCATTTAAGTGCATGAAACTCTGAGGCACTGACACAACAAAATGTGAAAAAAGTTCAAGGGGGTGTAGACTTTCTATAGGCACTGTGTGTATATATATATATATATATATATATATATATATATATATATATGTGTGTGTGTGTGAACATCATTTAGATTGTTTATTTAACATCATGTAATCAAAGAAACTACAAAATTATACAGCAAGAAGTCTACCGGAAGCCAGTAGTACAGTATGTCATGTTAGATTTTGAAATTTCATTAAGTATATAGAAAACCACAATGTGGCATGTGTAATTTATGATGTTAAAGTGACATTATTCAGCAGGTTTCATTTGACTTTATGAAGTTAATTCTATAGGATGATGCAAAGCTTTCGGCTATAGCTGCACTAGTACTATTATTATTATTATTATTATTATTATTATTATTATTATTATTATTATTATTAATAATAATAATAATAATAATAATAATAATAAAGATGTATAATCCAAAGAAAAAGATTGTTGTCTAGTAAATCCCTGTACAGATGTCAGTGTACATGCTGCCTAGTTTGTAATACAATAGCTTTACAATCAACTGTTACATTGTAATCCTTAATTCAGAGGGACAACTAAATAGATATGCTTATCCAACCTATTTATTAAAGAACTATATCAGAGATATAATCCTCTAATATGTTATCAAGCAGCTGGGTTTTCGATCTGTGTATTTCAGGTGCATCAGGTCTGAAGTCAAGAGATTAGGAAAGGTTACTGTCATTTTTTAAATAACACAAAAGCAGATTTTATGAAAAATGTCCTACAATGCGCCATCTGGGATAATATATTATTTGTATTTCATTATTGCAGTTTATTGAGTGAACTGATGTGACTTCGATATTTTTAATGGAAGAGTGACGTGCAACATGGATATCTATTTACGTAGCTTTTTGCCAAAGTGACAAATGCTTTTTGATAAGCAACACTTTCAAAAACAAACAAAAAAAACAATGTGGTATTGATACAGCATCTGAGGTGTTTACTTTGTTTTCAGTAAGCTAAAAGTGACATTTCAGTTTAGGGTGCTTGTGGCAATGTGCCCCGCCCCTGTGTGTATTTTTGTGTTTTATGTTGTATGTTGCGTGTGTTAATGTTGGTGTATTGTAGTTGGTACATGGGATATAATGTGGGTAATGAGCACAAGTGTTTAAAATGTTTAGGCACAGGGATTGCACTTCACTTCTCGTGCATTTAAAGTATTTAATATGTGAGCACGGGGTTCCACAGATTTAGTTCTCGTGCTGGGATTCAAGTGAATAATTAATTGATAATTGAATCCCAGCACAATTGTATATAGAGATGCACGTTTCACTCACTCTGGGTTGTGTGTTCGTGAGTGGAGAACGGGTGTGGAGAGGAGGTAAAAACTAAAAAGAAACCTGAGAAAACAATTGCTACAACGTGCTGGAAGCACCAGCATGGTACTTGATTTGTGTTTAGCGTTCATCCACCCTGTTTTGTTAGTGTTTATTTGTTTTGTTTGTCTGTTTATTTTGGCCTCAAGTGCCGTATCCTGTTTTCTGTTTTGTTCAAACCTTTTATTATCCGTGTGTTACTAAAACGATGAGCGCAACAGCGTCTCAGTTTCAACCAGAGTACTGCCTGTCTGTGTGTGATTCTTTCTGGCCTGACGTCATCCCTGCATCTAGCCTGTCACAGTGCTATATCCACCCGGGTTGGAACTGTAGTGTGCGAGATATATTTGTATTTGGACTAGTTAAAGTTGTAATCATATGATACCTTATTTGAATTCAAATCATGTAGAACCCACCACCATTGAAATTATCAGACTGGACAACGTTTCTAGTGAACATAAAGGAACAGTTTTATTAGAAATACAACTAAATAAAGGAAAAATTAAAGGTGCAACAACTAAACTAAAGTAATACAGAAAGGAAGAATTAACTAAACTAAACAGTACAGAAAAGAAAGTTTAAACAACGACACCCCACTCCCGCTGGTTGATTAGCGATCCAACACAATCTATGGGAGATTCCCTTAAAGGTTACAACTGCATTCCTGACAGCTATTTAAGACGAAAGTTAGTCTTAACAGGGGTATCGTTAGTAACACAAATATTTACTTTCGTTAATATTTGATAATCAAAGCATTACTAAATCAGTCTCATATACAGTATATGTTTTGGTTCAGAAGGCAATTCTCACTCTTGTGAGATAAAGACGCTCTTTGTGTCCAGACAACCTATCGAGAATCATCTCTTATCAAACAGCTACATTTTTATTCTACCCTTAAACACACATCAATTTGTATAAATCACATACAAACAATTACTACAGTGTTCATTAACTCAAAGCATGAATTGAAACAATAATACTTTTCTTACATTCTACCTTAAACAAAACGTTAATTTTACTTTAAGGTTTGCTTATTCTCAAGTTCATGAGAGTATTAAAACACTTATTGACTACTTATTGAATACTTAACGGACCTTCGCTGCCTCCTCCAGCTGATCCATGTCTTCAACAATACAGGTGCTCAAGGGCTTTCCTGCTGGCAAGGACAGGTCCAGGTTCCAGGGTCTGCCTTCCTCGCGTTTCGTCTCCACTTCAGGGTACGAAAGAAATGTCTTTGCAAAAACAAGAGTCATTAACTATTTAGGTATTCCACTGAAACAGCAATTCCTCCACCAATATGTGCACTCTTCGTCCGGTCATGTCTGGGATATTCCACCGCAAAACTCCAGCACATCTTTGTCACAGATGCATATATGGACACACAAATATATGTAAATATGATTTCAATTATTGAACATACCATTTTGTCTTACCTCATGAGTACTATAATTTGTGTGAAATGGTTGGACACAAGCCATCCAATCATAGTGATCTGTTTCATTTCAGATTATGTATCAAGTACTGTATATTGTATTAAAATATGGATGAGGATCTTTCAGCCAATCAGGGTGTACATTTTGCCTGCTGTACTCTGTGACACATGACAGAGAAACCCAATTCATGACATCAGCCATACCATTTTGAGTTTTTACCATGCTGTATTGTGCAGTATGGTTGATGTCACCTGCTGTAAAAAAAACAAAAAAATCGTACCTGAGGCACTTCTCGGAATTCCATTGAACTACAGAGTCAATTCTAAACAGTGACATTACAATCGGCCACCTACCTCAACCACTTATGGTATTCTCTTCCTCAACCAATGAGAATGACAATGGAATAAATGAAGGTTGGTAATAATTAGAAAACAACTACCAGCCTTTGCCATAGTTTTCAGCAAAAAAGGGATGAATGCCGTGAAACCAAACATGGCCCATGGCGGCTACCCAAAGACCACTCGGGGAATCGAGCATAGCCGATGACAGCTGCAAATGGGTTTACAGGTTGTAATGATGTTTCAATTAAGAACCCAAGTCGGCTCAAAATAAATATGTTACTCTAAGAGGTTAGTGCTGTATTACAGTATTTAGTGCACTATTCAAAAAAACAAACAAAAAAAAAAATCTATACTACTAGATTCAGGAGACAATTACAGCTTGCAAGCTTGCACAACTGTTGCCTGTAAGCTACAAACAGAAATTGAAAAGGTGTTAAATTGTGTTATTCTCTTTCCAGTTCGGTTAATCATGATTAAGATTCCACAGTGATGTTTTTTTTTTAGGTTTTTTTTATTTTCCACGTACAGGGGAAACAATATAGATTATGAAATGGCCAGGACAAACCGAGCACAGCAGGTATTAGGACACCACCCAGCCCTCACAAATCAGACTAGGACTCTAATACCTGCTACACAGGAAGTGAATTTATATCACTATGTTTGCAGCTTTCAGTGACAGGTATGCCAGCCAACATCAGCATATCCCAGACGAACAGTCTTGGCAGAAGAGCCTGAAGACGTATTTGTTGTGGTGGAAAATTTCAGTTTGTTGCCTTAGGGATGACAAAATGGAACATAAGAGTCACAAACATAATGGTTTGTGTTACAGCAGCTGTATCGTTTGTGTGGATGATACCTGCAGGAGAAGATTGTCAACTGATTTGAAAATATACACAATCTAATACCCTCCTCCACTTTCAAAGCATTTGGGTTATTGAAATGATTTAATTACGCTTCAGTCAACTAAACAAATAGAAGTATAGTCACGTTATACTGCCAGACAAATTCACAGTTTACAGTTTTAACATTAGAAGTAGGACTAACATATAATAAATTAATTTGGGCCTTGACAGTTTTTTCTACATTGGTCCCCTGCGATAATTAGCCTTGTTTGACCCTTTCTATAAAAATATATATATATACATGCATATATTTTTTATAAAGATTAAATTAGACGTTTGCTATAAAAATTATGTGATCATCAATTTCAATATTACAAAGGCTTTAAGAGACCAAAAGGAAAGGATTTATTTAACAATAATAAGGAAATGTACAAGAAGAACAGCAAGCATCATCCTACTGTATCCTGCTGGCCATGCATCATTTTATTTCAGATGTATTTTTACAACACTAATTATTGTGTACGCATCTCTGGTGTTCAGATGAGACCAGTGATGCATGGGATACCGTTTGTGGATAGTAATATTTCACTTTGTATGTATTAATTGCTTTCTGTTCTCACTATGCCTGAAAATGAACTAACCTGACAAATTGGCTTGAAGGATCATAGTTTACAGAAGGACAACTGAAGTGTTTCTCTTCATGTGTTCTACAAGAAGTGAAACGGCAGACATATTTTCATGGAATATCTTTTGAAAGCAGCAGAATGTATAATTTACCGTAGAACTGAAATAATGCGATAAAGTATATTTAATATTTGATAATCCTCTACTGACATACAAACATGCCCTCACAATATATGTCCATAGAAGGTTATCAGGTATATTTTTAATTATTTACATGTAGGACCATTGTTATTTCATTTGATGATAAACCACATGCAAAATATTAATTTAATTCTATATGATCTCGTATTCTGTGTATTCCAAAGAAGATCATAAGGCCAAAGATGTCAATATGCTATGTCAATATGCTATTGGTTACATAAATAGCACATTGTCCACTTGAAAATAAACATATTCAGAAAGAAGGGAATTATAATAAAGTCAAAGTATAGCTTTCAACCTAAGACCACCATCTACTGGCATCCCCAGTAGCTGCAAAGATTATTGGCATTTAAGCTGTAAGTGAATCACAGTAGGAGATGGTGACATATAGTGAAAGTCACAGTCACGGTTTAACATGAGTAAATTCGCAGTCTCTTCTCTGTGGGATGCTTGCTGCTGTGCCACTGCCTGGATTTGATAAAGGCATAAGGTCAAGTCCTGTGCAGGTCCATGAACAGCACCGTCCATACTTTAATTATAAAAGTGTGGAGTGACTGACAGGGTTTGAAATAGCACGGATACGTTTTCTTAAATGTTTAAAACAATACAAGGGCACATTACTGTGTTCCCTGTGGCTCGACTGCTAGAAACAGATCAGAGGTAGTGCTTACAGTATTCAAAGTATGTTGTTACGAATAAAATAATGTTTGATGTTCATGGTCTGTTGGAGCCAGTTGTTAAATAGATATTATTTCAATAACTTATGAGTTAAGCTTTTGTGAATATGACCCAATGTTACTGCTATTATACATCCACAAATAATCTTATAATTACTATGCACTGTGTGTGTGTGTGTGTGTGTGTGTGTGTGTGTGAGTGTGATCCAGATTTGTAATTAATAAAGGATGGAAATATTCCTGAGCTGTTTTCTCCAGATATAGCCACCATATTTATGAATTGTAAACCAGCTACAATGGCGGTATGGTGGGATGTTAGCCATTGCGTTATCGTTGCTTAATTATCTAGTATGTAACTACCCCGTATCTGCTCGAAATACAGGTGTGTTTTTTCTGGTTATCTTCTCATTACCTGGGCAGTTTTTTAGAGAAGGACATCCTTTAGAGACTAGACGGTAACTGGGGACTGTGAAATCAACACGGCATCACTTGAGTTGAACACATATTTGATGGATCTCACAGTAACCTACAGCAGACCAGGTTACAGTTTTTATCAAATCATTTACACAAATCTTTTACAGTGGTTTAATTCTGATTTAATCTGATTGGTCAATAGCTGGTCTCTAATCAGTTTTTATCCTTTAAATTGTTATTAATCTCCAATCCAATCCACCAAAAAACATCTGAATCTGCATTTTTGTAATTTACCTTTTTCTTGCTTGATGAAAGGAGATCTCTTTTCTATTACATGCCCTCTCGACGTTGTCTTTCAAAGCACGTGGGCTGAAGGCTGCTTCCTTGGTGTTCTATTGTGTTCAGTCTACTGGATATATTTCATTTGAAATCAATAAACAAAGAAAACAAATTCTTTATATTTTTGAGAGTAATGTTTGGTGCGTCAGTGGCAATTCAGTAACCAAACTAATGCATGTATCTTTACCCTTAACATAGACAAAAACAAAACAGTATTATAATAACACACAAAAGAATACATGTATCTTTACCCCTAACATAGACAAAAACTAAATAGTATTATAATAACACACACACAGATCCCCAGAAACACAACCCTACTTTCCTTAGTATTGTAGACGGTATTGTCTACCCAATGTTGCCATCCAACATTGGTCAATGTCATTTTGCTCACTGGGTCAACAACAAGCATAACGTTTAAAAAAAATCTAATTTTTGACCAGAATTTCAAAAATAGCTTGGCACTCGGTTGTAGAACCAGCATTGGCCCATTGTTGCTCCCCAACCATGAGAGTAATCCCACCATATCAACCTATTGCCAATACATTATCGCCAAAAGTATGGTGCTATCTGTTCTTTTATTGCTCATTTTCAGAGGGATAGTTGACAAGAGGAGCCTTTTCTTTACAATAATTTGACTTTTGCCTTCTGTTGGTGGGTGCTACATTGCTATGGAAATTCTTTACCATATGTGGGTAAATATTCACAGAAGTGATTGCTTTATGTATTTCATTTATATACATGTTTTCCCTTGTTTTATCAGTTGAAATTGGGACTATGTCATGTCCTTCTGCAGTCTGCAATGATCTTTTGTCACGTCAGTGTTTTACTATTGATTGTATGACCAAAGGAACTTTCATTTTATTACTTCTCAGTTTCTCATGGATGGTGGCTGTAGGAATGGTGTTTATTTTGAAGCCCATTTATTTGTGGCTGTTATGTGTGCTGTCTGCTTTCGGAGCTGTACTATTTTCTGATTCCCGTTCCTTGTTCATTGGTTTTGTTTCACTCGAAAATGGGCTTAGTTACTCCCCTATTTTTGTTTTGATGGTTTCTATTTGTATTGTATGGGTCTGGATCAGGCTTATAATAATGTTTGAAGCGAATGATACATATTTGTAAAGGTTTAACTTAGGAATATGTATTGAGGGGTTTTTAAAAAAGATATATTTCTTAAACTAAAATAAAGAAAGATTAGATCCCGCTCAGCAGCAAGCGTACCTCTATTATGACAATCCCACCGACAGCCTATGACAGGCCCTGCCAAGGTTGTATTGAGATATGACGGGCCCAACTTTATGGTGACATGCATTGTATATATCAATATTGAGTGTATACCTGCTGTAAGGTTTGTTTACTTCTTAAAAATAATAAGTCAGTCTTCTTCAAGAAATCTTCAATCAAAGGAGTTTAATTCGGGAACAAAGCAAATACAAAGACGCAATCTCATGCAGAAGCTGCAGGTAAAATCTTGAACAACAAATACTGCAGGTCAAAACCTACAGGTCTCTACAGATGGAAATATTGAGCGACAAAATACAAGTTACAGACATTAATATACAGGCCAGGTTATCTCCCGCAGGTAGTAGCGATCTCCTGTTTCCATCAAAGAACAAAGTTAGCCCCCCTTTCCTGAAGGCGCGCCAGCCAGCACACAATGACGACACCTTTAGAACCAGTTACAGTTGGGTCGATTGTGTGTTAGGAGATGTTTCATTTGGGTCGATGGTGTGTTAGGAGATGTTTCAGTTGGGTAGATGGTGTGTTAGGAGATGTTTCAGTTGGTCGATTGTGTGTTAGGAGATGTTTCAGTTGGGGCGATTGTGTGTTAGGAGATGTTTCAGTTGGGTAGATTGTGTGTTAGGAGATGTTTCAGTTGGTCGATGGTGTGTTAGGAGATGATTCAGTTGGGTCGATGGTGTGTTAGGAGATGATTCAGTTGGGTCGATGGTGTGTTAGGAGATGTTTCAGTTGGGCTGATTGTGTGTTAGGAGATGTTTCAGTTGGGCTGATTGTGTGTTAGGAGATGTTTCAGTTGGGTCGATTGTGTGTTAGGAGATGTTTCAGTTGGGTCAATGGTGTGTTAGAAGATGTTTCAGTTGGGTCGATTGTGTGTTAGAAGATGTTTCAGTTGGGCTGATTGTGTGTTAGGAGATGTTTCAGTTGGGTCGATGGTGTGTTAGGAGATGTTTCAGTTGGGCTGATTGTGTGTTAGGAGATGTTTCAGTTGGGTCGATGGTGTGTTAGGAGATGTTTCAGTTGGGGCGATTGTGTGTTAGGAGATGTTTCAGTTGGGTAGATTGTGTGTTAGGAGATGTTTCAGTTGGTCGATGGTGTGTTAGGAGATGATTCAGTTGGGTCGATGGTGTGTTAGGAGATGATTCAGTTGGGTCGATGGTGTGTTAGGAGATGTTTCAGTTGGGCTGATTGTGTGTTAGGAGATGTTTCAGTTGGGCTGATTGTGTGTTAGGAGATGTTTCAGTTGGGTCGATTGTGTGTTAGGAGATGTTTCAGTTGGGTCAATGGTGTGTTAGAAGATGTTTCAGTTGGGTCGATTGTGTGTTAGAAGATGTTTCAGTTGGGCTGATTGTGTGTTAGGAGATGTTTCAGTTGGGTCGACGGTGTGTTAGGAGATGTTTCAGTTGGGTCGATTGTGTGTTAGGAGATGTTTCAGTTGGGTCAATGGTGTGTTAGAAGATGTTTCAGTTGGGTCGATTGTGTGTTAGGAGATGTTTCAGTTGGGCTGATGGTGTGTTAGGAGATGTTTCAGTTGGGCTGATTGTGTGTTAGGAGATGTTTCAGTTGGGTCGATTGTGTGTTAGGAGATGTTTCAGTTGGGTCGATTGTGTGTTAGAAGATGTTTCAGTTGGGTCAATGGTGTGTTAGAAGATTTTTCAGTTGGGTCGATGGTGTGTAGGGAGATGTTTCAGTTGGGTCGATTGTGTGTTAGAAGATGTTTCAGTTGGGTCAATGGTGTGTTAGGAGATGATTCAGTTGGGTCGATGGTGTGTTAGGAGATGTTTCAGTTGGGTCGATGGTGTGTTAGGAGATGTTTCAGTTGGGCTGATTGTGTGTTAGAAGATGTTTCAGTTGGGTCAATGGTGTGTTAGGAGATGATTCAGTTGGGTCGATTGTGTGTTAGGAGATGTTTCAGTTGGGTCGATGGTGTGTTAGGAGATGTTTCAGTTGGGCTGATTGTGTGTTAGGAGATGTTTCAGTTGGGTCGATTGTGTGTTAGGAGATGTTTCAGTTGGGTCAATGGTGTGTTAGGAGATGTTTCAGTTGGGTCAATGGTGTGTTAGGAGATGATTCAGTTGGGTCGATGGTGTGTTAGGAGATGTTTCAGTTGGGTCGATGGTGTGTTAGGAGATGTTTCAGTTGGGCTGATTGTGTGTTAGGAGATGTTTCAGTTGGGCTGATTGTGTGTTAGGAGATGTTTCAGTTGGGTCGATTGTGTGTTAGGAGATGTTTCAGTTGGGTCGATTGTGTGTTAGGAGATGTTTCAGTTGGGCTGATAGTGATTGGCACCTATGCTCAAAGTCAGTTTTTTAAACAACAATTTGTAAACAAGCTTCATCCACCCAAGATCAAAAGGGCTCTTTGAACCATAAAATAACCAGTTTGTTATCCTGATTCTTCAGATATGCAGGCACCTTTTGCTGGGTGGAAATTTACAAAGATACAAGGACAGAGTCTCAATGATTTCTCACTTCTCTGGCATTTAAAGGGGTACATAAAATTATTACAATTTATATAAAACCTCACACCTATTAAAAAAGTTTTAGTACACTAAAACCAATGTGACATAGTGCCTGTTATCAACACAAATAGAATTTCAATATTTTATTGATCTAAATAGAAGCCTGGTAAATTTGAATAAATAATAATACATTTTATTTATAGAGCGCTTTTTTCAGACCCAAAGCACTGTACAAAAACAACAATACAAACATACAATATACAAAGGGATAGGTAAAATATCATTTCAATAAAACAAATCAAAAGTTAAAATAAATCATCAAAAGCTATCTTAAAAAGGTGTGTCTTTAAGCGAGATTTAAAAATATCTCAAATAGATCTGGGCAGCATGATCTATAGTCGTGGGGCGGCACTACAAAAAGCTTGGTCTCCCATAGTACGGAGGCTAGTCCTAGGTTGTATAACAAAATTGCGCGCTGGAATGTACTCTTGCAATAGATCTCTCAAATAAACAGGGGCAGCACCATTTAAGACCTTATTATTATTTATTATTATTTATTTCTTAGCAGACGCCCTTATCCGGGGCTTATAGGTAAGGAGCAGAATTTTGTAGTCAACCCGATACCTCACAGGGAGCCAGTGCAGTTTATACAGTACAGGTGTTATGTGCTCACAAGAAGAGGTATGAGTTCAAACCCGGGCTGCAGAATTCTGCACATACTGACTGAATTGTGTACTTTGGTTGGTATGTCACCCTACCTTTTATAAGCTCACCTGTACCGTACGTGTATGTTACCCTGTGTGATACACTGCTGTTACTGATTCTGTACAGTACCCTGTCAGTGAGATGAGGAGGTTCACGCCCAGCCTCCGTCCTGTTACACCTGCAGTTGCTCATTGTCTTTGCTCTCTCTTTCTCCCTGATTCCACCCATTATGCTCCTCTCACTATACTTGTGGGGATCAATTGTTCTCACATGTTTGTTTTTTTTTAATCTCATGCTGTCAGTCTTTTCTTCAGGAACAAAAAAATGTTCAGGAAAACACTATTCTTTTAATAATCATGTTATGTCAGTCATACCTCAAACAGGTCGAATGTTCACTGGAGCAGAAGTCGTACAATGTTTTAGACATGCACTTCCGATGCATGGAATGTGCATGGTATGTGCGTGCTACATCACATAAATAGTGTGTGGAGAGCGAGTGACGACTTTCTAAGCTGCACGGAAACCCAGCCAATGTCTGCTCTCTGTATGTAAGGCAGTTGTTCTTACAGTCTGTATTACCTCTCATTCTGCATAGATCAGTACCAAAAATCATCCCACAGTGAGGCATGAATCGCCAGTCCTGTCCTGGTGATGTAATTATTTCCCAGTGGCACTTGGGAACAGTGTGGCTTGGAAGCATCGCTCATCGCCAAGTGTACAGATGTTTCTAATTGCTTTCCATTACCAAGAATAACAGCTGTTTATATCTATCTGCAAATTCACAAGAGTTCCAGGCTGTTAGGATAACATATCCCACCTGGTCACCATCACCAGTTGTCATCAGTTGAGGTGAACATTGCCAGGACCCCCCTTTGCATATCCCCATGTCAAGTCAATTTGTGTGTCACCTTCAGCTATCCACATTCTGTTCCAACAAATGCAGCCTGTTTGTATTGTCCTGTATGCAGGGAAATAAAGTCGATGAGTGTTTTAAAGTGTCTTTATGTATTATTATATATTTTACTTAAAGTAAATAAAACAGGCAAAGATCTTTGACCTGCACAACAAGTTAAATACATATTTCAAATAACTTTACCATAGTTCAGCTCCCTTGATCAAGCAACTGTTGGCTTCTCAAAGACACTGGCAACAAAAATGGTGTTTTGTGCCATTATAAGATAGATGTTTTGTGCTGTGAACACCTGTCTCCCAGTAACCAGGCTAAAACTATCAGAGCACATTTTAGACAGGTCCCAAAACAGCCATTCGAGAGAATTGGATGCTTATAACAAGCTGCTTTATTATTTCTTCAGCACTATAAAATACCAGCAGGAAAAGCAGACATGCAGGAACTACAGGGGCCAAACAAAGCGGAAGGCCAAGCCCCAAAGTATGACGTATGGGTACTTCCTGGATCAAGCTAGGTGGTCATCCAGTAGCCATGGAAACATAGACATACAGAGATGCAGCTGCTAATTGAATGTATAAGTAATCCAGTAATCAAAAAGGATTAAAAACAATAATATTAGAATTACAAAAATAGAACAAATGATGTACCATCTTTATATCTGATAGTTTCCCATTGTGAACAATGGTAATTTCGTAGAGGAGAAATGTGTAATTCCAGTATGTAAAGTTCATTTAATTTGTTACTGAGTTGAGTTTGTTTGTTTGTTTGGTGTCTGAAACCTCAAAATAGTCAACAATTGAGGAGTTGTCAGGAGCTGAGGCATATTTATTCAGCATTAGCCTGGCCTTAATTATTAACGGTAGGTCAAACATTCTTGTATGTAGAACATTTCCCTGAGGAATAGGGTTTGTTATGTTTTAGTCTCATTGTTCTAGCTGGAGAGGGTATGGGTGCCATGAACGGTGTAATAATTTCAGCCACTGCAACTGAAATACTGCTGAGCATCTGTGTTTACTGCTGTACTGTACAAAAATAGATGAGACAAACATACTGTATCCGAGGAGAAAATGACTAGATTCAGGGCTTTTTAAGGATTTTCGTCCCTGGTTTTCCTCATACATTTCCTTTCATGGGGCATCAACCTTAATCGTATTTAACAGTGACAGCCTGATTCTTATAAGGTATTTTCTTTCCCCTCACAGTGGAACTCTGTCCCTTTCACTTTAGATTTTCAATATTTACAGTCTTTTTTCATTACATGTGGATCAACTAAATTTGAAAAACATCTATATTCTGAAGGGGGGGGGGGGGGGACGAAGCATCACGTCTTCTTTTACACTTTCACGTTTTTTTTTTTGTTTTTTTTTTGCTTATGAAGCACAACAATGATCTGTATGACAGGGAGCCCTGCCAACAAGAGCAGAATGTCATTATGAGAGGAGGCTGCTGCAGGGCTGCCACCATCATAGGGAATTTATCACCAGAAGTGATGATGATAATGGACTTTGCTGCAAATGACTTTGGATGAGCAGGATTTTGGCAAGCACTTCAAATTCCACGAGAATATATACAAAAAACTTAAAACGATATTTGTACTGAGCCTGGGGACGAATAACAGCCATCCGGTTCAACGTGTGTGATGTTACATTGAAAACAGGGTGAGATGATACCGGACTGGAACTATTGCATTATGTGACACAGGTAATACATTCCCAGCCTCGTCAACTCACACTTCACACACTTCTCAAGCAGCAGCAGCAGTCCTAGCAGGCGAGACTTGTGTGGTTCTCTTTAGACTATTTATAAAACAGCACTCCATCTGAAAAGTCTCTAAATTGCCTCCTACTGTATAGTAACTGGATCATGTTTGTTCTGTTGTGTTAATGTTATAATTAGGTACATCATGATAAACCAAGGAAATTGCTTTTTTTTAAAACAGTTAGAGGCTACATTGGTGCTGTTTTAAAGCAATATGTGCAATGTATGATCATTTGAATCATTCCATTTAGAATCGTTTTCCTTAATGAGCTTTAATATTAACAGTTAATGTCTACATGCCTGTAATATATATCTATATAAATCAACAATAACCTCAACTACTGGAATGAGAAAATGTAAGTAAAAATACCAACAAATGAAAATTTACTTTTAGGGAGCCTCACATGCCAAGACATCAAAATCACTGTACATCAAAGAATAAGAATAAGAATAAGGTGCCATCATCTGGATACAAATACATAATAATAATAATAATAATAATAATAATAATAATAATAATAATAATAATAATATGCATGTATGTGACACCCTAGTGTACTATCTTTTTTAATTTAAATGAACTTTGTATCACAAGTATATAATATAAAGTGTTGAAGTAACTTTGTGAGCTGGCTTGCTACCAGTGGAAATTAGATTTATTGATTGATTTACTGAAAATGTGGACTTATTCCAGAGATAATTACTTCTGCTATAAGTTGATCTGGCTCAAGTACAGTTTGTTTAGTACTGTAAATCATAGGGTTTTACTAACCATTCCCTGTTTACAGTATGCTACTGTACATCATCCATAAACACTCATCATAAATTATAAGTCAAGTAGACAAACTATTATGCACATGCTTTCTTAGGTAATAAATACATTGCTGGCTCCTCCCTGTGGAATACATGTGGGAATGGTCTACCATTATTTTGTGAATGTGCACGTGCCTGATATACCAATATGTTAAAAGGCCTGTATAAACACAACACACATTAAATAGTGAAGTATTAGTACCACCTTCTCTTAAGTGACCCCTAATGAGGCAGGCACTACTCCCCAAACGATGAGAGTCATTCACACTTGTCATCTGCAGGAAGATACAAAAATAGCTCAACTCATTACACGAAAGAAGCCATGAGTGAAAAGGTTTGCCTGCTTGATAATATAGTTTTTCTTTATACTGCTGTACATACTGAGCCACCAGCACCCAAAGCATTAGGGTCCAAGCTGTTTCCACCTGTTTTTTACTGTTGGATTTGTGCCTATAACTCTTTAACAATAAAGGTTACAGGTACGTGTCATATATGAAATGAATGTGCACACACTAAAAGTGAAATAGTCTGAAACTCACCCTGTTCAATACAGATAACAAAAAACACAGAAAAAGAGAGACGCTTTTTAGAAAAAAAAAATTTTATTGTTTGTAAAAAATATTTTTTAGTATTTTGTATTTAATTATATCCTGATGTAACTATCACTGACACTGTTATCTGCTCCGTTACTGAATCGTATTTTGTCATACTTGTACTTGCTAGAACCAAAGTCATTGTATTTATCTTGCTCTTAATTGTATTATTACTTGTACTGTGATTCTTGAAATGTATTTTTGTTTACGACTGTAAGTCGCCCTGGACAAGGGCGTCTGCTAAGAAATAAATAATAATAATAATAATAATAATAATAATAATAATAATAATAATAATAATAATAATACTAACAAAACACAGAGAAGAGGTAACCAGCGCAGAGAGGAGTGCTGGCTCACAGAGTGACCCGGTTACACTGGCATACATACAAAATAGCTATAGGCAAATACATAACAATGACTAAAACTGTAATGACCCACTAAAAGAGAAGAATAAAGGCTGCCACACACCAGAGGTGATGCGATTTTTTAATTGACGACGAGATACTTTCGCAGCAACATGACCATACACACAGGCGATGCGACAGGTTTGAAAACTGCCAGATCTATACAACTGTTAAAAATTGCTATTGACAAAACTATGATCAAGACTGGTACATATTCGTCAACATGATATGGAAATTATGAGCGTCTTCCCTGACGGTTTTTCAACATTTATGGCAATAAATCGTACACACCAGGCTTATCCAGTTTCTTCGAAATGGATTCTCATATATTGTCTTTCAAATCTGTATCTTTATAATTGTGATGACCTTTGTCATAAAGCTCTGGCTATTTTTTCAACGGCAAGTATTATTGTTTCCTCCGTCACTCTGGATACTGCATCCCCCTGCTGGACCACGTGCATTGAAGCTGTTCTGTGATTGCTCAATGCCCTAGTTGACATGCGACAAATCACAAAAACTAGGATTCAATCCTATTTATTTTGCGTCACTCCAGTGCCACCCCAGTGCCATTTCTGTGTCGCCTGTCGCGTCGCCCTTAGTGTGAAAGATACTTATCAGAAGTATAGGTTCTATTCATTTTGTTGCATCACTGTACAGTTTTACTTGCCACATCGCACCTGGTGGGTAATAATAGGCATTCAGCTTGTTAGAAATCCCAACAGATAATACTGAAGGTTAGGCTGGAGAGGTTTGATTTCAAAATGTTCTGGGGCCAAACAATTATATCAAATGCTCTCACCCTCATTACAACAATATACTTGAAAGCCTCGGATTTTGTCTGCGAGATCAAAGCAGGCTGCTATCATGAAAGTATAATTTTATGTGATGCTGGCGTCCAAAGTATAATGGCAGTGAATGTGTTAGCTGTATAAGTAGGTGTTTTAAATCTGATCCTGGTCAGTGAATTAATTTTGCTACTTTAACAGGTTCAAGAGTTCAAAAAACATGCAACCTTAGATGCAGAGGAAAGACAGGATGTAAACAAATATGTCATGTAGATATCTTCTGACTTTGTTTGGGACATATTTCTATGAATAGCCTTTAGTTTGTAATGTGATGGTTGCACTCTGGCTTTCAGTTCAGTAAATACATAGTGTAAAAGATAGCGGGGGAATGATGCCCAACTTTTCTGATTACAGATGATGTAAATCACACGTCCAAGGTCTAGCTTTCGAAAAGACAGGAAGCTTCCTGTACATTTGTAGGGAGTAGAATGAGGACTGATGGGTTCCAGTAAACAATCCACTGACTGACAATGGCCTGCACAACTTGTGAAGACTAGCTGAAGATACATGCCACACACATGTCACAGGCCTAAAGGCAATCAGACAAAATAAAACCAGCTGGAAAATAAACCACTATGGGCAATCAGCTGTCCAAAGACCTTGTGAGTTCTACAGGGGTTATTGTTCTACAGGGGTTATTGTTCTATAGTGGTTATTCGGTTGATCTAAATAGTGAATGATCTAAATAGTGATGTTCTTAAAGGGGTTATAGCTAATGAAATAAAGAAAAAAACATCTTACCTGTCATGCACTCCCATTTGCTGTGTGCTACAGATTATTGTGTGCAGTTTTCGTATAACAAACCTGTTTAACAAGTATACCTGGTACAATGCTAGGTTAAAGGAAGCTGTCAGTCTGAATGCTTTACTTTCACATAGTCTGTTACTCTTGCATTTCCATGTTGTGTTTTCATCCAAACAACATATGGGAGACCTGTATGTTGCATGACAATTTATCGAATTAAGTCAATGGCTAACACCTTTAAAATTCCCCCTAGCATGACATGCCATGACATACAAACCTTTACATACTCACATGCTATTAAATATTTTGATATTCAGGACTTTGGTATATGAGGGCCTTGTTTAATAAATACCATTTGAAACTCTATGACACTCACCGACCTTGAGTTTGATTTACTAAAAAAGAAAAGGAGAAACGCTATAGGGGTCCATCCACTAAACCACCCATGATCTCCATTTGTAATGCATATGTTTTCCATAAACCCCATAGTCAATTCACTAAAGTCTCCTGTGCTTCTAGGCAGCAACTCCCTTGTGCATTAATTAATATGTATGATCTGACTAACTGGGTAAAACTAACCTGGATGAAAAGGCCTAAAGACCAAAATACCTTGCAACAACATCATAGAACCATGTGTTGGTATGACTTTACGTCCACAGACCTACTGGCAATAGTAAATGTAGATTTCAATGTATTCTAAAAAAGAAATATTTAGGTTTCTAATGTTACTAATGTGAACAACTCTATATATTACAATCAACAGTAACAACTACTCCAAACCAATCAGAGATGCAACTGAATACTGCTAGCAGTTCTCGTCTTGTTTTTTTTTGTACCAATGTTTTTCATATATGCATTATCTGAGTTTATTACATTTATGTTCTTTATTCAACCTGTCAAGCGCTAAAGACGTTTTTAATTACAGAAACAATACTGCATAAATGAGAAAGAAACTGTTTGCCACCTCTTGGTTCAGTTCACTAATCACATTCTGCAGTATCCATCATCAGCTTCCAGACAAAGTGCTTCAAGACGACAGACTTTCAACTCTGCGTAAGGTTGCTATCCAGGTAATTCTTTATGTTTGTCCTTCTGAGAGGGGCGACGGAGATTGCAACTTTCAAGTGCCAAGGAAACAAAAGAAGACAAATGATTTAAACATTCTAATGAACATGTCATCATTTCTCATTTTTCACTGTGATGTACCAGTCTGTTTTCATAAAGTGATTCGACAGTGCCACTGTGATGACAGCATGGGATGTTCTTCCATAGGTTTGTGAAGTCAGCTACACTGCTGCCAGTCAAAGAAGAAACTCAACCTTTAGCCTTTTTGTGGATCTCTGTACTACTAGATATTCACCTGGTGGATTATTCTCAGCTGTTTGATTCAGGCCTACACAAAAAGAGTAATTTTAGAAATTACCCAGTTACATCAACAATTCCTTTAGTAATATATGCATTTTAATTAGTATATTATTTATTTTCACATGCAATAATATTACCCTTTTAAAATTATTTGGAAATATACGGACCTTATTATAATTTTTGTACTGTTTATTTTAAATATCTTTTATAAATTTAATAGCTGTGTGCTCTCTACAGTAATACATAAATGCACCATCTTTGTATAGAGCAACAACTACTGTCCGTCTCCGAGAACAAAGACTAAAAACCCCTGCAATGCAATGAATGGGACTGTTGCTTTCCAAATGGGAATTTTACACAAAACTAAGTCTAATTACTTCTAAAATGGTCTTGGTAAGGGAATAAATAAATATTACCGGAAAGATGGCTTTACTTTTATGTAAATAGTTTTTAAATGTATTTGTTTATCATTGGTTACAGTCACTCATTTGCGTGCTATCTCACTCTCACGCATAGCCTTGCTTTTCTCATGCATAATAAAAAAAACATCATGTATTTTATTTTCATGAGGTACGAGTAGAATGTGTCGTGCATACCTTATTGTAGAATATAAAGATAACAGGTCCTCAAAGTTTGCAGAAAAAGGTTAAGAGTATTCAAAAGCCTGTGTAACTGTATACAAGAACGTCAGAAAAAAGTCTGCCTTGGGCAGGAGCGTGTGCTGCTGGCCAGAAATGCTTTTCCTCCCAAACAAAAAACGACTTGTGGAGCTTATTAAGTTTACCAGCGCTTCCAAGAACAAATTCCAGAGTGCACCACAGAGCGTCCCTTTGTATTAATTTACCTGAACTGTACAGTTCCTGGGAGCAGCCATTGATGGAATATTTATTTATTTATTTATTTTGAGTTTTGGGTCTCCTTACTGATAAATTATCTAAACCGAATGTTCTGGTTTTATTTATGAGCATAATTGATGCATGTGTAACAGGCAGTTTTGTGAGATACACTGGCATTACAGATTCTGTGATGAAGTTAAAATCTCAAACCATGAATGCAGACAAGCCAGTCTCTTTTTGCACAGTGGTATATATGTGACACAATTGACAAATTGTAAAATAAGTCTACAAACTTCTTGGACAGTTAGTTCCGGAAATAATGAAGTAAGTCAAACTACAAAATCTGCGATTCTTAACATTTGAAGATATCATAGCCAATCATTAGTAAATAAAACTAAATTCCACACCTCTTGAATCCATTGTCTGCTGTAAAGCTGCAGGGGTCTACACAATTACTGTACCCACAGCTGCATTTTGTTTTTGCTTTCCGTAAGCCTGCACCACATCAAAAGGGTAATAATATACTGTGCTGCTGGACTCTATTCCTATTAATATGTATGTTACTAATTATTATTATTATTATTTATTTCTTAGCAGACGCCCTTATCCAGGGCGACTTACAATTGTTACAACATATCACATTATACATTATTTCACATTATACAGATATCACATTATTTTTTATATACAATTACCCATTTATACAGTTGGGTTTTTACTGAAGCAATCTAGGTAAAGTACCTTGCTCAAGGGTACAACAGCAGTGTCCCCCACTGGGGATTGAACCCACAACCCTCCGGTCAAGAGTCCATTGATACAATTATTGAAATGGTTGGTCAACAGAAATCTGTTCTATTTGACAAGTTGTCAGGAAGTTTAGTCACAAAGAAAAGAAAAAAGTGACAGATGATCACGGATGCAGTAAACACTGTCGGGGTGGAGCTGAGTACAGTAGAAAGAAAGGGATAGATTTAGTGAGCAGAACAAAATCCAAAGAAGGGAAGAGAACAAAGGAGATGAAAATGGTCTAAATATAATTGGTGAAGTAGTGTAGCTGTTGCTCATATTGAGAGAAGATTGAATATAATCGAAAAAAGAAAGGTGGATAGTATTTGACTCTCTTCCTATAAAAATTCACTCAATATCAGTTTTTTACAGTAGCATCTTGGAAATGGTCCTTTTTTCAGAAGAATGGGGAACAACCCTATATACAACCCTCGTTATATTGCCCCTCGCTATACTACGGATTCAGATATATCGCTGTCCTGTAGTTGGCTCCCCATTTTTACAGTCTAACTGCGCATGCTTTAGCTGCAATACATATAGGCAATTTCACTTAGAATTACTGTTCGTTTTATTTCGTACTGCACATCACAAACAAAAATATACAAAACAATTAAAAACAAAGTATTAACATCGCACTGTTACCATATACACACGCATTGCACAATAACACAAAGCAAATTAAATATCTACTTGCTGAAGCGTTTTTATTTTAGGCAACATGGTGTTCACCTGTGGCAGCAATGCACCAGCAAAAGTCACAGGGCGGTGACGTCAGCTCCCTAGCAACAAGCCTTGTATGTTGGGAATAGATTCTTTCAACGCAGCAGGTTTGTGCATTTGAGAAAGCAGAGGAAGACATTAAATTAATTGGAGACTTAAGTTGATGAGAAGCAATTACCCTCCACAGTACAAATTAAAATGATGTGAAGTTTTCTATACGTAAAATGAGAAAAAGCGGGCTGCGTAGAGGATTTATATTGGATCCTGATGCCCCTGATAAAACGAGGGAGTGGTTGTACAGTATTTGTTAACCTATTTGTTTTTTCTATCACTATATCGCGGCCCTCGCTATATAACAGATTTATTTTGGACCCAGACACCCGCAGTATATTGAGTGGCTGGTGTCTATATATATATATATATATATATATATATATATATATATATATATATATATATATATATATATATATATATTAAAAGACATGAGTCAGAATAAATGTTCTAATTATGGTTGTAGCCAACTACGCCACTTGGTGGAATGTGGGCACCAGGTTCAAATTCAGTATGTGACCAGTAGGGAGAGGACCAATGAAACAACCTACCCAGGAAAAGGACACACATGGAAAGAAAATTGTGTATAACAAATTTATTTAAAAAAACAGGTTCTCAATGCAATTGAGACAATATGTAATAGGTTTTCTAAAATTAAAAAAAAACACCTACATTGGCTAGAGTGTAAAGTAGCAAACCAAATACAGCAGTAAACACCCTCTGATTGGCTAGGGTGTAAAAGCAGCAAGACAAATACTAAAGTTAAAAAAAAAAAACGTCGGGCAGGCACCGGTTGCTCCGTATCAGTATCTTGTCTGCTCTGTGCCAGTTGTTCATCTTGCACTCAAGACAGCCCAGGAATTCCCGCTTAGCAGTCACCATCTACCACCACTAGATGGAGACAAAAAACAAAGCACAAGATAGCATAAAAGCAATATATAAGTTCCTCTCTGTTGTTCCCCAAATTATAACCTGCCCTCTAATTACTTCCCAGTCTAGCCAATTGTACAAAATAGTTTACAATGTATTTAAAAACAAGATATCTCTCTCTATCATGCACACCAATGTACGAATAGACATACAAAAAAACACCACTTCCTCACGGCAGGAGAATAGGTAGTTAGCAGCACTGTATGCAGTTAGAAACAATTAGAACATGACTTGCACACTGCAGTTTACTTCCAGCTGCCAGTCGAGTCCAGGTAAGCCCGTCAGCGCCGCGTTCCTTCCTCCGAGCTTCTTACTGCCAGTGTTGCCTGGGTTTGCTCTGTGTCTTCACCCGACTGCAGTATCCCCTTGTCTGCGCCCCGTCAGCCCACTCAGTCTCTGTTTTGCCACGTTCCCGTCTCTCCTGCTCAGTCCTTCTATTCCGTGTTGCTCTCTTCAGTTTGCTCCGTTCGCTTTGTGTGTCCTATTCACCCTCTTCGCTCCCCTCTGGCAGTAGTCCATTGCCTTTTATAGGACAGGACTCTGCCTACTAGCCCTCCCCACTTATCTGTGGGTTCAAAATAAAACAGGGGTATGCTACCTGACCAATGCCCAGTTTCTTCCTACTCTCTTCATGTAGCTAGTACTGTCGCGTGCTGATGACATCAGTGTCAATCACTTCCCCACTGCAAGCAACACTCATGAAAGGTAAACAAAAAATAATATCAACATAAATCAAATCATAAATGTTTACACATACACACATGTAAAAACAAAATGTGCAATGAATCCAAACGTGTGTACAAAATAATAAGCAAGGGTTCACAATTCGTCACCTTGTGACATAACTATGTCAAATACATCAGATTTACAGTGTTTTTCCATGTCTTTCTTACCTTTCTTACAAGTTTCTCTGAAGCAGGCTGTGATGTCTTTTCTCTCCGTGCTGCCAAAACTTTCTCCGCCTTTTAGACCCTAAATGCCCCTCTCAGTAATGTCACATGAAAAAAAAACTATCAGGAAGTGAATGTCAGTCCCTCCCCTATCCAATGATACTGCAAAGTACAGTCACCCTGTAAGTCACCAAAACAAAGTGCTTTTTTTATCGTGTTTACACGATTGCGGTCCTAGAAGCCCACTTCATGATTGTGTTAACACGATCTTGGTCTTTAAAGGGTTAACCCAACGTAAGTAAACGTGGATAAGGGTGTCTGTAATAATAATAATAATAATAATAATAATAATAATAATAATAATAATAAACACATCTTTTGTTATCCATCTAAGTAAGCAATAATGAAAATAGAAAAATAGTTACACAACTAGTCAATAAAATGCATTATTATTATTTTTATTATTATTATTATCTTACCCACTGTCTCCCAAAAACCGTCCATCACCAATATCTCCACTGGCAAACGACCGTCGATAACACAATTTGCCCAAATGACACTGCCGTTTGTACTCCCAGGGTATCGAATGACAGCATCTAACACAGACATTTTGGCACTGGAGATGGCTGGAATATTAATGGAATTAAAACCTTTCCTGCATATGTACAGGTGCTCATTCACAGCAGTGGACAAAATTAGTATTTGATAGTTTTTGTTTCAAATATCTTTTAGTTATGTTAAAACTGATTAATAAATTCAATTTAGATTTTTTTTCTGTTTAAATCTAAAAATATGTTTGACTACCCTAAGATTAGTTATCTCCCTTCTTGATATTAATTATTTTCTTTGATATTAATTCTGCATCTGTATACACATCAAGAGGATCTGACGGCCCCTAAATGCTCTTTCCCTTCTGATTTCTCTGCCATATCGAGGGCCAGCTAGTTGCATGAGCGGCATGGCGTGTCCTAAAACAGGATTTGCGATGAAAATTGCTACTTTCAGTTGCTGTCTGGCTGTTACAGTCCAAATCAGCGTCGTCGCAGCCCTCCGAACGTTTTATGAAACCCAAATTTTAATCTGCGAGGCGCCTGCGACTTCAATTCAGCGTAGGTCACTTTTATGAAACGGGCCCTGGGATAGCAAATGTTTTTACAAAATACACTGGGAAGACAGATAGAAAAAAATTTCATAAAACGGTTATCTTAGCAAGAACACAAGTAATTCACAGTTACAATCTGATAACTCAAGAGTATGGCGCCCCATAATTACACTTACTAGTTACACACCTGCTTTTTTTGTTGTTACATTATAGCTACAGTAGATGTTTAACTACAAAATAAAATTGGAACATGCTACCATTTTGTGTAGTTTCTTATTACCAAATGTGGATGCGTATCTGTAAGGTGCCTTGTATACGCATGCCAATTAAAGCTGTATTCTGTTTCTTGTCGAGTTTTTATCTGTTTATTAATTGTTCTGATTGATCCTTTATTGTATTAATTTCTTTATTGTCAGTTTTCGCTCCAGTTAGAAAATCAATATTTTCATTATTAGCATTTTTACAATAACGTAAATGTCAGGTGAGTTGCCAGTGAGTGCATTGTACTTAAAAAATATTGTGTGACTGCAGTGAAAATAATCATGAACAATAAAAGGCAATGCATGTGACTATACTTGTGCTCACAAGGATCTCACAATGCTACACCATGTGAGTTTAAGTTTGCACCTCCTTTGCACAATGTTGAATGTTAAGCCCTTGAAACATCACATAAGGCAGAAGTTTATATCAGCTTCCAATTGCACGGTCAAGGGATTGACTTCAAAACAAGTTAATACAAAATGACATACACATGGAAAATGAAGTCATATACACAAGGTTTGCTCTGTGCCTAATCCATCATATGCATTAGTCTAAAAGGCAATTTTCATGCCCATGTGAGCAAAACTGTCACTTAAAACATTTAGCTGGGTTTCTTTTTATGTGAAACTCCAACTCTCAGACGGTTTAGATTCTAATCCCATCAATCAGCATTTACGCAAATCAAACCGATGCTGCATTCTGCGGGGTATTGTGCTCATGAGCTTTTTCTTCACATGGGTGATGTGATCAAATGAATGTCACTGGCAGTGTATAAATCTAGTATCTTCAATCATTTTAATCATTCATACTATCCCAGTTCAGTCAGATGTAAGATGATTTCATTTGGTCCAGTCCTAAAATCTATGCAGTTAAATTGCTGAAATTGTATAAAACTCTCACGCAAGCTGCTATTTAATATACGGTATAGACAACGTTTATTGTGTATTGTATTATCTATGCATGTAAGAGTGGAATTATAGTTCTTCATTTTAAAATATAATTTACTCTTAATTTGTTCCATTCAGCTGCCTTTCTTAATTTAGTAATGTGAATTATATAGGGCCATAAACACAAAGCATTTACCACTGTGCTAAATTCACACCATTGTTTAGTTTGTAAAACAAAGTACAAACTGGTACAGAAACTGCATGGAGTAGCAGAAGTTAACCTTCTGGGATATTTCTTTAAAGCTTTAACATCTACTTCTTGTTTTCTTTGAATATAACTGTGTCCTCTCACAGATTTCAGTGTTTTGATTGGTTTGTCTGCCACCTTGTGACAGAGAGCGAATTAATCCGAGTTAACAATCTCCCTCCCGACCTGTGAGGGCACTGTGTAACAGGAACAGTGTGCCCCGGACTGGATGGTTTGACAGTTCATTCCAGGGTCAGTTGGAAGTCGGCCATCCAGGAAGGGGGCGGAGCCACAATACCAGAAGTCATCGCCCTAATGCGGTAGGTGATGTGTCAGTCATGGATTGGAGGATACATGATTGCACTCGCTACCAAAGGGGGCGGGACTCAAGGTATATCAGGGGATGTGGCCAAGCAGCCTGTTCCTCTTTTACGGTTATGGAATGACCTGGAAGAGTATATGGGAACCGTGAGTGTTTAGTGTTGTATTGTCTGTCTATTTAACTGTTCTTGTTTGTCTTTGTAGATGGCTAAATATCTGGGAGCTGTCACTGATAAGCCAGCATCAAACCCGGACTGCACTGTACCACTGTTAGCACTTGTTTCGTATTTACAACACTTGCACCCGGAGCACTCACTGTTGGATTGGTGATCGTGTAGGTGTTTTAAAGTGTGTGTTTGTTATTATTATTTTGGGACTGAACCCTGTGGGTTTGACTGGCTGTACATCATTGTGTATAGTCACATATACTATATGCATTATTATTTAAAAGCAATTAATAAAGCTTTGTTTTCACCATTGAACTGTTGTTGGACTGTTGTTATTAAGGACTGCATCACCTCTACATCTGTGCACTAAAAATAATAAATATGTCTATTATTGTGCATGACTCACACAGGGTGTGCAGTGAGTAAATAATAGCGCACAACAGGCTGTCCTGTTTGGTTGATGTATTTGGGCACCTTTGTTAAATATGAGGTGAAGTTGAGTACTTTCAAGCACAGAGAAGTCTGCATATCCATAACCAGACACTTGTTTCACTGAAAACATTTAGGAATAATGAACAGCAATTTATTTTTAATGAGCGAACAATTAATTAAATTAAATTAAATTTGGGACTATATTACACTGCAGATGTATACCCAATAAAAGTTTCTGGTTTTGTCTTAATTTAAAATGTGTTTTAATTATTTTAATTATTTTTCATCCCCCCCAAATGACAGGTAGTCATGTTATAAGCAGTATAAACCACTTCGGGTCGCGTGGTTCCAATGATATATACCACTTCTGGTTATCACCACCCCAGGCATGGTATATATCATGGGAACCGCACGGCCCGTTGTGGGTTATACCTTACATATATAAGCAAACAATAAAAATGAATAAAACAAAAACAAATATTTCAGTTGTACAGTATTTTACTATAGAATCCACCATAACACCACACTCTGTAAACTGCCTGCCTCTGTAACTATACGTTCTGTCTGTGTTCCTGTAGTTGTTGGTTTCATCACTACTGAATGAAACAATGCAGTTTAACTAATGTAAGCGCAATATGTGAAATGCCATTTCCGAGCAGTGATTTACAATATGTCTAATGAGCTTGCAGGATGAAGAGGTTTGTTGTCTACCATAACCAGATGGATGTAAGCAGTGATTAGAAGCAATTAACTTCCCCCCAGAACTAAATAACTTTCTGTCATTAATGTACATATTTTCCACCTCATTAGAGGTATGGTGATTGGAGGTAAAAAGTAATCAATTTGAATTTCAGATTCACAATATGCTCTGAAACAAAACCAGAGAAGAAAAAAAATAAATTGAGAAAAAAAAGGCTACCACGCAAGTTAAATAATTTTAGACCACATCTGTGTGTGGGGAATTAGCTTCAGGAAGCGACACATGATTTCTCCTAATTAACTGTAAGTTTTTTTGTAATGTAAATGGCTGCCGCAATCAGGTTCCTCCACTGAAATGTGCATCATGGGGTGAAATGGGCAAGATGTTAACTCATTTTATTTTTAATCTTCCCTTTGCCGCGGAGCGTGTCATTCAGGCATCACGTCTTCTGAAATTTCCTCGCCTCTTTCATGGAAACATATTGGGGCAGCATTTGCCAGCTGTCGGTTTCCTGTGCCTTCTGCTACCATTATCCTGAGGCACCACCCCACCTTCTGGCCTGCCAGCCTGTGAGGGGAGCAAATAAAAAATGAAAGGTGTCTTTCAAGTCAGGCCATTTTTACAAAACAGATTTTCTTTTTGCACTTGTATTTATAAGATTATACAGTACTAAAAACGAGTTATTAGCCAATAGCATAACAACACAGGGCTCAGTTACAAATCAAATGAATCCCTCCCCTTACCTGTGGTATAAAGCTGACGACTTTCCTGTCTTCCAGTGGTGCCCAGTCCAAACCAGTCGTAAACTGAAGGAAATTAAATCCTTCCCAGTGTTATTTAAATGACAAGTGGAGCTGTCACACTCATTTATTTCAGGTTTTGCTTAGGCTTTTTGTGATTTGGAGCTTGGCAGCCTTGCAAGGTTGTGATAATTCTAGGGCATTATAAATGTAGAAGGGTTGATATGTGTGAAATAATCAACTGTAAGGCTCATTCTCAGTCTGTTTTATTATTGCTGAATTATGTAAGGCTCAGTTCCTGGCTTTATTTGGAATTCAGGACCGCATATGGATGTCACACAGTACTTCAGAACCTGCGGAACCATGGAGAGTGCCTTTTATTACATGGGCTCTGCAAAGACACTGATGCAAACAGAGTGAACTTGCTGGAGTGTTAAGTGCATGCTTAGCTGTTAAAGGTACAAAATCAAGTTTCACCTCCTTACACATGTTTATCCAACTCTTTAGAGTTTTGTCGAAGAATAATGGGTGATATAAGTGTCAATCAATGGTCTGTGTTCACTTCTGTGGTATGCCAAAAAAGCTCTTATTGACACCTGTTTAGAGTCAGCTAGAAACCTTGGGCCAAATATTCAAATGTACAGATTTTTTTCCGCAAGTCCTTTTTGCAAAAAAAAAGTTGAGATTCAAAATAGATGCTGCACTGGAAAAAATGGGTTTGCGAGTTGTTCTCACGCAGGTGCTTTTCCCTCAAATTTGGGGGAGGTGTCATGAATAATCCCACAAGTTCACCACCACAAGCTAAACTCAGAAGTTAATTTGCTCGCAAATCACTACGTTGCATGGAAATCACTTAAGACTGGTTACACTCCTCTTAATTATTTCGCAGGAAGTATTTCAGGACAATCTCTGTTTCTAGTTAAAGAGTGAACTTGGCTTTCAGACTGCTATATTTGCAAATGCTAGCAGAGCAACAGAAAAAGAGGAAATATCCTGTAGGCTGAATATACAGACAACATATAACATTCCTTGACTTGTCTACTGAAGAAGTCCTTAGTCGATTTATACTTTGATTAAACATAATAACATTTTGGTTAATTTCCAACTCAAACATTTAATTTATTTGTGGTTTATTTTAAACAATACTAATTACCAGTGTTTAATTTGTAAAGAAAGAAGTGCCGGGGTGCAAGCAATGACAATAATACAGTAAGAATTAAGAAGCGCACATTCAAAATCATAACAAGTTTATCTGAAAGAGTATTGTATGTACTTGTGTTAGATTTTATAATCACGTATTCTACATCATATATGCAAAGCAGTAGTATGTGCAGAAAATGCAAATGCAGGACAATATATATATATATATATATATATATATATATATATATATATATATATATATATATATATATATATATATATGAAGGTGTTCATAATTCCAAAAATGCACTGAAAGTTATTTCAAGTGATCCGAGAAGATAGTAAACAGCACAGTGAGGTCCAGTACATCTTACAGGTATTGCTACAACTTAACATGGACATGATGCTGGCTCTTTAAGATTTGTATTAGTTGTTAGTTTGGTGAGGGTTTCATTGAATAACAGAAGACAGTAATTATTTAGATGTTACTGGCCTTAAGTTTACAGAAAGGCAAACAGATAGTTATATTAACAATTTATATGATTAGGTTAAGGAAATATTTAAAAAGAAGATATTTCTGAAGCTTCTAAAAAGTGGTTCTCCTGATTCAACCACTAGCGACACCTTAGACCCTCCCACTATTTCAAGTTCATCTGATTATACCCCACCTTCCTTGGACACAGATACGTTTTTTGGGTCTTTGTTTTTTACTTTTCTCAGCTTAGCTTGTGTGGTATTCAAATTAGCCACTTGTTTAGACAGACTAGTATCACTAGTATTTGTTGCAAGGAGTAAACAGAAGTATGCATTATTATTAAAAAAGGGAAAAAAAACTCTTTCTCCCAACCACCCTGACCTCTTACATGCTGTCAATGGTATACACCGGCTGGAAGCTGAAACAGGCCAGAGCAGGCATGTGGCTGCATTCTTTGTGGGAATAAAAAAAAGTTTGCATTTAAATTTGGAAAGGAAACGTGGGAATTAATTTCCAAACACACTCGTATTATTAAAAACTCCACCTTCATAGTTGTTTCCATGGTGACATCCTTGCCAGGATCTCTAGTCCCTGTCTGGCTTGCAGACCAGCTAATTCATCTTCCTGCCTGCCCGCTACTGCCTCTCTGCCTGTCAACACTGATGCCCTTAATCCTGAAATGCTCCTCTCATCCGGATCCCCCTTAATCCCTCAAGAGCACCCATTTGTCTGCTGTCTCATTGACCTGCCTAATTCTGTTACTGAGTGTCATCCGTTCTTTACAGTTTTATCTCAGTATCCTGATTTCATTTCAACTGTCCATTTACTTATGATTGGGAAAGCTGGTCTTCAGTTGTCTTTTGCCGTCATGGCAATCAGGTCTTCCTCGAGCTTTCCCCAAATGAAAGTTGTTTTTTTTTTGTTTTTTTTTGCCTGTTCCTATATAAGATGTCATTTGGAAATAGAAGACAGTGGAGCACGGAACTTGAGTATCAATATTTGAACCTATATTGGGTATGGCTAAGCCACCTTTATTCAGATTTGTAACAAATGTAATGCTGTTTAAGTCAGTCACTATTTAGAGGACACACTACTCATTCTCATATTCATACCCTGAATGCCAAAAGTGCCTGATTCTTAAACCCAGAAAAGTAATTTCTGACATTGATTTTCATTTAGAAACCAGACAGTGCTTCACGTTATATCTAGTAAGAAGTTATGTCATGTTGTTGTATTAATGTATCTGAGAAGTACGAGTCCCTCTTCATGATTTGCTCTCTATCTTTATACACCGTTCACAGTTATCACTGCCCAGTTGTGACCGGGAGCAGATTGAATGCATGTTTACATAGAAAAGTAATGTGCTATACATAACGAGAAATAGGCATGTTATTAATGTGCAGAATTCCTATCATGGTAATGAATACTCATATGACCAAAGTACTCGGCACACCCCTTCTTTAATGGTTTATTTCATATTATTGTTATTCATTATTATTTTACAACATTACACAGTAGAAGTGTAAGAGAGTGTGCAAGAGACAAATCTGTGTGCCTCTAAACTATGGTTATTGCTATGCTCTGCTGTATGGATTAATAATTTGTTGGTGATTTTCTGGTGTTTGTGTACTTGATTTAGAAGAAAGATGTATTATATTATGATCTAAGCTTTTGTAAGTGGAAACTATTAAGACAGTTCCAATGACTTGACCAGTTGCTGTGCTGCAGTTTATCTGACAATCTTTTTATTTCAAGCTTTCATCTCTTCTTTGTGTGCAATTTCATATCTGGTTATCTATTTTTTGACAAATGTAGTGTCGCACACAAAAAGCCTTTGCATAAGGTGCCCAGCAAGAATGGTTAATGGTTCGGTTTGTGCCTGACTACTGTGTAAACTTGACCTAAATGAGCTGCCTGTGCATCCTTTGGTTTGTGTGGCTCTCCGAAACAATGAAACGAATCACAGATTTCTAGTTAATGTGTGTGAACTGAGGAGTTATTGAATAAATTATTGTGGTGCAGTCTAGCAATGGGCTGTGACACACAGATCTACACTCTCAATGCAAATTCAGCAGGATGGATGAAGCGTGCCTAGCACATCCTCATTAGGATATTCGTTAGCCTCATTTTGTTGCTGTCAGAGATAATATCTGTTATTCAGCTCCAATCAGGCCCACAGGAAGGGATTGGAAAGGAAAGGTCCCAGCTGCATTCTGATCAGATCGCACTTTGTAAAACTTAGAAAAGTAATTAAAAACATCCAAGTAACTGAGAAGATTGATGGAGGGGGAAAAATCTAAGTTTTTTGTCCTACTTCTGGTCTATACCTGCATTTGAACACATATGACCTTTCAGTTTAATAGAATGTCCAACTTTGTCTGACCTGAAATATAAACAAGACAATATTTTTATACAACAGGAGTTCATAAGTTAACAATTAACACATTTTTGTATTGGTAAATATGTTTGTATGATGTAGTTTTTTACACTCAGTTGTACCAAATACTGTTTCCGAATCAAAATGGAAGGTGAGTGTTAATGTAACACTATTGTTTGTAAGACTCATGTTTTTTTTTTTTATCTCAACATTGTCATTAATGTACTAAAAGGGTTGCCAACACTACACTTTAAAAATAAGGGACAGTTTTTTTTATTATTTTTAGTCATTTATTTTCCTACCTTTGCATTTTCAAAACTGCATTATCCAAAAAAAAAGAACTCTGTGCAAGACTGTGTTTTATAAATAAAAATAAAATAAAAATCCACTTACAATAACAGAGTTTTCTCCAGTGTTGTATGTTTCCTATTTTTAGAAAGGAGACATTTGAAAAAAGGCCCTAAGGTATTTAAAAAGAAAGTCTAGAGCACTTAACCGAATTCAATGCTGGAGCATCCTCAGTACCGGTTGTTTAAGATGCGTGATTACTGAAGGTAAACTTAGAAGGAAACTTTTTATTCTTGCTGTTTAGGGTTTTTGTAATGCCACTTATTCAGTCTAACCAAAGTGCTCATTAGTCCTAATAAGTCCGGTGGCTGTGGTTTGTTTCACTGGAGCCTGACCTTTCCCAACGCACTGCCTGTAAAATCTCCTGCTATGATTTTCACTGTTTGATGCCTTGCTTAATTAGGAATGATTTCCTTTTTTTTTAGTTTGTTGAATTCAGCACCAAGCTAATGGCAAATGTCAATGTGAATTGTAAGCTACATTAGCCCAGAGAGCGCTTAATTTTATAGCAACATATAACTAACTGGATCATTTTCCCCTTTTCCTCATTAATGTGGTTCTTGAAGGAGCGCAACAGTTGTGAACACTAAGTAAGAAAAAAAAAAAACATTATTATTTAAACCTCAATGATTTCCATCATTACCCTTTGCCCCAAACATCTTAAACACTGCTAATGAACACTGCAGCTTTGGTGAAAAATTAGCTGGGGAGATTTGAATCCAACATGTCTATCTTATCTAATTACACCTGTACACCTCAAGCAGCATGCGGCACATCTGAAAGGTCAAGAGAAATGTTCAGCCTTCATCTGCATAACGTGGGCTTTTTAACCTTCTATTGATTGTGGATAAATGACCACGACGACAAACAAGCGACCGAATGGAAAGTGCAATCAAACAAAACTTTCACTCGTTTTAAATGAAGGAAACCTGAAAGGCCATGAAGACCTTCTCTTTTCGAAAGCAGTCTCTTAGTTACCAGCCTCACTTTACATACAACTCTGCTTGAGCTGATCTTCTTAAGTCATTTCTAATAATTAGTTCAGTAGTTCGGGACAAACACCAATCAAAAAATGTTTTAGTACAAATATTTATTGTAGAGAATGCGGAGTATGTGATTTTACAGAAAAGTATGCTGTATATACACATTCATTTGGCATCAAACCTAACTTGGTTTGAGGGTTCGCTGCCTGGCCGACTGGACGAGGCTGAGACCCCCAAAAAGAACAAGCCGGTCTCAATGCCACAATTAGAATTGAATATAGCCCACTTGAAGGTTTAGCCAACCTTTAACAAATGATCATCAGCACGCAGGAGAGGAAAACAAAACCCATTTTTGGGAAATAAACCTCTGGGAATCCATGGCTGATTCGATTGCCCTTCCTCCAGGCAGGCTACTAACACTTAAGAGCACATTACTGTAAAAGCATTTTTAGGCACCGTAATATTTGTTATAATGTAAGCACTGGAGGATCAACAACCTAACCGTTTGATAAGAGAGTCTGGAGCTCCGTGGGAAGAAGCTGCTACGATTCTGAAGGAATGACCGGAAAACTGCTGAGCTGTGAATCCGGACCTGGAATAAATCAGGTGAAAAGGTGAAAGAAGAACAAATGTGGGTGACGATTGTTCAGTTTTCGATAATAAAACAGCGGGCCTGAGGGTGATGCGCCCTGAGAAATATGGAGATGGATAAGAAAGAAAGGGGTCATATGGGCCAACATGGGAGTTTAATTTATAAACAAATTGAAAAGCTTTTCCCTAATCTTCCTGGTCAGTTTTACTTCTTTTGAGCAGGAAGGAAAGGGTATCAGATGAGGTGATTGCTAGGTCAGAGATTAAGGGGTGAATCTGGGGGTTGAAATTGAGAGCGATGTAGACTCTGAGCACCTATGGGAACCCAAGAAGGCTAAGAGAAAGAGCTTTAAGGTTTTATCTAAAACAGGCAGGAGTAGCTGGAGCAGATGAGAGACACCAAGAGAGTACGTTGATGGCGAAAGGTAGGCAAGCAGGGGGAGAAAGAGATTCTGATAGTTGAAGTCCTTTCAGGATTAGTGAAATTTGTGAGTTGCAGAGTGTAGAGCTGGGACACCAAAATTGAGTTGAGTTTGTAGAAAAACTGGATGCCGGAAATTCAAATCTTATAGCTCTATTCTTAAGGGACATAATATAGGATGACGCTACGGGCACTAAAAATGATGGAAAGGAATGTTGAATGCAAAGTGAATTTTTAAATCAATTCCAGGATGACCAGTACATTTGCAGTGAGCGGGGAGCGATGCTGAGAAGAGTTGTTTCTTGAGCCTGCAGAACAAGGGAATGCAGCGGGTGGCTCACATGAATGTCAGGTCTGAAAAGGGAGGAATCTGAGTTGGCAGGAGGTCGGCTTCGGGAGCTAATGCTCTGAATCTCTGCGTTTGGAAACGAGAAAGAGAATCGATTATATTCAGGTGGCCGAGAATGTGTTGAGCTCTGAAAATGAACTGATGAGTAACAGATAAACAGGTAATCCTTCTGAATATTCTCATTATATGGTGGGAGAAAGAATGACCTTGTTAAAGATTTAGACTGTAGGTGAATTATGTGAGCGGAGAAGAATGGATTTTGAGCCCAGGAAGACCCCCAAAAGGAATGCGGCTACAGCAAATGGACACATTTTGCGCAGTGACGAGGAGTGATTGGATATAGGAATGATGCTGAATTCGTCGGGCCATGGAGCAGAAAACCAATTTTCCCTTGTAGTATCCTCCAAAGCCAAGAGAGGGAGCTGCACCTTTGAACGGTTGAATGTCTTTGTGCAGCAGGAGACAGTTGTCGTAAAAGAAAGTACTGCCATTCCTTTCTTTTAGTAGGAGCTCCCACAGGCGGAGTTCCTTGCGAAAAAAAAGGATCCATGAGTATGACATCGTTGAGGGAATCGACAGAAAGGATCAAATCGAGATAAGGTAGGAGATAAAAGCTCTGCTTGAGGATTTATCCTCATTGCGTACAAATTGCAAAGCATATGACATGGTTTATTTAAATTTCCATAAAGCTTTTGAGAAAGTCCCACATAAAAGATTAATTTCTCAAACTGAACGCAGCAGGGATTCGAGGAAATGCATGCACGTGGATTAGGGAGTAGTTAACATGTAGAAAACAGAAGGCCTCCAGAGTATGCAGTATTGCGGCCCTGACTGATATTCAAAGATATGGGAACGGTTTTGAAAGTGTTTGAATAAACTGCCGATAAGCTGAAAGAAGAAAAGCATCTCACAGAGAATAGACTACTATGGGGTCCTGCTGACACCCATAGCGGCCAGGGAGGTCACTGCAGGGGCCTGCAGTGAGGGGAGGGTAACCTAAAAGGTTACATTTGGAAGACCGCTGAGGTAAGGAATAGAAGGGGGCTGTGGGGCCCTGTTGAAGCTCGCAGCTGGTAGAAAACCGTTTGACAGAGAAGGGAGCACTATGGGGGCATGCTGGACGCCCATAGTGGCCAGAGAGTTCACTGCAGGGGCCTGCTGGACGCCTGCAGTGAGGAGAGGTAACCAGAAAGGTTATAGATGGAGGTGAAGGGAGCCCTATGGGGGCCTGCTGGACGCCCATAGTGGCCAGCGAGGTCACTGCAGGGGCCTGCTGGACGCCTGCAGTGATGGGGGGTGGGGAACGCGGGAGCAGCCGCTCCCAACTGTAATTACTGATTAGAGGAGACATCAAAATGGAGCGAGGTAACCAGTGGTGTATCACAGGGATCAGTATTAGGTCCGCTGCTATTCCTAATCTACATAATGATTTAGATTCTGGCATAGTAAGCAAACTTGTTAAATTTGCACACGACACAAAAATAGGTGGAGTGGCAAACACTGTTGCAGCAGCGAAGGTCATTCAAAATGATCTAGACAGCATTCAGAACTGGGCAAGCACATGGCAAATGACATTTAATAGAGAAGTGTAAAGTACTGCACACAGGCAATAAAAATGTGCATTATAAATATCATATGGAAGATACTGAAATTGAAGGAATCTTTGAAAAAGACCTAGGAGTTTATGTTGACTCAGATATGTCTTCATCTACACAATGTGGGGAAGCTGTAAAAAGGCCAACAAGATGCTCAAATATATTGTGAGAAGTTTTGAATTTAAATCAAGGGAAGTAATGTTAAATTTACAATGCATTAGTAAGACCTCATCTAGAATTTTGTGTTCAGTTCTGGTCACCTCGTTAAAAAAAGGATATTGCTGCTCTAGAAAGAGTGCAAAGAACAGCGACCAGAATTGTCCCGGATTTAAAAGGCATGTCGTATACAGACAGGCTAAAAGAAATGAAGCTATTCAGACTTGAACAAAGAAGACTACACGGTGATCTGATTCAAGCATTCAAAATCCTAAAAGGTATTGACGAAGTCAACCCAGGAGACTTTTTGAACCAGGACCAGGGGTCACAAATGGAAATTAGATAAAGCGGCATTCAGAACAGAAAATAGGAGGCACTTTTTTACACAGAGAATTGTGAGGGTCTGGAATCAACTTAGTAATGTTGAAGCCGACACCCTGGGATCCTTCAAGAAGCTTCTTGATGATACTCTGAGATCAGCAAGCTACTAACAACCAAACGAGCAAAATGGGCCTCCTCTTATTTGCAAATCATCCCATGCTCCCATGTAGTTTAAATGGCCTAGGAGGGACAGAAGATTGCGTTTAGTAGGAGGGGGACCGGACAGAAAAGTGAAAATATAAAAAATACAATCCCCTGAGGACAGGCTCAATGGGCATGATTTTAAATGTGTTTGATATATTGGCTTTAGCCAGTCATGCGTTTTTCCCAGCAATTTTGATTAAGAATATGGCGTGGTCGATTTGCATATTGCAGGGAGCAATCTTCGTGAGGGACTGTTGATGCTGGGTGTGGTGGAGTTACGGTGAGCGGAAATGAAGGAAGTTACAGGCGGAATAGCACAGGTTCCTTCAATGAAGTTATTACAAATCTGGCAAAACAATCTCTGGATACAAATGCTCAAAACTGCTGATGAGCAGAAAGAAAAGCATTTCACAGAGAAAGAATCACTATGAGGGCCTGCTGGACGCCCATAGTGGCCAAAGAGGTCACTGCAGGGGCCTGCTGGATGCCTGCAGTGAGGGGAGGGAACCAGAAAGGTTATAGTTGGAGGTGAAGGGAGCACTATGGGGGCCTGCTGGACGCCCATAGTGGCCAAAGAGGTCACTGCAGGGGCCTGCTGGACGCCTGCAGTGAGGGGAGGTAACCAGAAAGGTTATATTTGGATGTGAAGGGAGCACTATGGCGGCCTGCTGGATGGCCATAGTGGCCAAAGAGGTCACTGCAGGGGCCTGCTGGACGCCTGCAGTGAGGGGAGGTAAGCTGAAAGGTTATAGTTGGAGCCAGCATGCTCAGGAAATGCTGAATGAGCCTTTGATTGACAGGTGCTGTGGTCCCGCCTTCGGAGTTTTCCGGATGTAGACGCGCTTCGTGGAGATGCAGTCAGTGCGGGGCGAGGTGTTTCAAGTCCGCTTATAATAAGTGGAAATTGGGCTTGTTTCTTGAGAGTCACAGGTTGGAATTTGTAGAAACACCTGTTTTGTCGTGAGACTTGGCAATACTGGGTAAAGCAACGATCTGTGATGACATCGTAGCGCCTGCGACGGGAAGGATGAAATAAAGTAAACAAATTCTCCTCACGTGCTGTAGATTTGAATGGGATGTTGTTGCTACGAAGATAAAGCTGGAGCCGAGAGATCGTCCAGTCTCTGATGTCAGGAGTTGCGGAGGAACGAGTGGCCAGGCGGCACCCACAGCATACAGGAGAAGCAGACATCTGGGCAGAGAAGTTTGGAGTGGTAGTACCGCCGACCGAAGTTGTCGTGGAGTTGGCCCAGGAAGGGCTGGTTGAACTGGTTGCGTGGATCTCGGCTCCGGGGAAACAGCAAACAGATCATCATCCGCCGAAACGGAATAATCCAGAATGCAGACCATGATGCGTGCATGTACGATGAAATCAAAACGCAACTGAGAGATAAGTGAAGAGGGTATTTATAGTGCTAACAATTTAATTAGCTAATGTGTAAAGTGAATGATTCAATTTGGTGATGCGGAGATTAGTGTCTGATCCTCCTCCCGAACTTTAATTATAAATTTCATTAGTCGTAGCAGTCTGTGGGACACTGAACATGTACATTAGCTCCAGTTGGTGAGTTGGTCACAGATTACAACAACATCTAGAGGTTCAGAATGAGCTAACATTTACAAACAACTTACTGGAAAGACAAAGTACACAATATATAAAATAAATAAAAACAAGACATTAGCAGAGGCGGCTCGTCAGAAGAGTAACTGCCTACTTGAAAATTTTAAAATAAATACACTTTTTTATGTATTTATTTATATGTAATGTGCAACAATAAATACATAGCTTTAATGCAGAGGCAGCCGTCCGATCCAGATTCTCCACTCAGTCACCGCTGTACGTTCGGAGGAGGCAGATGCGCTCTTGTTTCTGTTGTAGAACCTTTCTCTGGAATTAAACTTTGGCTGAATTGCTTCCTTTTTATTAAATAGATACATTTCATCTGTACAGAATGGTATATATTTATTTTGTTGGTTATTTATTTAAGTTTAGTACAGTAAGTCGATAGGATGTGCTTGATTTTTGTCTGCTTTTCTCCTGCCTTAACAACTTTGTATAGAAAATATTTTATGCAAAGTATGTTAAAGTGAAGTGGTCTTCAAACCAAAATTGTATACAGTGCATTTTTAAACATACGCTGTCATGTGTAACAGTTACGTTTCTTAGAATAAACTATGATGGGCTACTGTTTTCTTTTCTCTGCTGGCTAGTGGAGATAATGTGTTTAACAACCGAATTGGGGTTGTTACGTTAAGAACATGTTGTCAGTCAGAGTACAATAATAAGACTCTAATGCTGCTGGGGTTTTAGGGAGACCTCAAGCCCTCTGCCTTTTTTCTGCCTCCTCATTTTTTTTGGCCACCAGTCCCACTGGACATTAATATACTTTCTCTTAAACTTTTTAAAATATTTTTTTTACTTGTTTTTAACATATTATTTAGTAATTTGGCTCAAATGGGAACTATAACAACGGCTGTATAACTAATGAGAAAGTGTTAACATTTTCTTTTGAGTTGACATGTTCATGTTTTTCTTCTCTGCTGGTTCATTCATAGCACATCTTTGATAAAGGAGTCAATTGCCACCACAGTGCAAAGCAAGAATTCTGAACTTCTGCACTTTTGTAAAAAGTTGTAACATATTTTCAGTAAAATTCTTTATAACCCACATGGGTGAGCACAGATTAGGTCTAGAATCCTCTAGGTTTTATACAGATATTAAAATAATGAACGGATTAAGACCCGGAAGGAGGTTCATTTAGTTAAATTAAGTAATTTAGGGTAAAGGTGGAGCAAAGACCTGACATAATATTAGTAATATTAGTATTAATATTGTTATTTTTTCATAAAGGTCTTACTTAAGAATATGGAGCAAGAGTAAAATAAAGGAACATTACACATGGGTGAAAATATAAAATAGAAGTAGTGTTAAATAATATTTCTTGTCACACACAATGTCAAACCTCTATAAAACCATAATTTCATGTCACTTAATTTAGCAACACTCGTGGCTCTTTTCCTTGTAAATATATGTGAAGCATAACATGCAGTTAAATATTAAAGATCATAAACACAGCCTGTGTGATTATACAGTGTTTGACTACACATTGCATTATACAGTAGATACGCCATCCCCCAAACTACGCAATATATACACAGCATTTCCATTGCATTACCAATGTTCACAGCAATTAAAGCTTTTACTCTATTGAACACTGCAGCAACAGCTCCATTTCCAAGATAGCTTGTCCAGTCATCATCCAGTAAAAAAGATCCTGTCAGAAAACCGAATATACATTTGCTATTAATGTGCATCAGAAACAACAGACAGGCAGTAGGGTGGAAAGGGTACTAAAGCGAAAGGTAATACCAAGAAATGTGATTAAAGCGAGAGAGGTGTGATACCTAATTAATCAGAAAAATATAAATCAAAGGTACGTGTAGATTTATAGACCTGTGCAAGGCAAAAAATAAGCAACTCATTAAATTGCCCAGAGATTCATCCAGTTATTAGAATTGGAATATTTTAAATCTTTAGATCTTTATTTCTGTGCATCTAAGTCTACAGTCCTGTCCAAGCCTTCAGGCGCACAAGCGTGATTAGATTGACTTGTTTCTGCAGTGTCTCTCTGTGCTTCTTTATTCTCTGTGCTGTTGCATTAGGTATTCACTTACAGATGGGTGGATTAGGGGCAGGCATCTAATGAGTAAGTACATGAGGTGCTCATGTAATGCTGCATTTCAAAGTGCTAATGGTCCATTTAAATGAACTTTTGAAAATTAAAAATAGATTTTATGACCTGAAAACATCAAAAAGATGGTCAGCACTTGGGGAAAAACAATTCTCTTTTGCGCTGGGCAACAGAATATTTGCTGAACATTCATTCAGAACAATTTACTACATACATATATTTTCAAACACCTAATATTGTAAGAAATATGATTATTGCAACAGACTAGTAGACTTACATTGAGACCTTCCAACTTTTTTACCCTGTTAAAATCGTTGAATAGATCATATTCTATATCTTTTTGAAGCATATGTCTATCCATTGTGGCTGTCATCCAAGCCAAGACTCGTCCTGGCATAATCCAAAACTTCATTGAAATATTTCCTTTCACATCTAAATAATACTTCACTTCTACCCCAATGAGCCATTATTACCAACACAGAAGGATATAACAATGCAGTGTAAATGGGTCATTGTAAGAGCAAGTTTAAACATTTTAGGGAAATAACATCTTCGAGGTATCAATATTGGATGCTGTTATTAGATCATTCAAATGGACCAGACGGAGTGCTTGTGAGCAGCTGCAGCAGTTGTTGTGGCCGAGGTGTATGCTCAAGGACTGACATTTGCAGAGGTGCTAAGTCACTTGTGATCTTGTGTAACTGAGAATCCACTGAAGTGTCGCTAGAAGTAAGCCAGCTTCATTCAGGCTGGTACTCTAAACTGCTTGAGGTGTAAAATATGAATACGTCCACATTTAGCTGCCTGTCATTCAGGGCTGACATACAGTGCGTTATATTGGCAGGAATATGAGACCATTCATTCCAATAAGAAGTTTCAGGAAAAGTATCTTACACTTTTGTATGTGATGCTCAACATCAAGCAGAAAGAAACCCATAAAGCAGCTCATCTGAAAGAGATCAATAGCAGCCCAACAGTGTTTCAGTAATTAGGGTCTCTCTTGTAGGTTTTTCCTATAGTGCTCACAATGAATGTGTTCCTCCTGTGATAAAGATGACATAATGTAGCTGATAGAAAAGAGTGCCTAGCAAACATTAGGAAATTAGTGTAAACACCACAATGCATATTCTCTATATAGATCTGACGAATAATACATTATACATTAACAGTGCATTAGCAGGCTCATGTTTTATCTACAGTGTGCAGACCCATCCCTTGATTATAATTACTGCAAATTTTCAATATTTATATCAAGAAATACTTCGCGGATCATTTCTCGAGCATCAAGAAATAATCTATTAGCATGCAATCATTATATGCAAATGAATTTACATGTTGGCTAACATATTTTCTCTGCTTATAATCGGACAGATGTTTCATATCATACCCCTATTGAGTTTGATGTTTACCTCGCTTGAGGCATTAGAAGCCAATGTGCAAACAGCTGAGGCTTGGGAATACAGTACCTACACAGAGTTACTTATTATAACACACTTTTCCCTAATCTTCCTACTACCCCAAACAGGGGTTAATTTGTAAACAAAAAGGTACTGGATCTTATTATTAAGGAAGAGGGATAGCATTTTTGTTTACAGACCTAATGTACTGACCTTGATTTATAGTAGCTTCCATATATGCTTCCAGTTCTCATCTGCTTGTTGATCAAGGTTTTTCATGCCTTACTGTTGAAGCTGCACGCCGACCGTTACCTAGTCATGTTTTAACATCATTTTCAGGTTTGAACAATACCAGTGGCAGGCTGACTAACCTGCTGAACAGGAGTGACGACAGCGAAAGTCTTTTGACATTGTTTTTGTTTATTTTTTGTATATGTTATGTAGAATGGCAGCTTGTTGAGGCCTTTGGAGAAAAAAATTGTTATGTCGAGATCATGAGATCATTTATCTCAGGATCTCGATAATATCATTCCGTTATCTCGTGATCATGGAATAAATCAGGATCTGGAGAAAATGGAAGTCATTACTTCCGCGCTTCCGGAGATAATTTAATTTATCTTGTGATCTCGACAAAACGACTTATCCAGTCGAAATCCTGAGGAAAACGAAAGCAATGACTTCTATTTTCTCCAGATCCTGAGATAAATGATCTCATGATCACAAGATAACGGAATGGTAATATCGACATCCTGAGATAAATTAATTTTCATTCAGTTAATCGCTTGCAAACTGTGTATTTCTCATCTGTCAGACAAAAAGGTACCGGATCTGCGATCAAGTGCGATCCAACACAAATTGTTAAACAAAAATGTTTTACAAAAATGAATTGTATTTACAATAAACAGCTCGATTAAATTATCTCTCTTTGGATTCAGTATAACGCAAATAAAAATGGCCTGTTTCTGAATGTTCTTGATGGAACTGTAGAACAGTGTCCAAATTCCCCTCAAAAGTATCAATTTCCTTTCAGTCAGAGATTTCAATAATATAATTAAAAGTATGACACTGGGATTCATTGAATAATAGTTGATGTACTGTATCTGTTTTAAGATATGTCAACTATACATGATTACATGTCTACCTGTCTCTATATCTGATGGCATCCAGTGATTGCACAATGATATTAAATTACTTTGTTCCAGGTTATGAGTTCTTTTTTTTTTTATCAGAGGAAATACATTCTTTAAGTTCCAGCCCTGAGTACAATCATTTAATCCATCAGCAAAATAAGGGCATTTCTCTATCTGCATTAATTATAGCTTGTTATGCAAGGCTGAGGTCAGTAGATGTGGTGTTGCCTACTAATAGAAGCAGCTCACCAGACAATAGGATTATCTGGTATCATGTCCCACCCAATCAGGTCTATATAGCATGTCAGCAAAGTTGTCTGGACAGGCAGCTTACACCAGGGGAAGGAGAGATAACAGCAAAACTGTGTCCTACAAGTCCAGTTCAGTTTCCCTTTGCCCTGCATGCTCACATTTCCTTTTCAGAACTTGGGTTTGGGGTGTTATGTGCTGAACAGCTGGGCGCCATCACTTCTCATTGCAGGCCTGGGAGAGACAGCGCTGACAGAGTGATGCACAGAGCCTGTCCTACTTAATGACTGCACCATTCTCCATCATTATCCCCATCATTAGGAAATTAGGAGGACAGAAGGTATTTACTGTAAACCTGCCACCTCCCAAGGAGAGATAAATAGAAACTGATAAATGGGATCTCATGACGCTGTCTGTCTATTAACCTTCTGCGTCCCAGCTCCAGCATATGCAGGCCTAACTACCATTAATATTCACTAATTGGCTTGAATTTCAACGAAAATACTCCTGAAATCGCCATTATGAAACGCTGTCATAGCTGTAAGGCTTATTCAAATGCAACACTGTTAGATTAACAAAGCCTTGGTCTATTGTCCAAGTGTTTATTTTTTATTTATAGTATTTTAAATGCTTAGAAACATTTGCTTTTTATTTTTGTTGAGGTAGAAGTCAGTGGAGGGTATTGAAGTTCACTCAAGGGCAGAAATAGCATTGGCAAAAATAATGTGTGTCAATCTCCTCTAGTGTATTATCTGCCTGCTCAGCATGTTCACTGTCCACATTACCTGTTCCTTTGTCTTCTCTGACCTACAGAACTAAATCAACCGTTAACTCGTGTCAGTTGCACTAGAATCCTCAAGCTATCAGTGGGCCAATTCTCCAAAAACTATTTTGGTCACCAAAATCTAAGCCAGAAGATACCAGCTCGAAGTGACCTTGCAGAGCAAACTGTTGTAAAAGCATTACATTTGTTTAAGTCCTGTTGAGCAATATACATTGAACCCAAGCTTCTCAGTTCAAGAAAACCTTGTTGTATTGTAAAAAAAAACACACACCCTAAGATAATTTTTGTAAATGTTATTATTATAATTACAAAGAGTCAAAGGGGTTGAATATTTTAAAATGTCGTTCTGCTTCAGTAGCTCAACACAGTCAGATAAACTAAAACATATTTATTGTCAGCTGAACCGTCTTACATTTATTCCTTAGCTAATATGATACTGATTTTATAAGACATTTGACTATTGAATCATTCAGCAAAACAAAAGACGTGGATCTATTTATGGTCCAAGAAATTGAGCCGTTTGCAAATTGAAAAATGACCAAAATGAAAAACAAAAGATACATTCTCATCCCTGATTCCCAGCTGTTAACCATGCTCAGTTCTCTCCCAGGGGCATTGTGTCTCATTAAAGTACTGCTGCAGACCCAGCACCTAAACAAGATTTAAAATCCAATTTCTTATCTCTCATTAGCACTAGCAACATACCCACTGACCCCACTTTTCTTTTGAAGATCGTATAGCTGTTTGATTGTTTTTCTTTTTTTCGAATTTAGGAAATGCAAATATAAATGACATTGTGCTACTGCTTCCTGGTACCTAATCTCTTCAAGTGTTGCAGTTCAGATTCACTCTAGTGGTCTACCTGCAATTCAACCATGTGTCCTACAGTAGGTACGAGGATGAAGTAGTTTATAGAGTTATATTTTAAAACTGCCCTATATTAATGTAATACGGCAATTGATGAAACATAAATTGATCTGAAAACATTGGTTAGCACACTTTTTATGAACTGATGTAAAATAACGGACTAAAATATCTGCCAGTAACTTTACTGCACGTACAGTATAAGAAACAAATGCAAAGAAAAACAATGATGACATTTGTTTTCGGGTGGGTCATCTGTTTAGGTTTACCAGATTGTTATTGTAAATACCTGAATGGATTAGGGGGGAAAAAAACTTTTAAAGAACTCCAGATAAGAATTGTTTAAATAGGTATTTATCATAAAAAAATACTTATGTTTTAGATTCCAGTGTCATTTTTCAAGTTTTAATTGACTAAAAAGTGATGCTGGGTCAGCCACTGTTGACTGATTCATTGCTTTACACTGTAATTCCAATAGTAGAGCATTGGATTTCAAAAACTGTGAAAACCTAAACAACAGAACAGCGATCCTCCACCATATTTAAAGTATGACTATAAACATTTCTGGCAGGTTTCACAGACCACAGTTATCACTAATCTTGAACTAATCGTGGACTTGCTATTTTAGGTAAAGTAGTCCAAGACGAGTGCTAAGCACAGTCTGTGAAACCAGCCCTTCAACAGGAATTAAAAGCTATCTATTTGTTTATATTTTCAGATGATCCTATTAAAAAGGTGTGTCGACAAATAATATAGATCTTAAAATAAGCAATTTATAACTTCACCTTTAAATCAGGCTGATACGTTTTGATAGGTAGTTGAAGCATGCATACAGAATTTAAATCAAACAGATGCATGTTTGCACTTAAAGGCTATTATCACAGTCGTATTCAGAACAGAGGGCTTCATTCATATGTTATTAATACAGTATCAATTCGAGATGTAGATCACTGACAGATATCTGCATTAGTGAGCTTAAAACCCTGTCTATAATGCAGCAGCAGCCTGAGCTAGGTATGCTTATTCGTTCTGCTGCTTTGGCCCCTCCTGTACTAGCCTTTCAGATTATTATTTAATTGCAGTTTCAAATCAGAGACAAGACGCCTTCATGGAAATCTCCACGGATTCTAACTAGAGTGTTGAGGATTTAAAGCAGTACAGAGAGTTGATCAAATTAGATAACTGTGGTCTAATTTTATAATAATAAACAAAAACACTGATGTGTATTTAATGCAGCAATTATGACCCTAATGATGATAATTTAAGTTTTAATTTTGATCTCACTATACTGCCAGAGTCTATCAATTACTGCATTAAAGCAGCCACCAGCTGCAGATGCACAAGCCCAAATTGCTGTTTAAACTGCCATCCTCTCCATCCGATTTTCACAGGCATAATTGGAGTTCAGACTGTTCATCATAATCATGTTTCTGCTGGAAAATACTTTATTGTTTTCTTTGTTTCAAGGATTCTTTTAACTGCCAAATTTGGAAAGAAGTGGAAACCAGTGTTTTAACGTGTTGGGTATTAATTAAAAAGGGGGGAAATCTGTTAAAATCATGTTAATTACAACACAAAACAAATCTTTCCATTGCCTGTCCTAGTCAATACCAATCAATACAATCTGATAGTGTTATTTTAAATATAACCTATTGTGATCAAAGCAACTAAAAGCACTTATATTGTGTCTCTGATTATTTTTCTTAACTTTATTTTAACTGATTGATATAAAATAATTTAGATTTCACATCCTCATTTTTACTTTGCTTGTTTCCATAGAAATGTGTCAATCTTCCAATCTGCGCAACATCTTTGCAGTGAACTGTGGGATTGTAGTCCTGGGAAAGATTTAACTTGTGATTAAACTTGACAAAAAAAAAGTACATCTCCCAGTATGCCCAATAAGGGTTAAGGAAACATCATGTGCAATTGACGACTCAGTGGCATTTGCTAGTTTCACAACATGTTTTGTGGCTGTTTGCAGCACCACCTGTGTTACAGCAGTAGAAATGTCAGCTGCCCGGGTGAAGCGAGCATTTGCTTCCAATCACCTTTTAAATCACAGAGTATTGGAAGTTTATGGATTCCATTGATTGATACTCAGGTTTTCCTGTTGTGAAATAAACAACAAGCTCAGGGGGGCGCATGTGATTACTCTGCTGGCAGATGTTGTAATAACCAACGGATGGTAAAAATTCAGTATTTTAAAAAAAATTACAATATGTTGTCTCCGCTACCAAAGAACAAGTTGGGTTGTGCAAATTGAAAAGAGCAAAAAAGGCAGCTACAGCTTTGTCAGAAAGAAAAGAAAATGCAAAGAAAAAAGTATATTGTAAATGGTTTAATCTAACCCAGTAGATTAGATGGCGTATACATGGCCAGAGAAATTTTTATAGAAATGTTTTCATACTAACTTTTTGTACTTCAGAACATTCATTTTTAAATCGTATTGATGCCTATGATTAATATGTTTTTGTTACTAATTTGAAGCTATTAATTTGTTTCAATATTAACTAAATCAGGTTATTAATCAAATTGATTAATCTTGTTACATAATTGATTTATTAAAATGTTTCTTGTTTTATTAAAATGTTTCAGTGTATTGTTACTTCATTGATTACTGTCTTGTTTACAGTCAGCTTAAAATAAAGAATGTTTTGTTGAAAACTACTTTTTTTGACGGGTTCAAATTTTGTTGCTGATGTTTTTATTTTCAAAAGGCTTTCTTTAGGTTAAGCGCTGCGGGGGAGGGGGGGGGGGGTGGGGGCGGGGGGGATACTACAGAACGGATGGGTTATTGAACCAAGATTCTATGTACTCTGTGGACATGAAAGATCCCATTGACCAATTTCAAAGAAGAACAGGGATGTTAAGTTTCAACCCAGGTACAGTAAATATTGGCCTGGCTTAATCCCTCCTACCATGACTAATTACGAAAAAAAAGTCTTGAATTCCTCAATCCCTGTAAACAGAGGCAAGATGTTTAATCTCACTAGACTTATTTGTAATGGGATCCCTGACTTTCTGTAAAGGTCTAGGTATTTTATGCAAAGGAACTACACTACATAGGTTTGACAAACTTTAAATACTTTAACTGGTAGCTAATCCAAAAAAACTGTTGTGTCGTATATATTTTGTTAGTTGCCAAGGTCAAATAAGATCTGTGTTAAAACCGTAAATTAGAAAAGAGATGTTTGAATAATTTGTAAAAGCAGAGAATGAGCAGTTAAGAAATCTTGCCTTCATATGCGTCTTTGCAAAACAAATATACCTAGCAGGTCATATTTCACAATGGAAACGCGTTCACACTTCCTGAGCTACTTCTCTTTTCTTTTAAGCTTGAGCTGCTGGGTTCAAACTGGTCAGGTGTAACAATGCTATCGAGGAACAGATTTTCCGGTCCTGAATGACCACAGGCCTTTTTTTTATTCAAGTTCAGTAGACTGGAAAGCTATGAGAAATTCATGTGCATCCAAAAGTTTCCAGAAGAGCAGATGAAGAAAGTCAAAATGTGGAACAACTGGCCTGCGCTCTCTGGTGTTTGCCAAGCTGTTGATTGACTGCAGGCCTGCATGGCCATCTTGCCTTTCTGGCAGGCATGAGACTCTAACAGTTTGATTGAAAAAAGAGAGAGATGTGTGGGGGAGAGAGTGGGGTGGAGGAGGGTGAGAAAAAGGGTAAAAAAGAAGGATCTAACAAGCCTACTAAACTGTCCTTGAGAGAGATGCCCATTTAGAATTACATAATTCCATCAAACTGAGATATTATCCTGAGACAGCTGGCTCTTGCACTTTCCAAGGGTTAATGTCATAGTAGCCAACATTTCAATGATTCCAATAAGGACAGTTGTGGCAATGATTAAGAACAACAGGCTCTGTTTTTTCTCAGAAAAAAAGCTTTAAACCAAGTTTCTCTGTCTGAAAAAAGGGAGTATTTGTTGGCCTACGTTGCCATTTTGTCCTTATATTGTATTGCTGATTTTAATGTTTATTGTCTCTTTCTGGTCTAAATCGCTTGGACAATAGGCTATGAAGTGTAAAATACTGACAGTGTCTTAGTGTGACTGGGTATTTTTTTTTTTTTTCTACTGTTTAGTCAGCTTAGTCAACTAAAAATATTTTAGGTTTTGTTTTGTGAAAATGTTTTATATTTTATTCCAATTCAATAAAAAAGAGCAACTCAAATGTAATGTGTCCCAATTTTGTCCTAGTTTAACAGCACAGGTTCTTTTATTGGGAAAGAGCAATGCATGAACCACAAGGAAAGCAGAGGACAAGCAAAATTGAGTTCAATGTTTTTATTTATAAGATAGAATATGCTTTTCACATTTACAAAAAAGAGAATATATCAAATTGATCTTTTTTTCCAGGGCTTCATAAAAACAGAGGCATATTAGTTAACATCAGCTACACAAATTAGACACTGTCGTTCACAAGTCAGCATCACAGTTTGTAAGGCACTGAAGGGCACCTAAGCAGAATAAGACAATCATGAGTTTGTCTTATTTTGATGACCTGCCTCTTGGCCATCTCCTCCTGGATGCACTCGCCTCATCTCAAGCTCAACCTCTCCAAATCAGACCTCCTTTTCTTCCCCCCTCTTCCTCCCCCACCGCTGATCTCTATATCTCTATCCCTCTTGAATTCACAACCCTCTCTCCCTCCTCATCCACCAAGAACCTCAGTGTCACCCTCAAACCCCTCTCTCTCCTCCTCTCAGCACACCTCTACTCTGGCACACTCCTGTCACTTCTTCTTCAGCAACATACGCAGAATGTGTCCCTTCCTCACCAACTACACGAAGCTCCTAGTTCAGGCCTAGGTTGACTACTGCAACTCCCTCCTGGCTGACCTCCCTGCCTCTGCCATCCGTCCGCTCCAGCTTATCCAAAACTCTGCTGCTCACCTTATCTTTTCCTTCCTTATTTCTCCCATGTTACACTGATGCTCCGATCTCTGCACTGGCTTCCTATTGCTGCTCGCATTCCAACTCAAAACTCTTGTACTCGTCTATTGCTGTCTTGACCCTTCTGCTCCCTCCAATTTCCACACTATCATTTCTCCCTACACCACCTCTCCTCCACCACCAGCAGATTAGCTGTACCCCTCCTCCGCTCCCCCGCTTCCACCCTTGCTCCTCAGTGGTGGAACAACCTACCCATGGATATCAGGCCCTGACCACCTTCTGGTGCCTCCTCAAGACACACCTGTTCAAACAGCATCTGTAAACCTCACAACTCCTTGTCCAGCTGCACTGGCTACCTGTAAAGTTCAGGATTATTTTCAGAACTCTCCTGCTCACCCACAATGCCCTTCATCACACAGGTCCCGAGTACCTCCTCAACCTGCTGACCCACTATGTCCCTGCCCGCAAGCTGAGGTCCTCTGACTCTGGACTGCTTGTTATCCCCAAGCATAAGTGCACCACACTTGGAGAACACTTGTTTAGCTTCATGGCTCCGACTCCAGCTTTGGTGCATGATGCTCTCACCGTTGCTCGCTTTAAATCAGCTCTCAAGACCCACCTGTTCTCTCTTGCATTCCATACTCTTGCCTGATATCTGCTATTAGCTGCTGTATTGCTGCTACTATTTCATGTATTATGTTACTATCATGTATTATGCACTTTCCACTGTATTTAATGTATTATGCATTGTTTTGTTTTTTTACTGTATAGCATGTAGTATCCATTTCTCTGTATTTCAACTATTATGTATTTTCTTGTTGTTACTGCATCTTGTAAAGCAATTTGTGATGGTGGTCCACTATGAAAGGCGCCATATAAAATACAGATCGATTGATTGATTGATATATGGCACCCAGCTGTACAAGTACTTGCATCAGCTTGTACTGGCACTGAACTGCTCCATACCTTGCTGTATTCGACTACTGCTCTTAATTATAACTACTTCCTGTATCTTGTATTTGACTTTACTCTTATAGGTATCCGTATTCATGTTTTTTGTAATTGCTCTTATTTGGATGGATTCTCATCCATTTATCGAACTTACGGGACTTTACCCGCATAAGCTAGTATTTTTAATATAAGTTAACTGCCCTTAGTCGAACCCACTCTTACATGTAATCATTTACTGTATTCTCTATGTTTTGCTCTTATTATACTTTACAACTGCTCTTTTCTGTGATATGATACTCTGTAATGTGATAGTCTGAAATGTGATACTTTGTAACAATTGCAAGCAGCCCTGGATAAGGGCATCTGCTAAGAAATAAATAATAATAATAATAATAATAATAATAATAATAATAATAATAATAATAATAATAATAACAACAAAGTAGCAGTTTCTCAAAAAAACCTACTGCCGCTCCTACTTCCCAGCCTGGCATCCACACGAACTGCTCGTTATCCTGAACGTCCTCCCAGGTCTCCTCGTTCTTCTTAGTCAAGCTTTTTTAAAGTATTCAACTACAAACTATTGGGCTAATTGATTTATTACACTGTGATTACCTTGCACACATTCACACGTGCTTTAAAAACATATCAATATAAAATAATCAAAGTGCAATAAAAACAGACACATCTTAAATCATTATAAATACAAAATAAAGTGCAAAGAAAGCTTAACCCTGTTACATCAGCACAGGTATCTGCCAACTACCAGTATTCAGCCTTTTCTGTTAACAGCACTGCAACATGCAGAATGCATCACATACACATTTTTGTACACTGCATTGATACAGCCTTCTTTGTTTTTAATTACTGTTGCTTAGTGCCTTACGCAATGAGCTACTGTAGAGTCAGGACCTGTGTGCAACTGCCCATTACCTGATTCATTTCATGAGGTCTCATTATGTAGACCGCAGTGTGGAGTAGTGGTTAGGGATCTGGACTCTTGACCAGAGGGTTGTGGGTTTAATCCCAGGTAGGGGACACTGCTGCTGTACCCTTTAGCAAGGTACTTTACCTAGATTGCTCCAGTAAAAACCCAACTGTATAAATGGGTAATTGTATGTAAAAATAATGTGTAAAAAATAATGTAATTGTATGTAAAAATAATGTGATATCTTGTAACAATTGTAAGTCGCACTGGATAAGGGTGTCTGCTAAGAAATAAATAATAATAATGATAATTATGCCTTAAGGCTTGAACTTAACTGCTTGCAATAGCAGCCAATGTGAGTGCTGGATTTGTATTCTATCACTTTGAAGTGTTTTTAATTGTAAAGGTATGTGTTATTTGAATGTGCCCCTGTCCATCTTACAGGCGCTGACCATACACAGCTTTTACTGCAAAATCATTATTTTTCTTACTTTTCCTATATGTTTGTAGCTCAGTTGCACACATATTTGTGGGTCGAATCTTGCCTGGGGTTCACCTCTACATGCATACAAACACATCAGAATAGTGGTTTGCGGCACTGTGCCCCTTGGTTTATGAAATGGTAAATTGAGGACATGTCTGATTTTACTGACATTGATAAACTTGAGCAGTGTTGTTTTTTCTAAACAAAGCCTGCCCTAGCTAAAGGATGGTCCATCGTTGAACATGACCTTTCACGAGTAAATTGTTCTTTCCTTAAAATCAAAAAAGCTGTTTAATGTTCTTAGCAAACCAAGTTGTATTTGCCGTTCATAACACTATTTGACATCTTCACAAACGGAACTAACTTACTTTAGTCTTAATAAAGATGGTCAAATCTGTGTTTTATCTAAGCCTAGAAGAGATCACAACAAGTATTAACAACTATATTTTAAGAAAGTTAAAATCCTGTAGTGTAATAATGATATTCGATTAAGTTGAACCAGTTGTTAGCATTTGAGAGAAATAAAGTGTTGTTACTAATGACTTGATAATAAAACTATAGGCTGTATATCATTTACCAGTTAAATTAAATGTCATATACATTAATGCTCAAGTATTAACTCCAATTCTTCTTGGTAGCATGCAGTAACTTTTAATACTGGGATGTAAACTTTAAAGTTAAAGAAAATACTGTAGCCTTCAAATATTTAAAATGTGAAGCAAAATATTTACCCCAGACTAGAAGCTTCTATGTGATATGCCTGAATAGGTGTCAGTACTTATGATAAAACTGTCTTATACAAATTGTGTTTCATTTTCATTTTATTTTAGACTAATCATAGACAATATGTATTATCTTTTAATTAAGCAGGTGAAACAATTATTGATTTGGTATCTGAATCCACAGGATGTATATGACAACAGTATATTGTAACATGTCAGGGGGGTACCCCCTATAGGGTTTACAGTCGGCTGTCAGGCTCACTTGGTGTAGGAATACATCAACCAGTCTGGTAGCGCACTGCCACGTTAATTATTGGGAGGGTTCCCCTGTTACATTACTCCCTGTTCTCTTATTGGGTTGTTTTCCTGCCACTAAGCTGAGTACATGTGGTAAGTGATTGGGTTGGAATCTTGTCCGTCAGTGACGATAAGTGGTAGGCGGGATTGTTAATTAATATCGGCAGAACGGTTGAGAAGGGAGAGATTACAGGCACTGAAAAAGAACAGACCTGCACCGTGCCCTAGTGTTTAAATTAGGGATCGTTGGGGCTGTTCCTGCTTCACACTGTATTAGGGCTAACTAATAAAAGCCTAAGTATTTCCCGCACAGGTTATTAGGGTTGACCGCTGCCTCACAAAGTCCCCTGATGAAGCGACAGAACCCTGGCTCGTTACAATATGATAAGTGATTAATAGGAGACAGAGAAGCCAGTAATGTATATACATACATGCTGAGTAGTTACAAATAGCCCTCTTGTGGCTACGATTCTAATGTTTGTGGGATAGGTTGGACTACGGTCAGAGAAGAAAAAACAATCCCACAAAAGAAAAACAGTTAAGCACAAGGCTTTATTTATATATAAAAAAAAACACAATAAACACAAAATGGAAAACTAATTTTCTGTCTCATTAAGACTGGGGTGAGCATTATGATAAACACCTGAACATGATTTCAATGACCAGGACAGAGAGCACAAGAATCTACTCTTCTTAATTCCCAGGTTCAACTGAACAGACTAGAGACTGGTCATCCCCCTTAAGTGCACAAGGCAATTCCCAATTAACCAATCTAACCTGTTCTTTCCACAGTTTATAATATCAGTGTGGTACATACAATTCAGGCCTATGCTTAGGTGCTGGAGTTTTTTTGTTTGTTTGTTTGTTTGTTTATTCCTCCAACCATAACAGTACAGTTAAACCAGCACTGCCAGTCCACTAGTGACATCTTCTGGGTGGAGGCTGCATTACAGTAGCAACAAGTTCCCTCACATCTGCTGTCTGCTCCTGATTAAACAGCCTGCTTTGGCTTAACCCACAGGGGATGTCTTTAGCTCCAGATTTCCTCCTCCTCCAGGGCATCTGCTTTCTCCCTCACTTAGAAAAACTATCCTCAAGTCAGATGCGCAAAAAGTCGCCATATTTTTGCAACCAGTTTCAATGCTGTCACATTTCTTTACTGTGTAATTGCGCATTGTGCTTGAAAAGGTTTTAAAAATGTAACAGCATTTCAATCTCAGTGTGGGTATTGTTTAGTTTCATACAGTATGTTGTAAATTATATAAAATGACCATTTAATTACATGGTAGGTATAAATCATTTGCAGTGTGAACAGTGCCACCTAATCTAGGTGTTACTGAATAAATACCGCACAGCACTGAAGGTGAAAGCATACAGTATGAGACACAGGGCTGCAGTGCGTGAATCTGCATTGCTTGTTCTAGTGATTCACTTGACTGATTACTTCATGTTATGTTGATTTTATTGTATGTGCTATTCTTCTTTGGTTCCTGCAGCCTTTCTTTTCACCATAGCCTGTGTGTTTTAATACAACAGAATATTTAGCTTTTAATGTTACAGTTATTTTCATATTGCATATTCCTTAAACCAGGATATAGGGAACAGTTAAAAAAGAAGGTCTGGCTCTCTCCCCATAGACTTCCTGTATGGCAGTGGTTGGCATATTTTAATGACATAGTTATGTTAGAACTATCGACTGCCAGGATAAATATGGCAAAAACTGCCATCTTGGAGACTTGGAGTGGAGTAGCGGCTGAGATAGCCAAACTACTGACTTCTGCCTAATCATCATGGGGACGGTTAGGAAATGTGGGGCTTGTCGGGGTTCATGGTGTTCTTGTTACCTAATTTCTGTGTCAATTACTCTCATGGGGAGGGGTGAAATGTGTTTATTATTGTTTGATTGTCTTTGTTCTGTGTTATAAAAAACAATACAAATGTGATCACGCAGCAGTGTGGAGTAGTGGTTAGGACTCTGGACTCTTGACCGGAGGGTCGTGGGTTCAATCCCCGGTGGGGACACTGCTGCTGTACCCTTGAGCAAGGTACTTTACCTAGATTGCTCCAGTAAAAACCCAACTGTATAAATGGGTAATTGTATGAAAAAATAATGTGATATCTTGTAAGTCTCCCTGGATAAGGGCGTCTGCTAAGAAATAAATTAAAGAAGGTGTTCATTATTTTGACATGGCTAACAGGTGTCTGTTTGCTGTTTCCCTGTGAGATGAGCAGTGCCCTAGCTACAGTGCCCTAGCTGTACCCCAGCTACAGTGCCCTAAGTCCTTGGCTTGATGCACAATTACTGCTAATATTTTAACACAAGCCCCATTTGCCTCCAGTCGCTATCTCTCCTAAACCTAAGCATCGGTCTCCATTATACTGCCCTACTGCTCCTGCACTTACTAGTACAAATAGCAAAACCCAAAACGACCCCAATGAAACACAACTAAAACAATCAGCATATTACTTGCTCCTGCATTTGCTGTAGAAATTTTTCGCCAGTCTCTCCAATGTGCCCAATATGTGTCCTCTTCTAGCCAGAACCCTGTTCCTGGCCCAGCTAATGGGAATGTTCATATGGGTGTTAGAGACATTTTGTAAGTATTTCAGGAAAAAAAATAATAACATTTATACTGACAAATGAAAATAGTACATAACTCATCACTGTATTTTAAATTTGACATGTTAATCAGGCATGAAAAACGTTGAGCATGCCAATACATCTAAATCCACTAAAATAAACTAAATAGAGTAAACTGAGCATGTTTAGCATAAATAGAAGTTTATTCAAATTTGTATTATTATCAAGTGCAAGTTTGCGGAGGGTGTTCAGGAACGTTATGAAAACAGGCTCTCTCGGTTGAGTTTGACATCTCAGACGTCTATCTTCACATTGGCAGCCGTAGAGCACAGAAATGTTCCTTTCCCTGTTAGCATGTCAGAGGAAAGGGAAAAGTGACACATGTAGGCAAATGAAACCCTCGCTGGGGTTGAGGACTGCATTAACCCCAGAGCTGCACTAGTGCGCCTGTCAGCCTTTCCTAGCTCCACTGTCTCTCACACCCTGACCTCTCGCTCTGATTAGAAATGATCAATGTGCCCCTTTGCAATGAGCACATCTTAACCCCTCGCTCTGAGGCACTCAGCCGGATAATAACGGACATCCAGTCACTTACCTCACACCGGCTTTATTACATGGAACGACTGTCACCAAAATACATAATGATAATAATAAAAAAGACTCTTTAGCTGTCTTGTTGACAGCAGCCAGGTCAGAGAATTGTTAAGGTAAATAAAAGAACACAATAATGACAATGCTGTTAAATGCTACTTCTCTGTAGCATACCACCTTTATAAATTCCCAACTCTCTCCTTAGATATTATGCACTTTTAAAGTAAATAAGGTGACCTCATCAACAGTCTTTAATGGCTGCTATGCATTAATATTAATTACATCCATAACTATAAAACATTCAATCATAAGATATGCAGATATACTAAAAGGAACTTGAAAAAAATAGAAGTGTTCCAAACTGAATTGAAATGATCAAATATACAAGGTGATTAATAAACAACACACTCTGAAAAACAAAAGATCACGCCAAACAAAAACAAATTTGAATACTATTAGGATCAGTACAATGTCCAAGTTAACTAACATCAAAGAATGACCATGTGCCAGGTCACAAGTCGTGTTCTGCAATCATGTTGTTTACATATGCTGCATCGTTTATAAACCATTCTGTATATGCACAATTAGTTCATTAACTACAATCATGTGATGTTCCTACTTGAGTCCTGTAGTCTTGCTGAACTACCACAGTGGCAGAGCTTTCAGCTTTCATTCCCAAAGGCTCTGGATGTCTTCACCCAGATATACAGTACAAGAGTCCTGTTCCCTCCAGCTTGTTAAGTGTCAAGTTAAAATACCTTTGTTTGACCAGGCTCATCCTCACTTGTTTTATAATCTTGCCTTCTTTATCTTGCCAAGTTTTTAGTTTTTAGTTATTTATAACAATAATTGTTACTGTACTGCTCAACCACATTATACAGTAACTTTATAAATATAGTTTGTAATGTATTTGTCACATTCATATCATAAACATTTGAATACCTGATTTATGGCACTTTAATTAAAACTTCAGTTAAAACCTAAGCTAAAAAGTAAGCATCATTCCAGCTTCTTGTAAATATAATTCCACATTGTGTGGGATGACAAAGAAATGTTTTTTTTTTTCTTAAACATTTCTCAGAGATAATCAGATGGAAGAATCAGCTAAAGATTAAAGATTGTCAATTCATTGTACAGTTCTATATGAGATTTATGACAGATATTCATTGGAAAATGGCACACGGTTACTCACTACTCCTACTAAACAGCCATCGAGGAGGCAGTGGCATTGTCTCAAAAATGAATCAAGACGTTAAAAAGCAAAGCTGGAGTCGCTGTCAAGCACTTCTTTCTGTAAATGTGCTGATCCCAATACTAATACATGAAAGGGTGGCTTCAGCAATATATCAAGGTAATTGCCATATTAAGCTGCAAATTGGAGCTAAAATAACCAGATGCAAAGGAGATAGCCCTGTTCCACTTGTGAGATGGAGCTTCAAAGTTCAAGGAGAGTTCAAGCGTAGAGGAGGCAATCGAAGAGGGTCAAGTGTACGGAGACGGCTCGTTTTCAGGAGAAAATATCTTCACAAAAATGTGATTTCCATGGGGGGTAATTGTCTTCTCGCTTATGGCTATTCATACCTCATTTCCTTTTCCATAAGTCTTTATTTTCCTTACACTATTATGAGGGCATATCCATATCTAAGGCACTAAGATGATATAGTTTTATTTTTCCATTTAGAATCCATTATTTGTGCAAATGGCTATCACTCTAAATGCAAAGAAATGGGAACTGCTTGAAACTTTTATTGCTTTTTTAAAAAGTGCTTCCCCTTTGAAAACAATGGACCCTGAAGCTGACCAATCAAAAAAAAACCATCAACTGGTCAGGGTCCAGTGACAGTTTTCTTTCTCGAATATTACTTTGTGCTGTTTATGGCAGGTTTACATCTACTATATCTCATAGGACTACTCAAAGACAACTTCCCAATAGAGACACCTTTAGAAAAAAGATTGAATCAGGCCCATAACCACTATTAAAATAATTTCTATGTGTAGGTCAAACAACGAAGAACAATCTCTTGCTTAAAACATTATTTCATGCAAATATTGAAAACAGTGTTATAAATAAATACAATTTAGGGATACAGTATTTACAGAAATAGTTATCTTTGCATACCTCTTTCCTGTTATCATAATTCCTTCTTATTTTTTTCTGCTAATTTACTCGTCACCAGAGGCACTGAACATATGTTTCCAATGTGCCTCCATTTTGAGTTTTGCTTGTAATAGCCGCTGATTATTTAATTCAAGCTCCTGTTAACACAACTTCAACTGTTTACCCCTCTGCACCTGGATTGTCTTTTGTCTCGAAATCAGATATTTATAACTGGACTACTGTTATACTGTACCTGTGTATAAATATGTTTGTTTTTTTTTCAATTACGCAACATATATGTACTGGTTTAATATTTAAACCTAATATGTATATATTGTTTCATTTAAAATCTCTAGTCAGGTTTAATGGATTGAAACATATAGAGTAAAAAGGAGCTAATCCTACTATCAATGATGAATCACAGGGTAGAAGCATTTACTAGGGGACCTAAACTTGCTGAATGATCCCATTAGGTACCTAAAGTCCTGCAATGTCTTTTGGTACCCGTTCTAAATAATTATTTTAGGCTGTGCTCACACTGGGTCTGTTTAGAGGGTTTGGTCCGCACTCGGTATGGTTCGGTACGTTTGAACCGTACAGAGCCTGCTTTGCTTGCTAAACCTCAATGTGAACAGCAGCTGGGCTCGGTCATTTTGCACATGGGAAGCCAACCCGGTTTTGTGTTTTTTTTTTTAAAGTACAAAACTGTATCAGTGTGCTCAGCAAGTTAATAGCAGAGTAATGTATTAGGTTGTGTGTTAGCACCATTCAAAAATAAAATAAAAACAGTCGCATGGATTATTTGTTTAATCATTCTGATTTTGTGTATACCATATGTTTAAATGGTAATAGCTGATGTATTTTTTAAATCTGGCTTTTTGTACATTTAAGATGTTTTGACTAGATAGCAATATAGAGAAAATAAGGAGTTGTTATCATCTGCAATTCATTTTATACACTGTTATTTTTGTATGGTGTCAGTGATTTGAAAAAAAAAACTCCCCATTTTCACTGTGGAAATCTGGTAATCCTAAACTACATAAACAGTGCGAGAAACTGAAGCTCTGGTAGGAAATTTGGTCAGACACCAAAATCTAAGCCGAACAGGACAAAACTGGTAAAATATATTCAGTCTTTTCTCAAATTACTTTGTTTAATGCTGACATTAGGAGAACCGTGCAGAATTGCTTAAAACTGCATTCTCCTGCTGTAGGCATTCAAGAAATCTATTCATTAAATTAGCGAAGTGCTCCCCCAGTGCTTTTTAAACAGCAATATGTAAGAATCTAAAACATGCTATATTAAACTGCTTCAGGCAACTCCAGTCTATCCTGAAGCCTGGTGCTTTTTTTACATTTTGGCCTAAGTCCCAGAATTAGAGCCTTAATTTTTTTCTGGCACAGTGTACCCCAATAAAAGCGAACTTTATACAAAGTAGCTGCTCAGCTTGCTCGGATCTAGGATGACTGACCACAATGACATTTAGACATTTTTTTTAAAAATTATTTTTAGACACTATTAAAATGTCATTTTTTAATTTTCGTAAAATGCCTACTGCCTTGAATTAATAAAATATGAATGTCCCTAAACGTATCTTTCTGTATATTGTGGCAGCAAGGAATTAAACAGAACTGTATTTCACTCAAATGATTTTCTCCATAAGCATTAACTCCCCACAACAGCTCAGGAGAACTGAAGGTCAGTGGGAATCCTCATAATTATCTCATACACCCAGGAGCCTGTCATTGGTGTCTGCCCTGGACACCGCCAGGGGAACATCACAGTATACCAAACTGAACACTTTTCTGTAACCTTAGCTTGGCAATCCCTTACATTTTAAATCGGGCAACCAAATAAAATGTATGAAAAATTGTTCATCAGTGTTCAGCTTTATTCTAATCAAAGTGATATAAAATGACATACCCCACTGATCTTATATAATTGGCACTACAAAGGGTGGTACTAGTGTACAGTTTCATCTTGTCACCCAAGAGCACGACCGTGTCAGATATGCTTACCAGCAGCAGCAGTGGCTTGTTTCCAACACACCTGTAAATGCTCTCGTATTTGATGTGTTTATACAAGCCTATATTTCTACCAGCTGTGTTTCTTTAGCGATGTGAGTCTGCCTGCAAATGTGTACCTGGGACGCCCTCCCATCAGCCATAGAGATCTCACTGCTGTCAACAACCGGGAGCAATGTTCCACGAGACACTGCATATGAGATGTAGATTATTATGAGAGTACAGGGCATCCTACAGCTGAGACTGCAGATTTAATGCCAATTTAGGGAGCGTTGGGGATGTGTGCTCAAGTGCTTATCAGGGAGCGAGCTCTGACTGATTGAACACATGGGACCCTCACTGCTATCACTTCTAAAAGGTTCTTACTTCAGCAAGTGTGAGTGCCTTTTCAGGTCAGTGGGTGGCCTAAATGAATTGGAACAAATGTATTTGTATCTATTCATATATATTTTTTTATTAGACCCTGATATATGGCATCTCATTTTAAAGTGGAGGGGGCAGCAATTATTAATTCAGTCAATATGTTACACCATCCAAAAATAATAATAATAATAATAATAATAATAATAATAATAATAATAATAATAATAATAATAATAATAATAATATACAGTAACCCCTTTACTGTAAAGCAGTATTTTTTGCAATATAATTAAATACTTTAGGTTTTAAAGGTAAATATTTTATTCAGTAATAGCTGTACATTATCCACCAGTTCCAGATCTAATAAGAATATAGTCTGCTTTCAGCATGACTACTGGGCTAACTAGTATATGACAAAACCTATATACTAGTTGAGTTCAGATATGTTGTTTTTATATGCATTTTATGGTCCTAAAATGACTCACGTGACAAAGCATTATGTTTCATAGTCTGAATAGAGCAATAGACTAATGGGGCACATTTTCTTGTAAAGGTGGATATTATCATGGCTGTTTAGGGATGAAAAGATGTTCCACATCCACACACAGCTGGCAAGGCAGAATTCTACGACAGTGAGGGCTAATGATTTATTCAGTGTACAAGGCATAGAAGAATTACCAGTAAAGGTCATCCTCAATTTCTGTACAGAAATGATCTTTTTCCAAGATGTAATAAACATTTATCTGATCCCTTTATTAGCTATATTGGATTTGACAGTTTAGTTAAGCCATTTCCCTCCGCTGTGCTCGGTCATGACAGTTAACGTTGCTAAAAGTTTCAGCGCTGCGTTTGATATATATTGGAACGTGACAGGTAAGGGCAGAGTGGTCCATTCAGATCATAATTACAGGAGTGTGGGAAGGTTTTTATCCATGCTTTGTGTGTAAAGACATACCAGGGCAGTGGAGTGTTTGTACAGATATTCAAGGTAGTTTTAGACAGAAGATCACAATATTCACAGCATGTGTGCAGAACAGAAACGCCTGCACTGATACTCTGAATAGGATGTAGAGTCCCAATGAACAGCCATGTGACAAGTCAGAAAGGTGTTTAAATTAAATTCCTAGTTCCACTGAAGTTGAGAGTGGACTACATATTCTCCTGAACAGACCATGTAGACCTCATTTTGAGACTGTCCTAAGTGAAACATCAGTTACTGTGCAGTCTTAAATACCAAAGCACCAGTCAACAAAATGCCTGCTATCAGCCCTCTGCCAGGTGTGATGGGTGGCCTATTGTGACTGAAACAGATTTGTAACAGGGGGTATTTTATTTACTGTGTGACATATATTTCTGGGTAACATTTGCATAACACGTTAATCAGCTTGATGGCAAAACTTACTGTGGAACATACATAGGGTTACCATATGACTCCATGTTCACTGGGACAGGTAAGGCTTTTTTTTTTAACTCCCACCCTATTTCATTCTGGTTTTACCTGTCTAAGGTTCCAAACAAAACAGATTTCTTGAGATTCTTCTCAAGTATGCAGCAGAGAGTGTAGCCGATAATAGACTCCCAAGGTTAATTAAGTAATCAAGCTTTTAATAGTGAAAAGAACACAAGAACACGCTGCATTTCTTGCTTTCTTATTTTTATTACTGACCTAAGGGAGCCCCCAGGGAGTCGTGTTGGAGCCCATGCTGTTTAACCTTATTGAACACTGAATGCAGGGCAACTGAGAACGTTATGTGAAGGTAAAGTTGTCACTGAGAGACAGCAGAGGTGCAGTATGGGACTGAAGAGATAACAGTTCCTGCACTGCTCTGGATCCAGACCATCTGTGCCCCCAGCTGGAGTGCCAGTAATAGTCTGGCACTTGTACCACACCATATTTACAGATCTAAACACAAATGGCTACTGCCTGATTGTTTCACGATTCATTAGTCAGACAAGCTCTCCTATCCCGCCAGCACAGCTGTTACAGAGTAAACCTTTGTCACTTAATAGGGCTGATTATTACTTTCCATCAAACTTATTGATCTGTGTCAGGCCTCTTTAAGGGAAGGTGACAGCAACACACCAAGCCAAAACAAAGGTGGACTATTTGTTTTGACTGATACCATTTGTTGGTGGTTTTAGTGTGCTTAATGTTCACAGGATAGGGTAAGAAAAGCTTGTCATTAATGTTACTGCTTTTGAAGATGTCACAATCAATTTCTGTTGACCTTTATAGTAGTGTACTTGTATGTTTAACAAGCTCAAGTATTAACTACTACAAGTATTAGGGTTTTATTTTAAGTTTAATGTTACATAGTCTTTGGGAAGCCAATTGAATCCTCAAGAGCAGTCTCAATCAAAATCCTCTTGACAGGTTTCTATGACAACTAAGCAAACTTCATGGGGTTGCCCTTACACTAAAAGGGTGATATATAACTAAAGTGAATATTTCCTTAAAACACTGACCATGATAAATGTGCAGTTCACCATGCTACAGTATACTGTAGTAAACTTTTAGAAGACCCCAGTATATTTACATGAAGTAAAATATCATACCCAGATACAAATTTAAAATTAGGTTTGCAGCACTTCAAATGTTCACAGTGCAGAACCATTCACATTTCCGAACTACAGAACAAAAAAAGCAGTTGCTTTAATGAGGAATAACTTAATTCTGTGATGAACTGGAATGTCTAGTGCTGCCCTTTGATCTCAAGCATATGTAACTCCTTGAAAATAAAGGATGTCCAAGAGCCTATGTAGCAGCAAAATCGAAACTGCAGGTCAACCGTTTTACGTCTTGGAGGGCTATTGATTTTACATTAAGGGACAAAGACTGCTATACACTATGAAAATAATTCATTGATCTGGGCTGGGGACCGGTTTCCATATTGGCTTTATGCCATTCCCGATCCTTCTCTCCAGAGAATATTTACATCCCTGTGTAAAAAAGAACTGCTACCGTATGTTTGCGTAAATGTTCCATCTGAATTGATTGAATTAGTGCTTGTGAAGACTGTGTTATTCTTTGTTAGTATATGGTGATCAGTGATATAAGATTAAATCCCATCCATGTTACTGAGCAGATTATTCGTTTCCCTTTTTAGTCGATGTGAGGACTCACACAAGCAACCGTTTCGGTCCTCTCTCTGTTATATACAAACACATGCATTAGCAGGCTCTTTCAAGGATTGCCAGTTCCCTGCATCTGGGCATCATTAGAATGATAACAGCAGCTCGCTCTTTCAAGGAGCTAAAAAAAATGAACCGGTATGCTAGAATAAGCAGTCATTTGGTAGAACTTTAAATACATCATTTAATTAACATGTTATTAGCAAATTAGTACATGTTAGCTACTGCTCTATTAATTTTTCCAGACCCAATTGAACCTTTAATAGCTATTCAACATGGAGCAGCAATATTGTAATTAGTGAGAATTGATACACTGCAGTTTTATATTTTGAAGGGATCATTTTTAAATTGAAAGGAATGCTAACATAACCTAATTGGAATTGTTTGAACTAAATATCAGACATGCACTTTTGAACATATTCAAATTAAAGAACCTGGGATATTAAAATAATATATTACAACAACTTTTTACAATTCAGAGAGCCAGCTTCAGCATTGATATACAGTATTTTAGGGAGATAAAAACTGCTAGACAGATATATCGACAGAAAGCTCATAATATAAATACCAGCAGATTAATGGATAATTTCATAAACAGATAAAGAACATACAGCTCTGGTGCAAATTAAACAATTAGCACGTCTCATTGCGTTTGAATAAACAAAAAAAACAATTCAGTCTGAGCTAAATAATAATCCTTACATAAGAACATAAGAAAGTTTACAAATGAGAGAAGGCCATTCGGCCCATCTTGCTCGTTTGGTTGTTAGTAGCTTATTGATCCCAGAATCTCATCAAGCAACTTCCTGAAGAATCCCAGGGTGTCAGCTTCAACAACATTACAGGGGAGTTGGTTCCAGACCCTCACAATTCTCTGTGCAAATGTTCTGCTGAATGCCCCTTTATCTAATCTCTATTGGTGACCCCTTACGGTGGTTGTTATTGTAAACATGTACTTTTATTATAGGGCAGAAGTGTGGAGTATAGGGCAGCAGTGTGGAGTAGTGGTTAGGGCTTTGGACTTGACCGGAGGGTTGAGTCTTCAATCCCAGGTGGAGGACACTGCTGCTGTACCCTTGAGCAAGGTACTTTACCTAGATTGCTCCAGTAAAAACCCAACTGTATAAATTGGTAATTGTATGTAAAAATAATGATATCTTGTAACAATTGTAAGCCACCCTGGATAAGGGCGTCTGCTAATAAATAAATATTAATAAATAAATAAATAATAAAACATGACACCAGGTACTACATTAGGTTAACGAAATCTCTGTTTGCAAGCCATGGTTTCAGACAGTGTTGCACTTTGTGGTCATTGGAGGGTGAAATTGCACCCACCCCTTCAGGGACTGATTTACTGTCATTAACTATCCAGCTGCTTACACTATTAACTGACTTGCTTTCAGCCAATAACATGCTTTGACCCAGAAGACACTGCTGAGGTGAAATGACCAAGGAAGCTCAAGAAACAGATTTCGTTAAAGGCATGGAAAGAGAACTTTCTTTGACTTGGTGTTGTAGCACCTGTCATACATGCTCACTATAATGTGCTGCTTTCAAAACGGCACATTTAATGGAAGTGCAGAACAGGTTGTATTCACTTTAAAAAGAATTCAATATTCAAGTGTTCTGTGCTGTCCTACATACAGTACCCTGTGATGTAAAGCCTCCCACATCAAATCTAAAACAACGTTATCTTTTTCTAGAAGCCTTGGAAGACCAGACCACACCAGTGCAATATCCTGAGTTTGTTTTAATTTTAAATACAGGAAGTATGCAAATAATTCATCTATTATTATTATTATTATTATTATTATTATTATTATTATTATTATTATTATTATTATTATTATTATTATTATTTATTTCTTAGCAGATGCCCTTACCCATGGTGACTTACAATTGTATACAAAATAAAATACATATCAAGAATTACAGTACAATTCAGAGCAAGATACAAAATACAATGACTTCAGTAATAAGAGCAAATACAAAACACAGTACGATTTGATATTGGGGCAATTCAAGAGCAGATAACAGTGTTGATAGTTACATCAGGGTTAGATATGAGTGCAAGTGAAATACAAAAAAACTACAGTTTAGATTAAGTGCAGGATTAAATATAGTAAAATAGGGAGCAGATAAGTGCAAGTTAAAGTGCATTACAGGGGTGCAGTCTGGTCAAGTCATCGGTAAGTAGCAAGAGTCTTGAACTGGATGCGAGCGGTGATCGGGAGCCAGTGGATTGAGCGGTGCAGTGGAGTTGCGTGGGAGAAGCGAGGCAGAGAGAACACCAGGCGAGCAGCGGAGTTCTGGATGAGCTGGAGCAGATGGGTGGCGGACGCAGGGAGGCCGGCCAGGAGGGAGTTGTAGTAGTCTAGGTGGGAGAGTACCAGGGCCTGGACGAGGAGTTGCATGGAGTAGTTGGTGAATTTACTTAGACATTGGGCTTCATGTAAATTGGAAGTAATGTTAGAGAAGAATAGATGAAGGAAAGATGAAGAAAGAGAGCCCTGTGTTTCAAACGTACTGTATGGAAAACAAGTCCAATTAGATCACGTCACATCTATTGTTTGTTCATCTTTTTTAAGGTGCAGGTCCAGGTGGTTATGTTAAGATCTAAAACGTGGCATATCCCTGAGCTACCATACTGCATGACTAAGTATCTCATTCTGCACTGGTAATAGATGCACATACGTAAAAAGAAAGGTGCCTACTGTATATGGATTGTGTCGTCATCCTACATGTATTCACTTACCTAAACACATGAAAGAATGAATACATCTGTTGAAAGTTAATTTGCAAAGTACAGAATATTTTCCTTATAAAACCTTTTTTGTCATCCTATCTGATTTTAACATTAGCACTGTTCTTGGATTTTAATGTCTGTAATTACCAACCCATTTTAGATAGACTTTGATTTAATAGTTAGGTAGGTAAGTACAATGATACAGAAAATGTAACCTTTATTAATAAATGTTTACCAGTAGTGTGTTGTCTCCTCAGAAAGCTACAGTAAGCCCATTGGTTCTTGTGCTCCCAGTGTATCTGTCATCCAGCTGGCAGCTTTGTCCCTTCACACTGTTCCCTGTGATGTCTTCAGTATGGCTGCTTACAAGCTAATGAATGCTTGAATTTCAAGTCTAAATGAAATGAGCTCAATGCATAGGGGTTCCATTTAATAAATCCCCCCCCCCCCCCCCCCCCCCCCCAGAAATGTAACAAACTGGACTTTGTCTTTAGTGGACTGTAGTTAAACATGAATTATAATTAATAACTTAGTGCAACATACAGACAGGCTGCCTCTCTATATAGTACCACCCGATGCTGATACTCTCACTACAGTACAGACTCATAGCCCCCCCCCCCCCCCCCCCCCCCCCCCAGATTAATAGCGTGTTACCAACTATTCATCATCACAATTGGACAAGTGCTTCAACACATATACAGTATATTAAAATACAAGTGTGACATACAGAAAATCAAACAGTCTATATATTCCCAAAAGATTATTAAACATTATATAGCTAAATAAGGTCTAATCAGCATGTTTAGTCACAAATGAACAACTGGTTCACTAGATCTATACAAAAAGTGTGACACACACCCAATACAGTATATTGTTCTAGGCCTTTCTGGATAGCTTCAATTAAAAAAGTTGCAATTAATAGTGGAGTTGAACTGAATATGTCAGTATGACAGATGTATCCGTTGTGTTCTTCCAACCCCCTGGGTTAATGTTAAAGGACTGAAGCATGTTGCAGAGGTCCAGGTACTTTCAAATGTTTGTTTCGTGTGCACCAATCCTGACAGGGAGAAATCATTTTACATAAAGGCCAACGTTTGGACTCAATATGGGCTAATTATACATATGCCCCATGAAAACTCCCTTCAGCCGCAGGTATTATAGCTACTGTAGTTTCAGCTGTATTTCAGCTAATACATTTTACAATGATACAGACATGCACAGTTGTGATGTTGCCAGTCTTCACAGATTTATTACAAGATAGTAACCTAAGATGCTGGTTTGCATCATTCTTAAGACTACTTACACCCCCTGAATCAAATGGGTTGGTAACTTTATTGGATTGTTCTTCGTTCTCAAAAAAAATCTGTTCCATTAGATAAAGTCTTCGGTTTGCTTTGCCCAAACGATCCTTAATATGACTTAACACCATATTCTCAAGCCATTTGAGAGAATAAACCAAAATATAGATTATCTACCCATGTAGCCCCAGTATGTTATCAACATTAATGTCACTGTGTTTGATTGCAGGAGCAGTGACTTATGTTGAGTGTTATTAGTCATACCTCGCTCTCCGATTTTCATTTTTTGTCCCATTTTGTTGGTGAGCTATATTTGGCCCATGTAAACATTGTATCCAAAACATGCTTCCAATTGTTAATTGTCAAGCAATCTGATATACAAGAATCAATTCAAGAACTTTCAGTGTGGAAAGTCATGACTATGACAAGTTGCTGAGTCTAGTCTGCAAGTAAGTTATGTTCTGCAGTATCCTGGCACCGACATGGATTATGTGTGCCAAGACTCAGCCTGCTCCACATGGACTCTCTGCACCTGTTTTGCCCTTTGTGATACAAAGGAACGATTATTTGTATATGTTCAAGACTTGAGTTTGTTCTATTGTTATTCTTTTATACCAGATATTTTTCTACTGTATGAGGAGCATTGTTGTGAGGGTATATATTTTAGGAAATGTTAAAAACAAATATAGTAGTGTAATATTTTGTTTTGTAAATTAAAAAATGATGTTTAGCTTTTTTGTTTTAAATGGGTTACAAAACATGTGTATATAACCTAAACATGTGACACCAGAAATGAGTTTTAAGGGCCAGGGTTATGGGGGTTGTACTCACCCAATTGTATTGAGGTTGAATGATAATGTACCATGGTGCTCAGAATAATACAGAAATCAGTATCTTAAAAATGAATTACTGACAGTCTTTCAAAGCAAAGGTAATAGGCAATCTATGAGGTGATACACATGTGTACGAGCATCTCAGCAGAAGCAGTCTAACTGCAAAAAACAAACAAACAAAACAAAAAGAAAAACATTTTTGGGGTCTGACTAAAAAGCTGTCTCTTTTTACATGTCAACCCCCAAGGGCAAACCCAGTATATTGAAAAACAGTTTCAGAGAAGGCCTCAGTGTTTCCTGGGAGCCTTCGATCTAAGTTTCACAGAGATTACAGCACATTCTCAGTTAGATCAACATAGTATCTGAATGCACTAGGGGATAAGAACCGAGGAAGCATTCATAAAAACATTTTTAAAATAAAAACATTTTCAAGTTGATTTTCATAACACTCTCCTATGCCAACACATTATCTCTTTAAATTAATATTACATTTACTAATCAGAATATAAATTCTCCCTCTGTCTCATCAAGCTTTCACAGTATGGCCTCCTCTGACTGATATTGGCTCATCATACTTAATCTAGGGTGAAATTTCCTAGTCTGTGCTAAATGACTTGCAGCCGTCAGGAGGGAAGAGATATTTATTTTTCTCAGGGCTAATGACCTGTCCCCCAGTCCCACCCACTGATGGTTATTTACTAGGGCCCAGATGCTTGGGCTCAAAATGAGTGGTAATGTCAGCAGGTGCCATCCCTCATTCAGCTCCCTGATTGAATCGGAGTGATCCCATTGACATTGACTCGGTGACTTTTAAGGCCATTACCTTCTGCACGAGATGATCACCTCATCATCGCTCCAAAATGACAGCTGATTAGTAACAAATTATGGACAGGAAGAAGCTCTGACATCAATGGGAAAAGGGAAGAAATGCGAGAAGCCGGGCACAGCTTTCTCTGTGTGTGTCAATTAATGACTAGATGTTAGTTGTATTTCCTGTTCAGTATCTAGTGCTGAATAAAACAGACTTGACTTGCTTTAGCTTGAAGTTACTGTAGTGTCCCTCATGAAAAAAAATGAAAAAAAATGAAGAGCTTCTGCTGTTAAAATGAGTATTATGTATAGGGCCAAAGTGCAGCCCAAAAGTAATGAACAGCTCTGTTAGGTAGTCCAATATTGTTCACCCTTAAGTAGCATATTCAACATTCATTTTAAAACAAACTACTAAACCATTAAAACAAAGGAAAAGCAAGAACCTAGCAGTCCACACATCATATGAATACAGAAATGCTGGAGGGACAAACTCTGCAAGGGTTGGCAAAGCTACACCTGTGCATGTCTGTAAACTTGCACGCTTGCTACCTGCAAGTCCACGCAAAAGAAGCCAACACTGGATAGGCCTTTTTTTTCTCAAAATATCTTTTTTTTCAAATAAATCAATATCTAGTTTTTGTAAACTGTATGAAAATGTATATTCTACAACACCAAACTTACTGTTTGGAAAACCAACAACTTTTCGTAATGCTTGCTTGACAAGTTACACTGCAGCATTATACTGTTGGCAGTGGTGTATACGTTGTTTTCTGCATCAACAGCAGTCAACTCATCATGGGTTTTTAAATATGCCACTGTTTAGATAATTAAAATAGGGCCCATAGTGGTATTGTAGCTACAGTCCCCAGCTGCTATGAGTCTACTAACCGTCTGCTGCATTTCACTCATGCATTCCTGTGATCAGTACTCCGCTCTCCTCTCTCTGACACCCCTATCCACACAGCACCCTGCCTTAAACAAAACATACACTTTTTATCAACAGATACCTAGGGGTCCTTGTGTTTTCAGACCACAAACATCTCTGCAGATGAAATGCTGTATTTATAATGTCCAGACAGGAATGTCAAGTGGTATATTCACAGCACCCTCAAGTTCTATTTATTTCAGTGCAATGCTCATCTACATAAACAGACAATCCCAGTTTAAAAAATATATATAATAATAATAAAAATCCATTAGACAAAGGTGAAATGGATCCATTTTCTCTGCCAAGATAAATCTCACATCTTACACCGACAGGGTCATTACACAAGCCACATTTCAGAAAGAATGTATTTAAAAATCAGCCGATAGCAGCCATTTCCAGCTTTCCAATTATCTTTAAGAAAAGCTTATTCTGTGGACAATAAAGCACATTACTGCACAATATGATACAGTCCATAAAGATCACAGTGTTTGATGAAAGGTTAGAGAAAGCTCAGCATATTTACGGCAATGTCACAACCCTCAAGTCAATGCAGGCATATCTGAGTGCCTGCCATGCAAATGTCCAATTCTATCAAGTCAAAATATATTAACACTACTGTTTAAGAAAAATCAACCATTTATTATATTTTAATGCACATGAAAGGTAAGCGATTGACAGTACTGGAAGGGGGTGTCCTCTATTTAAACACACTCCTGGTGAAGGCCAAAGGGGGTCTCATTGGTTGTCGGCTTCCCACAACACAGTGCCCTAAACCTGACCTTGAGACAGCCCCCTTTTTTTTGGGAAGAGAAGGCCATTCTGCCTCCCTGGCTTCTCAGTCAACCCTAAGGTCTCTCTATTGAGCAGCAACTGCCGATTATGCTGAATTAGTGCCAATTCGAAGGACGGCTTTGTGCTCTGTTGCTCTGTACTCCAGGGAGAAGGCTGGAGAACGAGTTTGAACTCATTTCACAAGACCCCCACTGCACAGCTCATGGTTAAGAATGACTTTCAGTCACTTTTAAAGAGCCTGGATGCAAACCAGTTGCTTCCAGGTAATCGGCTGCCAATACTATATGCAGCAGTCTATTGGTAAGCTCTATGTGTGTGTATGGTAGTGCCTTACATTAAAATTGTAATACAACCCAAATGTCTAAGTATGGTAACTGGAAGATGTTGAATTTCAGGGTGAAGACATTATGGGGAACATCGCTAATATATGCTGCAGTGCACTTCTTTTTTACCTTTATATTTACATCTCAAATACACATGTTACACGGTTTAAATATCACAACACAATAGATAATTAAACACTTGCAACATCCCCATCTAGTGGACAGCAATCAATCTGTCTGTGAACGTCCTTTAATAGTACAAGGATGCTATTAAAATCATTTGTTTTTTTAAACCATTTTTCATCTTTATTTTTACTGCAATTATAAAACATACCAAAAGGTAACTCGAACATAATTGTTAAATGTTGCAAATCCTCACATGAATCACCTCTGTCTAAAAATTCTGTTAATTTGTGCAACCAGATATGGCCTAGAGGTCATCTACTTACTCTATTGTCATCCATTCAACAGTATTCATGGATTGTTCAATAAAAATAATTAACCATTGTATATTGTCTGTTGTTGTACCTTTTCTGTTTTTGCATTGCCAATAAATGACAAATGCACAACAGCATTGTGTTCTATCAGTGTTCTTCCTTGGCTGCAGAACATCTCTGAAGCAGATGATACATCACTGGTCTGATTCTGCACAGCTGGAGGGTGACACCTGCAGGAGGATTGTGATGTTGAATAATCAGTCTGTCCACAGCCTCCTGTGAGACCAACCAATCCAGCAATGATTATTAGTATTGTTATGTATGCTACCACCATACTTATCATATGAAATGTGCTATATATAATAAAGGCAGCACATCCTGCACACAATTTTCTTTGTCATGCATCATATAATACATTAAACCACAATCATATCGTAACTTTACATTTGTGAACAGTAGTGACCAGAGGAATGCAATTAGTTTTTAATTAACATTAAATCTGAATAATGGAAACTAATTTAAATAAGGCAAGTACCAGTACTAATCAAATAAATTTTTAATTGCAGATTGAACATACGTGATTATTTTATTAATTATTTGTCAAGATGCAATACAGTGTCAAAAAGTCCTGCCTCCCAGAGGCCAAGCTTTACAAGCACTTCATTCTACATTAAAATGTACTGGGAGGTATTTGTGCCAATATTGATGAACTGGGCCAGCGGTAAAGAAAGAATTATTATTATTATTTGTTTATTTAGCAGACACCTTTATCCAAGGTGACTTACAGAGACTAGGGTGTGTGAACTATGCATCAGATGCAGAGTCACTTACAATTACATCTCACCCCAAAGACGGAGCACAAGGAGGTTAAGTGACTTGCTCAGGGTCACACAATGAGTCAGTGGCTGAGGTGGAATTTGAACCAGGGACCTCCTAGTTACAAGCCCTTTTCTTTAACCACTGGACCACACAGGCTCCTATAATGCTGACAAGCCGTAAATTCTAGGCAAATTTCACTGTATGTGGTGGAAAAGGCATCCTGGCTTTTTAAGGATGCTAACTGGTAATAGCAAAACCACATTTTCAAACAGGTACAGGTAAACAATTCAAAAGTTCAAAGTAGCATATTAAGCGATAACACGGCCTGAAGAGTATTATTATAATTATTAGCATGTAATTCCGTCGCTCTTCTTGTGGAAGGAATATTATTTCTAGTTTCTAGTGATAAGGTCTACTGTGGTATACAGTATGATGGTAAATGTATAACGGTATTGAAACCATAGTGAAATGATGGTACAGCACATGCAAGCATGGTTAATCATCTTGAAATACAGTGTGTTAAAGCAAAAACATACAGTATTGTAAAAAACATGGTTAACCATTGTAAAGCATGGAAACCCTACTGTAAATTGTAGGGAACGTAGATACACATTCACACTGCCAATGTTTCCAGACCTGTATATAACATTAGTAAATATTTTCTTCATGATAAACTGATGAAACATTCCTAGGCTCTTGCTGGACAGTCTATTTCTTTCAGTAGTAGCAGCATTGTGCTATTGAGATGAGAAACTGACATTAAACCATTAGCTATGACATTCACAGCTGAAATGTGAAAGTTGCAAACTCTTGCTACCATGGTGTTTCTTTATTAATAATATACCTAAATAAATGTAATAAAACGTGAAGATATCTGATTGCTTTTCAGCGATAGCTTATGATTTAAACCCCCTGCCTAAGAACCTGTGATAGCCTTAAAAGGTGAAACAAGCAGAACAGCTGCAATTATTACAATGTATTCATCATCCTCATGTAAATACTAAATGGAATAAAAGATAATCACATTGTTCCCTTGATCTCTTTCTTATTGTGGAAATGGTTGCCTTCTTTATTCTCTATGGAATTATGAATATTAAGGAAAGCTTTTGTTATTTCTTTTAAAGGAAATAATTGCAAGAAAAAAAAAAGTAAAAGTAAATCTCAAGATAAATACGTAATCCCACAAAACAAATGTAAAAGCGGATCAAAAATTGGTTTAGCAATTTATCTTATTTTTAACATGGTTTTTTTGAGAAACACTGCTTAGAAAGTTACAGTAGATAGATTTGTCTATTTGAAATCTTCCAGTAAAATGGTATGCTAAGCATGTTTCTTGGTGCAGTCTGTTGACATTCATGTTTATGAACTGTACCTCATACAGGGAATGTTTTGATGTTCTTTTGTTTTAAATAAATCTGTGATTTTTATATCCTGCTGTTTCCCAATACATAACCTCAGGCACTAGTTACAATCTAATTCTACTGCAAAAGATTTAACAAGGTTTAAACCTGAAAATGAGTCTTAAGAAGAAACGCTTTAGCTCAAAATTGTATTTTAATTTCAAGATATACAGTTTTAATTTAGACCATGTGAGGTAAATGTTATTTTTCTCATTAGGTCCGCTTCATATTTTCGAATGCTAAACCCTGTGTCAACAAGAAACACTTTTGTTGGGAAACTGACTTGGTTTACTGTACATGAAGCTTAGGAACTCCTAAATCTCTCTCCACTGTCAAGAGAATATAACGTAGCACGGTCATACCACACACATTGCTCAGGCTGTATAGTGCATGGCTAAAAAAGGGTTCAGCTAAAAAGGCCTTAAGAGTTATGCATGTCAACAAGTTTGAAAGCCTGGTCATATATTTTGCGATGAAGCTCCCAATTAGTGACTGAACATTGCACAACTCTCCAGTAATAAAAAGTGATACCAAGAATTTCTTATATCAACTAAAAAAAAAAAACAGTGAGAAGCCCTGGCAAACTTCTTTCACCAAACAAGAAAAAATAAGCATACCAGGTTGCACACCATTATTGTTTACCATTTTCCATTAGCTGATGACTCTTAAAGTATTGTAGCAAGGTGCTTCTATTTTTTTGTAGTTTGATGAGGTAATATATAGGCTTCTATCATAGCTGAGGAAAATCTGCTGTGTCATTATACAGTACATGATGATTAAAATGAGATGCAATGCATGTGTTTATACTTCAGCAGCATCTATCTCCTGTTACAAGAAGAACAAAAAAGTAACCTCACATTTGTATCCCAACATGTGTTCATTAAATTAGCTTAGAGGTGGTTTGTTGCTTATGGGAGACGCATTACATTCATTAGGAGTTTTTTTTTTTTTTTTCACATGACTGGCAATTTAATGCAAAAGCAGAGTGGCAGCAAGACTAGTGTCCAAATTGTTTTGTAGTTGCAAAAAGCAAAACTGTAAGCTGTTCTACCATAGAATGCATATTCTGCAACAGGTTTTTTCATGAGAAAAAAAACAACACTAAATACAGTCATTTGCAGAATGCATTATTTATAAAAAAAAAAATTAAAAAAAATAGCATAGCTCACAGTGGGATTCACAGTGTAAATATTAATATTCATGTGCGTTTTTGCATTATTTGGTCTTTTGTGACCCTGTCATAGCTTACAGCTTACTGCTGCTGTGGGAGGCCCGCAGCCACTGTGGGTACACACTGTAGGCTCTTGCATCAACATCAGCCATTTCAGATCTGAACAGCACAAAGGGGGCTGGCTTTGTCTTTTCATGTCGCAGGCAACTGTTAGGAGTGAGACCCCCTGAAGTGTGACATTGTAATAAAAAACAAACGTCACATCAGAACTGTCCACCCAATTGTCAGATGTTGACAATGGAACTGTGGCACAGAGTAGACACAACACAAATAGCACTAGGATCAAACCTAGTAAAAATCGCTCTGCCCAAACTAAATGAGAAGTCTCCCATAGTCTTCATATCTTATTAATCAGGCACAGAAGACAGGATTCAAGTGGACACCCATCCTATTGGAACAAACTACTGTACTTCCTGCAAGTGACCAAGCCTCTAAATGTATTCCTTTGAAAAGCTGACATGCAGTTTTCATGTGGACACAAAGGAGCTAGTCACATCTGCAGCAGATGTCTTGTGGCGGAGGCTATAAATAAAGCCAATCAGACCTCAGACCACGAGTCCACGGATAAGCCTGGCAACATTCATGACAAGCTGTTCCCTTTTTTATACACAATCATTTCACGAATGACACTGAAGTTGTCACATCCTTGGTGGATATGTGCGCTTGTGTTTCTTTGTAGGAAAACAGACTGTTAAAGCATACAGCCTGAACATGTGGTGATGACAGTGAATTAAAGGTCCTGAGAAGAGAAAGTGGTTGTCATAGAGATAGCAGAGAGGGACAAAGGCCTTAATAAGGGGAGCACCACTTTTTAATTATACTGGTTTGCTTAAAAACAGACAACATTTTTATGAATTACACCATGACACACAGACACGTTTTTATCCAGCTGTTTTGAAATGTTCTCAAGAGCTCCCCTAGATTTTCCAAAAGACGTGTGCCAGTACAGTACAATATATTGAGTCACAATAGTTTATTTTCCACCTTTTATTAGATTAGTTAGATTCACTCCTGCAACTTCAAAACAACTATTTTATAAATGTATTTTTCCAAACAGGAGGTCTCAGGGAAGATGTAGTAGGGTACAGGATTTACAAATACTAATACAACAAATCATTCTGACCAATAATCAAACTTGTATATAACAAAAACATGTATAAGGGTCTTGGTATCACAAGTGTCCTGGACCATAGCGCAACAATATTCCTAAAACTATCAGAGCAGACATTGCTTGTAATTCAGGCACATGGCACTCAGATCATTTAAAATGGTTTATGGGCTGAGGCAGCAATTAGTTCACTTTTCCAGATGTTGGACAGTTTTAGAAAATCGTTTAAACTAATATTATTATTATTTATTTATTTCTTTCTTAGCAGACTCCCTTATCCAGGGCGACTTACAATTGTTACAAGATATCACATTATACATTATTTCACATTATACAGATATCACATTATTTTTACATACAATTACCCATTTATACAGTTGGGTTTTTTTTTACTGGAGCAATCTAGGTAAAGTACCTTGCTCAAGGGTACAGCAGCAGTGTCCCCCAGTGGGGACTGAACCCACAACCCTCCGGTCAAGAGTCCAGAGCCCTAACCACTACTCCACACTGCTCCACACTGCCATGTCTGGGTGTTTTTTTCACAGGGTACGTTCTAAAATGTGATAATTAGATTTTACAATTTAAAAAATCCTTACTTACAGTAGCTGCAGTTTGTATGATGAAACATTAAAGGACAATGTTTGATAGTCATTTAATCTCAAGTGGGACAAAATCCAGATAACTGGTGGCCTGCCTGGGAAAGGTTTTCATTGAAAAGTTATTACAGAAAGGGGTCCACAAGAAATCCAAAGTTAAAATCCAAAGTTTCATCTCTCCAGGCCCCTTCCAATTTTAGGAAATTCTTACTTACTGTAGCTTAATTGTGATTGTGGTGTGCACACTGTACATATACAAGAATATGCATCTCTATAGATATCAAGGTTACCAATCTGTATAGATTTTTTTTTTTTACATTCCCTAATAACCATGATTTAAGTATGTAATACTACATATCATGTGTAAAAAGAGCATGGAATTCAAAACATGGAAACCAATTACACAGGAATGTATTTTAGCCACACATATTTAAAGAAAGCATATCCAACATTAAGCCTGGCAAATCACAGTGCATTGCATTCCAATTACACTCTGCCTACAAACACTTTGAGTCCAATAACAGCTCATTAAAATGGGTTGTTATGTAGAACACTAAGAGAGTGATAATGAAGTATTTCACCCATATACTGTAAGAACATAAAACAATTAACCCATGACTGTCAATGGAAGGAAACAATCACTGTGATTATAACATTAAAGGACAAAGCATGTACAACTGAAATGATACTGTTTTAATAAAAATGACTGGATAATCATCCTATCTTCAAATACATACTGAATATTTTAATGCGCAAATCATCCAAGTGCAGTCTTACCCCAAATATTTTTAATTTACAACCAATGCAGAACGACTGGATGGAAGGAGCCAGTTCATGACAGGATAGCAACTGTGAAGAAGCTATAACAACGGTGTATGATAACTCAATCAGAATTTAAAAGTTACACATAGGGTGTATTTATAGCAGATCACCATAACAATTCAATGTTATGATTATCTCCTCGCTGGGGAGGTATGAGGGAAGTATGGACCATCAGTAGAGGATTTCATGGCAACTCCCAAACTGTTAGATACAACAATATTGCATGATGGTGAAGCTTACTGTGGCTCAACCAGGAAGGTTTAAGGATTTTAAAGTCAGCCGAACTGACTTTAAAATAATTATAAAGTAAATTCTCAAGCTTGCTCCTCGCTTCATGTTACACTCAAGTGATCTAATCGGAAACCTTCCAGTAAGACTACCGAATATGAGCTGAGAGCGCCAGGGTCAGTGAATGAAAACACGGATCTTAGGATCGACATTGTTCATTTATGCTGAGCCAGTCTGGCTTCCCTCAGTGACACATAAAGCACAGTACACGTAATAAATCACTTGGACTTTGCAATCACGGTTCACAGGCGCATCGCTGCAAAGATCCACAACTTCCTTGAAATCACAACGTCAATTGATGATTATTTGAAATGTGAAAATGATACACATTTCAAAGAAGTGGTTAAATACTCATTCAAAATAATTTGCAACAATCCAGACTTCTCCTACTGTTCACCAAGCCATGTTTTTTACAGCAGTGTTCAAAATGATCCGTCGTAAGGACACGGTACAACCTGGGTACCTTCAAAAAAGCCCCGACACTGCATTTTTTATTTATTTTTTGATGCCAAACTGGAAGGCGTGACGTAAATTACACCAAAGAAAAGGTCCTTTACGTTATCTTAAATTGTTTTCACTAAAATTATACAGATGACAAGGGAATAATTCAAATATGACGTGCTTTTGAGAAACATATATTTTTAATGCGGTTCGTTTCGTGGTGGAATGTGTTTATTTTGTGTTTCCACAGGCATTCAATTGAACACTCAGTGAGGGTCCATTCTGATCCCGTCGCAGAGCTGCTGTGAATCAGGGAGGAATTAGGAATTAGGAATTAGGAATTAGGAAGATGGAGATTGTTGGCTGAATAGTATTCAGTTTTGTTATTTATGTTTTTAATTCGCCAGTTATGCTTTCAGTGTAATATGTTTGTTGTATTTACAAGGTAAGTGTTGCACTGGGTTTCACGAACTAAAGGGGTAGAGATAACTACTTACATATACCGGTTGCGGCAATATAACGTGGTATGTCCAGTATGTAATGATGTGAAACGCGAGGGTTATACTGTACATGAAAAAAAAAAATTAAAATAAATAAATAAATAAATAAAAATAATTAACAGATTCTAGTCGATTTATAGTATCGTTAAGCTTTTTTTTCATTTATTTAATTATACTGGTGGCTGTATTATTTTATCTAAGCCTTTTTGTGTTTTAATCTATTGAATAATGTTACTGCTTGTGGGAACAGCGTTCGTATAGTATGTTGTATGTAACTACTTTTTACATTTCTGGATCAGAATTATGACCAACTCTGACAATTTCAGACACTTGTGCAAGAGAGACCAGCACGAGTTTGGAATCACTGCTTTATGCCCAGATGTTATTTACAGTCACTTGATTTTAAAACATGAACACATTTTGTACATTCTTTTTTTTATTATTTCTGATTGTATTTTAACCAACATGAACACCTCTTTAAAAAGCACAGCAGATGATGACAAGCACTGACTCATGCTGAAATGTCACCAGAGAGGTTGTTGACAAACAATACGTCATTGTGTGGTGCTAAGTTACATATATCAGTAAATACAGTGGATATTGAAACCTCAAATAATGTGTTTACATTAAATAGAAAAGAATATACTTCCTGGTTTAGTAGTAGGTGACAATAACTTTCATGACTGAGGATGGGCTGCCTATTAAAACACTTGTTTCCAATGTGTTTATATTAGACCATCTGAGGATAACATATGTTACATACTGAACAGTGATGCATTATTGGAAATGGGGGGGAAAAAAGCTATTTTATTTCAAATGCAATCCTGTCTGGGTCATTCCATGACAAGTGGTAGCAAGGAGGTGGCTGACCCGACTTGTGGTTGTGCTGTATTTTTGATTTAAGAAATGGATTCTACTGTATTAACATGCAATGCAATGCCGTTTATCTGCCAAGGAGATGCATATTATTGATGAGAGGGCTACCGTGGAGGACAATCCTGTGTGTTCTTCCATTTATAATATGTCACACTTTTATATTTTTACCTACATCTTGATAAGCGCCCACAGTAGGCTTCTTAAACCAGGCTTCTTGTAAAAGATACGCCTGATTGAGTCATCTAAGCTATGTCTTATAAACTGCTCAGAATTTGAAACAAGAAATTCTTCATTTAAAAAATATAGTTTTGTAAAATACATTTCAACACATTTTTTATAAAAAAAAATGTAACTGTACAAATGTAAGATGACTTTTTTTTTCTAGTGTAAAGTACACAGTTTTGTTACCGAAGGATTGCAATTTCTTACCTTACAACTTGCTGCTCTTCTTCACCTGCTTATTTGGTGCGGTGTGCTTTGTCGTGACACGGGATGCTTTGCTTTTGTCTACAAAAAGCATATCTTGTGTTTTCAAGCAAACCCAGTTGGGTCAACCGCAATTCTTGTGAAAACCGGACCTCTTGATTTGTGGTGGATGTGACAGGAAAGCAGTACTTACCTGCTGTTTTTGTTTGTTTATTTTTTTCCCAGTGCTGTAGTTGATCAACATCTCATGGTTCCAGCATGCCACAGAAGCTGCTAAAGAGTGCCCATTACATAGAGCTGGGGAGCTATCAGTACTGGCCAGTGCTAGTTCCAAGAGGGATACGTTTGTACACATACGAACAGATTCCTGTGTTCCTGAAAGAAAACCCCTACATCACAGATGGGTACAGGGCATATTTACCTTCTAGGCTGTGCTTAAAAAGGTGAGTTGTATAGTAGTGTCTATTTACTGACCATTGTTCTTTTTGTTGCCTGTATTATCGCTGGTAGATGTGATCTTTAGGTAGTATAAAAACCTCCTAGGATTAAGTGGTTTATATACATATTTATACAAGTGATTTCTAGCATTGGATAGCTTTTAAAGAGATACAGAACATTTTTTTACCTCTCATTTTTGGGATTTAGCTTGCATTCATTCAAATCCAACAACAGAATAACCAGGCAAATTGCAAATTACGCTACTTTGCTAAGCAGATGCAGAGCTTCATCCAAGAAAAGTAATTCTCTGATTTAGCTGTTTAATTTAGGGTTATACATACTTTTGCTTCCATGCATTGTACGTTTTACAATGGTTCATATATCCTGTAACGTTATTTGCCCTAATCTTGGACTACCTACTGTAATGTTACCAAAGGTAAGGTATTTAAAAGGTAAGGTATTAGTACTTTTGAGGGTCTGTGTAACCAGCCAAACATAAATTAACACATTGAGCGTGGGTAGGAGTGGGATGTGTATGGAAGAGAACATTTTGGAATTAGATAATTGCATCTTAGTTGGTATTGTAAGAAATTATTTTAAAAAAAAAAGTAAATATTCATGTGTTGTTTACTGAACCTGATCAGAATGTCAGTGGAGACCGAGCTAATTAAGCTTGTGTTCCCATTTCAGTCTCTTCATCCTGTCCAATGAAACGGTGAATATCTGGAGTCACCTCATGGGCTTCTTCCTCTTTTTCACCCTGGGGGTCTATGATATGTCAGCAGTGCTGCCTGCAGCCGGGGCCTCCAGGGAAGACTATGTCATCTACTCCATCGGCCTCTTCTGCTTTCAGGTGCTTTTACTTATTTGACTGCTCTTAGCATTAATCCTCCATGACTTACCACCCACTACCCGATGCACCATTCTTTAGCTGTACTTTCCACCCTAATTATATTCTAGTTAAGTAAGATCTCAGAAGTGTTGTACCTGGTTAGTGCTCTGATCAGAAACTTTCAAGGAACACCTAGAAGAGGTGCTGGTATTGATGTGGCTAGCGTCTGATAGAATGTATGCACTTTGTCTCTGTCCAGGTGTGCATGCTTTGCTCAGTGGGGTATCACCTGTTCTGCTGCCATCGCTCAGAGAAAACAAGCCGCCGCTGGATGGCATTGGACTACGCCGGCATCTCCATAGGAATCCTTGGCTGTTACGTTCCAGGGGTTTTCTACGCCTTTTATTGTAATGATGTAAGTTTTTAAATTTCAGCCATAACTTTTAGACACTAAATCATAAAATATAAGTAGTACTACTGAATACAATTTCATTCAGAAGTTCATGTTTAGGATTTTTAAGTACACTTTTAGGATTTTTTTTCAAACAAATGTTTTTAAAGAGCGTTTATAAAATGTTTAATTATCTGATAACCCATACAAACTTGATTTAATTAATCAAAATGGGCTTAACAAATGTTTTTAATAAAAATTGTGCTTTTTACACATTATTGAGTAACATGGTATTTAATATATAACCCTAAATGCTTGAAATACTCCATACAATATAGGGCTGGACGATAATTACATTTTCACTTATCGATTATCGGCTGTAAATTATCACGATAATCACAATTATCGGCTTAATAAATAAAATATGTAACATTTCTTGGAATTGATCAAATTTAAAGCTATATATACTTGAGCAACATGAAAACTGCTTCTACAAGTCACTGCGTTTAAAAGAAATACAACTAGACAGTTTTCAAAGACAAGCCCTTTTAATAAAAGTTATGAAACAATGGTTGGTTACAAGAAAGCAAAAATAATACCGTCAAATGTGTTTGTTTAGTAGCTTTTCAAAATACAGTCTGCTCAGTAAAAAAAGTGTTTCAAAAATGCTTTCCAGTTCATGCAAATTCTGAATTGCGATTAAAAAATATCAGCTGTTGAACACTGAGTCACTGTCAATCCACATCCACTGAACAGCCTTAAGTTTCAGACTAAACAATACTTGCAAGCTAAAGGTTTTTCTATTTAAGAAAAAAAAATGCTACAGTATTTATAGTACTCGTGTCTGTAGTTTTCAAATAAAGAAACAAAAAAGTAAGTTTACGCTAATATTAAACGCCATAAGGGTTTTTTTTTTTGCACTGAGAACAGCAGTTACATTTAATGTACGTTAAACTTAAAATTATTATAGGAAAAAGGTCCACTTTTCTACAGTACAGGGCTTGAATTTCATTTTTGTGTGCTTGAGAAATTTCCCCCCTATGCTCCAGCCAATGGGGGGGGGGGGGGGGTGATGGCCAAAAAAGGGACTCTTGCATATAAAAAGCTATTAAAGCTATTTTAACTTATCTTATCACTCACAGTGGTGTTGCTTCAGGTAAGTAATTTGTATTGCATATATTGCATAACAACTATTAATGTGAGTGACTTAAGTCTGCTCAACAAAACCTCTGCATGCATCTACTGTTCTATTTATCTGGTTGTATGGAATTAAATATTCCAAAAAACATCCTACCTTTTTTCCTGAAATCGAGTGTCCATCAATGCACCATAGCAAAACTGTAGATCCTTTGCAATTGTGAATTTCAAGTAATATGAAACTACATACAGTCTCTGAAATGTAAACATCTAAAGCCTATGTACATCCTTCATTTCTTCAGTTTATTTTACAGCATCATTGTTTGTCCTCTTCTCTTTTTCATTTGTTTCCATTTTGCAGCTGCCCTGAAATCAAAGTTCTCTCTGGAAGGGCCGAGTTCTGAAATGATCATCAGGTTGTCAATGTTATGATTGTTCAGCGAATTTCGGGAATTTAGATTTCACTCTGTTCTGAGTACTGAATCCACGCTCACAGGAGACACATGCAACAGGGAGGACCATTGCTATTTGAACAAGCTTTTCAATCTCTTGAAAGACTCCATTATGTTCACTCAGCACAGTCTCTGCAAACTGTTGAAAAGACATTAACGAGTACGTGTCATTTGAGACCACAATCTGTAAACTCTGATGTAACTACCTCTACACATACAGTAGTGGTGAAGTGTTTCAGTAGACGATCATGCTCTTCCTGGCAATACTGGCTAAACTCCTCTTCAGCTGACTGTTTTGCAGCCAGTGTTCTCCTTGGCTCTAAAACAGAAAACCAGGTGAGAAGATGCATGTTATCAGCAGGGAAACGTCGCTCAGTTTAATCAATTAAAGAGCTCACATATCTGCTCTTCACATTATCAAAAGCTGGCTTTTTAGTGTGGCAATCAAACCGTTTGTCTCCTTTAAACTTATTACCTTCAAGGGAGTTAAAGAATTCCTGCTCTGAGGCACCAGGATTAACTATTAAATCTCCCAGTGCTTCTTCAGTACCATGTACCACTGGCTGTACAGTGGAAAAATCTAAGCTTTGCCTTTTGTAAATGCTTGGAGAGAAGAACAATGTGCGTTAATACATCCATCATTAAATGACAAAGGGCCACACAATTAAACTACCTTGCTGAATTTAGCAGACCTTTGGCTTTGTCTGAATCCTGAGTGTGGGAGGCAGCAATGTGTTCCAGTACATCTCTCAGGGATTTCAGTGTTCTGCACACTACTGAAACAGCGCTGTGAACTGACAGCCATCGCACTGCATGTGGCTGGGTAAGCTTTAATGTGGGTTCCTCCCAATTGTCTCTGCAACTCATGCAGCTTATTGCTCCTTACAGCCAAACTACTAAAATAAATTAAAATGGACCTGCTGGAATTTTTTTTACCTGTACTGCTGACTTCACTGGCACTCTGCGAAAGCCTGTGTGCTGTACAGTGCACTCCTGCTAATTTTGAATTGTATTCTTGCCTCAGTTTTTGCACTAATCCCTGGCGGCATCCTGTCATAACTGCAGCTCCATCAGTACACACTGCTACAAGGTTGCTCCCATCTATGCCTTTCTTACTAAGTAACTTGTTAACTTCTTGAAAAATGGTTTCTGCCTTTCCATCCATAACTTCCACATTATTATTATTATTATTATTTATTTCTTAGCAGACTCCCTTATCCAGGGCGACTTACAATTGTTACAAGATATCACATTATTTTTTCATACAATTACCCATTTATACAGTTGGGTTTTTACTGGAGCAATCTAGGTAAAGTACCTTGCTCAAGGGTACAGCAGCAGTGTCCACCACCTGGGATTGAACCCACAACCCTCCGGTCAAGAGTCCAGAGCCCTAACCACTACTCCACACTGCTGCCGTTACTGTAAAATTTTGTACAAGGTTTATTGTTCACTATGTACTGGACATAAGTATCTTTTTTTGCCTTTCCCTTCACTGCTATCATTTGTTTTTGTACATTCTGCAGTGGTTTCATTTAACGGCTCTGTCAAGCTTTTTTTTCCTGCAGCAGAAGAATCAGCTGCCTCGTCGGTACAAGTTGCTTTTCTTTTTAACCAGCGCGCCTATTTCTTTTTTTTAAAGCGAAAGTCACCGCTTGCAAAACAACGCCTAGATTTAAGTCTTTTTTTTTTTTTTTTCAAAACTCTTTACTTACTGCAGTGTACTGAGTTTCTATAGTGCTTCAAGATGGCAGGTGAGAATCACGTGCGAGAGAATAAAATCTCGTGGCTTTTAAAATATCCAGCATTACTTTTATTTATTTATTTATTTATTTATTTTATCCAGCACTACTCAGAATGCGGCTCATAGTGCTTTCATCACTGACACCCACTTCCTTAGAGATTGTTGTAGCGTTTTAATTAGGCATTGTAAATTGGGTGAAAAATACAACAGCTTGCAGTCTTAAAATGTCTCTGCAGGATTTTCCTGCACTGAAAGTTGCAGATATGTGAGAGCAACTTAAAAAATGCGCGATTCCGTGCTGAAATTCAAGCCCTGCAGTAATTTACAGAGAGCTACATATTTTTATTTTACAAGTACCAAATATTGTGATTTTATGTTAGAAAACCTGTCCTGCTTTGCCAGTGCAAAATTTAGGATCAAAATTAAACCATGATGTAAAGTTAAAAGCAAGCATGCTGTTTAAAATCAATAATTACATACAACTTACATGTATCAACTTATGGCTGCATATCCTTGCACATAAAGCAAACGGTGGCATTTGTAATATGAGTGTTTCGGGTGATCCTTGATATATTTTGATTACGTTCTGGAAACTTGTTAATGTTGTGTTTGAACTTCTCTGCTCGGATTTCACTGGGTGTTTTTTTTTTTTTTTAACTCTGTCAAGGAATTGTCCATTTTACAGTACCTATAACTTACCATGTACAGTATAAATTCTGTCACTTCACAGGCCTTACGTTTCACTATAAGAAAGACACACGCTATGGTAAACTTGTATTTTGTTTTGTAGTTAGATAAGTACAATTGATTGCTTTACTCCATGTTTTGATCTTGTACGTATGATTTTAGTTTCCAACTTCTCCATGATTTTGGCTCACCTTTCTGTTACTGCTCGCTGCTTTTCCTAAGACTCACATGTTTCCATCATGTTGGAAGTTGAAAGGCTAAAATACGAACTGAAAGCGTGAGTGCAAGAGAAAAACAAATAACAGACAATTGTGCTTCATGAACTAGACTACTACACGACAATACCTTTAAAAACAAATGCACATTATTGGAAAATATGGGACCTGCAAAGTGACAGTAATTCATATTAGGATTTACTGAAATTATTTGGTTAGCTGGATGTGCTTTTGGATAGTTAAATGAGTCCTTATGGAAGAAAGGAAATCTGAATAAATTAGTATTTGCAGAGTTCATTTACATTTTAATGTGGTGCTCGGAGGTGCTTCTGTACTGTATGTTCATATTCTCTTTGCAAATCTGAAGATAACTTGCCATAGAATGTGCTGAAATCTGCTGCAATAAAAACCAGATGGCAGTGTTCATAGACCATCCCTTACTCCTGTTCCTCACCATATGACATTCACATGTGACTGAGCTATCTGTAGCCCAAGTGCCAAGCGTTTATTATTGCATGTAGGCAAATGTGCATCAGCCGTTTTCTTATTCATTTAAAAATCAGAGGTATAAAGGTGAATTTTCTGTCTTTCTTCAACCTAGTGCAGGTTTTGTTCTAGGTAATTGGTCATAGATCTAGCTGTTCCTTTTAATCCTGAATTTTCCCTTTTGTTTATCTGCTCAGTTTGGGCTGCTTTAACATGTCCAGGCTTTTTAAACATGTTCTTTTATGCTCTTCCAGTCACTGCTGTTTTAATCTGCTTATGTACTTACTTCAGTACACATGTAGAATGCTTTTTTTTAAAAAAAACAAGATGCTGCAATGCTGGGTGTTCAAGAAAGTCATATTAGCAGATTTCCGTTACTGTAATCAATGCTCAACCCTCAATTATTGTGTAACCTCATTTTAAAACCTTGACTGAGGTGCACAGTCAAGGTTAAATACATGGCTTTCCAGATGGGTTGCAGGTAAATGAGAAGGGGCAGTTTAAAAAGGTGTCTAGGCAATGAAATTGACCTTGACCTCATCTACCAGCAGTCTAACATACAATCTGCCATGGTCACAGGATGCAATGTAGGTAAGGTTGAGGATAGAAATATGTTTTTTGAGGTAACTCTTCACTTGCTTTATTTAGCTCCATGCTTACAAAACAAAAATAATAATCTGTGTCATAGCAGGAAACGTTTAGCCTACTTTCTGTGTCATGTTCATTCCAAGAATTGAAACTTCACAGCTTCCATGTTACCTGCTTATTGATGTTTATTAGGTCACTTCCTTGATCAAGGCAGATTTCTGTCTGGGGTTCCTGTTTAAAATAACAGGACTAATTCCTGTGACAGGGATGGCTTTGTTGACGCACCAAGCACCAGAGGATTAGCTGTGATTAGTGAAGACTGATCATTTTTTTTTTGGTTCCGACTCCTCTTGTTTTGGGTCACATATAAGTAGAGAAATGATGTCAATATAACCAGTGGCAATAGAATGAGGCTTGTAAAGATGCCAAGAAATGAAGAGCAAGTTCTAGCAGGCGTGCCATCATCTTCAGAGTTGCATTTAAAATGTATTCACAAAACAAAAACAGGTAGCGAGTCCTGAGAGAACTAAAGATGCCTGATGGATGGCGCCACAACATTTGGAGCCTAGTAACGCAGCGACAGAAAATACATTTTCTTCCAAGCAAATCTAAAAATGTTACTTGAATGCAATAATATTTTTATACTAACCAGGATTAAGACACTCACTGTAATTAGTACATTGTAGATACAGACTGATAAAGTCAATGTATTTCTATCCCAACGGAAAATGGTGTGTTGGGTAAGAAAAAAAATGTGTGCTCCTTTTACAGATTTAGAGCTATGGCTGAAGTTGCTACAGTGCACTGAAAGAAATGTACAACATAAACAAATCAATGAAATCTTTGTCGTCTTCTGTATTCACAATTTCCCAGGATAGAGATTACAGAAAAATTGTGCAAACATGAACACACTTTGCTGCACAATGCAATTTCAATAAGTACAGTATACAATGGAAAATCTCATTACCTGCACCTGTGTGAAGGTGAGCCAAGCCTCTTGCACTAGCAGAGTCACACCTTAAACAGTCTCAACGGAGTATACGACAAAGGAATGTGTCAGTACGAGGCATAGTGCTACAGAAGATAAAAATGCTCATTCCCATGTAGCCAAACTTAGCTGATGCAAGCAGTGACTGATCACTCTAACCGCTGTATTATCTACAGTGGCCTCTACAGTGGCTTGTCTGGTAAGAAATACAAAATCACATTCGATTTTTTGGTAACTTGGCCCTTGTTGTAGATCTTGCATTGTTTTCGTGAAAAGGCTATGCTTATTTATGTTTGTTTAGTCTATATTGAATCAAATTAATAATGGTTAGTTGTGGTGCAGTGATGTTTAGATCAACCACAGTTTAGAAGATCAATAAAATAGACTCCTATACAATTTTGTATGTAGTAATGCAACTCAGATTATCAAAGAGGTCCTCCGGCCACACACCTTAAATCAGATATAGAGACCTATGTGATGTGCAGCCAGTGAAATTAAACAAACATACTGCTTGTCCTTCTTTAACGTGTGCCATCTTTATTCCTTTTTTTTTTTTTTTACAGTACTGGCGGCAAGTGTACCTGATCACAGTATTGGCCATGATCCTAGCGGTCTTCTTTGCCCAGATTCACCCCCATTACCTCACCCAGCAGTGGCACAGACTGCGCTCTGTCATCTTCTGCTCTGTTGCTGGCTATGGAGTCATACCAACCATCCACTGGGTTTGGCTAAATGGAGGCTTTAGTGCCCTTATTGTCCAGGTAAAGGGCATCTTCATTACTTTGTAATTTGCACGCTTTGTACTTTGTATTGTCAAATTGAAATATAAAAATGGTAGCGGTTAACACAAACCCCAAACCCTCAATTCTGCCTGAAAGCCTTCCAATCAACATTATTTTATTAAGACCACCAGAAACATCTCAATATAAACTGCAGTGTCCCACAATGGTGTTCAGTTGTACTGTACAATATATATCTTTTTGGTTTCTGTTTACTCCATTGTTCCCTAGTTTAGCTTCCACTCTGTTATCTGAAAGGTAATTCACATTCATGTTTGTTTTTCTAAAGGTAGTTGTAGGGCACAAGATTCCACAGGCCTTAAGAACAGCCTGCCACTACACCAGTCAGTAAGCCCAATAGGCATGCTCCTTCATCTACACGCAAGTCAATGTGATGTTATATAAATGCTATCGTCAAGCTCCGAAAAAAGAGCATTCAATCAAATGTACATTTTTTGACAGTTTACAGAAGAGATTCCGACCTGTAGTCAGCAGGTACATTTCAGGTGGTCCCTGAATAATTCACTCTTAAATTAACACTTTTATTATTATTTTTTTATTCAATATCTCAGTCCTAGCACTATCGTCTTTCCTGAGTATCAGAAGAAAAGTGTGTTACGTTTCCAGATCGAATTTTGCTGTTTCTTTGGCAGGAGTTTGTCCCTCGTGTTCTAGTGATGTATCTGATTGCTGCTGCTGCCTTTCTCTTCTACATTTCCAAAGTCCCAGAAAGGTATTTTCCAGGTATGGTATCACTTTAAACATTTCTAATCCAAAGATACTGCATTCATTGAAAGTTTTTTACACAATCAGAAAATGATGGATCTATGTCATGACACATTGCTTTTAATACAAAACATTTTTCCTATTTGTACAGGCCAGTTGAATTACCTTGGATCAAGTCATCAAGTATGGCACATCCTGGTGGTGCTGATGTTTTACTGGTGGTACCAGTCTGCAGTGTACATCATGAAGTACAGACACAGCCAGCCCTGCCCTGTGTACCCAATGCACACCTAACACTGGAAGGAACTGCAGAGTATAATATCCCCACCCATTAAAGTGCCTACTTTAGGTGGTCTTTAGTGTTGCACTGCTTGTTTTTCTGTGTTTTTTTTATCCCTAATTAAACTGGGGTACTTCTCTATGTTTCTACAAACTTATGTACTGTTTAGAGTCTTGCTGTGTGTTTCCGTTGTTATTTTGCATAGGTGTATTGAATGGTTCATACTTATTAATTAATTATAGTACAGTGGTCATCTGCATTTATAAAAGCTGCTGTGCAACATTTTTAACCAGGTGTCATTCGTTTGTTATCGGCATTAAATCATGTGTTGTGTTAGCTTTTTTATTTTTAAAGGAAAAAAAAAAGCTTTTAATTATGTTTTTTTATCAGTTTTTTCACTCTAGTATTCCGGGAATACCTTAATTTCTGTTTTTATGTTTACATTTTTGCAAAGACCATATTAGCATACAAGTTTGTCAGAGATTATCTGTGAAGCAAGCTTAAGGGGATTGTAACTTTAATAAATTGGATGTGGGAATGCAATTTTAGGTTACGTTATTCAGCCGTTGCATTACAGCCGTGAAGATAAACAGCCTAGGTGTATTTAAAGATGTAATGAATGTATCGGTTTGTTGATTGGTAATTTAAAAGGTTATTTCATGTGTGTTAAACTAAATTTAAACTAAACTAAATGAACATTAAAGTCAGGTGGGCATGTTGATTGTTGCTGCTTTCCAGAACAGTCAAACTGTGTTAAAAGCATAAGATACAGACACATACCAAGTGATGCTTATTCACATTTTGTCAGCTTGGTATCTCCCATATAGAGTATGTAGAAGAAAGAAAGCAGGCACTTTCCCAATATAAGGCCAAATAACCTCAAGCCATACACAATGAAACCAGACATACTGTATTACAATCAGTTGGTGATGTGGTATTATTGTTACAGCATTTTGAATATGAATGGCTATTATTATTAGCTCTTTGTGTAATTTTACTTAACCTGCATAATGAAGCATGTGAGTTTTGTCATCTACTTAAATTTGTATGAAGTTACTTAATGTAATGGGGTCCAAAACACTTTCATTTTATAAGGGAGGACCCCCAGTTTGTAAACTTGAGTTAAGTTTTCCACTGCTGATGTATTGTACTGCACATTTATAGTCAAAAGTTAAAAAACATTTCAGTCATCTGTTAAAGGCCTTGAATGTGGCTGGGAACAATATGTAAATAAAACAATGCCATCGACTGGAAATAAATACCTGTATAGTGTTTTCCTAGAATCTAATTAGTGGTAGATTCAGATTCTTAAAAACCAGATCAATACATTTTGAAATACTGTATGTGAGCACTGAATTATTCACAATAAATCCCAATTATACTCAGTTTCCTACAAACTATTTGATAGAGACGAGAAAGTAATTCAGACTGTTTGTAATTCAGCTGAGCAAGTGGCTTGACAAGTTTAACTACCTCTGTTGGGTGGTGTGCTCTTTCATCGCTACCACTTACGGTAAAACATGATTTCTAAAGTATCTGGATGCTTTAATGTATGTATATAAATGGCACTTAATAAAGTAATTAAAATGTTGCATGTTAACCAGTAAAGGCTTTGTACAGTAAAAAAAAAACAAATAGATAATCTAAAATCGGACCACGAGCATTAGAGACTGTTGGTGTGGAGTAATATTCAATTAAAAGTATTACAGTAGAAAAATATATATAGGTTGATTTGAAACATTTTAGCATTTCTATAAACAAGATTTTAATGTGTATGTTTGTTATACTTATTAAAAACAAAAAACTGGCTCAGCTTTTTTGACATGAACTCTACATTTTTTTTTTTTTGTTGCTTTTCCTTGTTTACAATTGTGTAATTAATCACTGAACTTTTATTTGAATGTATGTGGAACACTGTACTGGAACAACTGTGTGACATTTTTGTAACGCATGTCTTAGAATGTAATAAAGATGTATTTATTTTGAATCATCACATTTTGTATACAGCAGTGTAATTTAAAAGGTTTCTGCAAAATGGCTAAACCCTGTGATAATTTGAGACGGCAATGATTCTGGAAAGTGTAAGGCAATCCAAACAGAAATACAAGTTGGTATCCCAATCCCTTTAACACATACTGTATATATGTAAACAAAATGAGTTTGCTATGTATTTTCACTCAGGTTTTCGCCCTCCAGAACATTCATGCAGTAATGTGTGATGCATTGTTCTGTGTCATCTGTAGTAACAACAGTGACCTAGTTGTTGCAATGTAAATGTGGCAGTGGTTTAAGATGAATCAAAGATTTGTAGAAAAGAAACAAACCCTCTGTATGTAGTTTTTTTTTTGCCTTCCATACTTTATTCACCGGTGAAATATACCGATATAGGTCATATTTGATTAGTATAAAACATTTGGACTATTTTTACAAGATCATCTTTTGCTTACAGTTCAGAATGTAATGCAAGTAAGAAATTGCATTCACTAGTGTTCGAGATAATACACATTAGTATTCTAGTATGAGCTTTATAATGCTGTATTTTGATCTACTGGTTCATCAGATTATCTTGTACAACTCGTCCGGTTTCACAGACCCCAATTAGCACTAAGCTTGTACTAACTCCCATAAGGTAACCTTAGGTACTCAAATATTAGTGCTAACTGGGGTCTGAAAGTTGTACATATTACACAGATCTCGAGAACGCAGGGTCATCACACCAAAACGTAATCTGGTTTGTAGAACAGAATCAGTGGAAAAAAACTCTGATTACGACTCCTGAATCCAATGTTTTTATTGCATTAGACAGCAGAACATCATGATAAATACAACCAAAGAGAATGATTAAACATATTAAAATAGTAACTTAAAAGATGGAAAGTTCTGTCTCTTAAAAGTATTGAATTCAACGTTGTTCTACAGCTATGGCCAAATGTTTTGCATCACCCTACAGAATTAACCCGTTTTGTTTCATAAAGCCGAATGAAACCTGCTGAATAATGTTACGTTAGCATACTGAATATTAAATATTACATACCGCTTTGTAGATTTTTGCAATATCATTTTCTAGTTTATTTTATTACATGGTTAAATAAAACACCTAAATTATGTTATATCTATCTATCTATCTATTTTATATCTCAATCCTAACATTCTAGGTGTTGCAAAACTTTTGGCCAAAGCTGTATTGGTAAAAAAAAAAATGCTTTATTATTTTATAATATTAATAACAACAATACAAATAATAATAATGTACATTTAATGATTAAATACTAAGATTTTCCTTTAATGCAAACCCCAGTTCAGTTAATGAAGGTGCAAAACAATGTTATTAGGTCTACCTTCAAGTATGAAAAACTGATAGAAGTGGACTTGTTTTGCATACTAGCAGTTTAAAAATAATAATAATAAATGGGACTACATCTCATTTAAAACCAACATTTCTTATTCTAAAAGTGTGTACAACTGTTCAATATTTAGATTCCCTTTTTGAACAGTTACCAATAATTTAAATTCTAATTTATTATAAACCTTATTCTGGTTATCTTGATGTGGTTGGTAGTATGTTTATCCTTCGATACAATCACCTAAATAATTTGACACCTTCAAAATTGTTTAGTTCAGGAATACTAAGAGCCACTGAAAAGTGGTTCTACTGGATCACAGCAGAAATCATGAAAATCCATTGGGTATTCAGTACACAAACATTTTCCAATCTGATGGGATATTAATAATAATACTCCGTTCAAATACAAGCGTCTCAAAAAACTCTCATAAAAAGTTATTGGCGACAGAATTTTGTCCCTTTTATCTGATGTTAAGGAAAAAAAAAAGGAAGTGAGCTTTTTTGGTTCTCACTGCAATTGTATGCCTCTTATATTTTAAAAAATGTGTGGACATTAAAAAAATACATATATTTAAAAAAATCTAAGTTTATGAAGTTTAATAAGAATCTCGTTAATGACGTGAAATAGAATTTAAAAGGCATGCCAGAAAAGTTTGTATTAAAAAAAACAAAAAAAAAAAAAACAGCCTTTGTGTATTGGCTCAGAGGTACTGTGCATCAGGGCTGCTTTCTGCCCATAAGGCTTTGCTGTGTGTGGTAAAGATCAAGTTAGAAGCATCTACCCACAAGTAGAGCTTTGCAGCCAATCACTATCACAGTAAGATTTCAGTCAAACAATGCATACATTTCCTTTAAACTAAAGGAAACTAGTTATAAATCTAAAATGCAAGTTCATACATACAGTGCAGCCCTGGTAATCAAACACTCTTTCAAAAAGATGCAGCATAAAGGCTTGTCAGCTGGGGTTATGCTCCACACTTAAAAATGCATATAGAACCTAATTATCTATATTCCACAGGGTTTACTCACAACTCAGTTATGTATTAAAATATGGCATTTTTCAACCACCTTTAATGCTGCTTGTCTCCACCAACGTTATTGGAGTTGGCTGCAAAGAACTACAACACTGCGAAGCTTCAGTCCTATAGGATCCATTCAATAAGGATTAGTAGGCTTTGCAAAATGCAGACATGGACTTGCTGCACTGGAAGACTACACATTCACTGTTTGGAGGGGAAAGGTGCTGCTCCAAAGGGATCTAGCTCCACCTGTGGAGGTTGTTGCATCACACTGTGTACTACCATTTCTGTGAAGGGTACAGCCCCGAAGTCATCCGTTTTAAGACCATCTCCGCCATGAAATGCTCCGTGTAGTGAACTGGTTCTAGGCCTCCCACTGTTTGTGTTGAGATCACTTCTGTTATCACCCAGCCCTTGGTGCTGGGGGTGCCTTACTAGTTCTTGTGGATGGAATGGCTTTGCACCAAATGGATCCAATATTGTCTCTTCTGTAGGCATGGGTGACCCTTTGTCTTTTCCGTCGCTTAGTGTGACACTGATATTCTCCTTAGAGTCCGATGTGCTGTGAAACTCATTGCTGCTCTGTGAATCCCTCCTGCCTACTTTCTTGTGCCTGCGGACTCGCTCTGGGGTGCGGAAGTTCGATTTTGAGGTCTTCCTCCCACTGGTAGGAGTGCCGTGGTGCCGTTTACCATTGCCACTTGCGTTTTCCTGCTTTGTGCGCCTCTGTCTCGAAGACAGTTTTTGAAGACTCCGCTGTTTCATCTTCAGCTGCTGAGCGGTAGAGACTTCATCAAAGGGAACCTGTCCAAAAATGTCCTCCTTGCTACCAAAAACTGGCCCGATTTCAGTGGGCTGAAAAGGGGTACAGCCAAATACATCCACACTGTCCGGCGAAACTGGTGGTGTCTGGGCCATTGAATCCTCTCCTTGTTTGCCAGTTTTAGATAAATTTCTACTGAATGGAGCTTTGCTGAACACATCAAACTCATCCATGCCCTGATCTTGGGTGACCAAATTGAATGGTGCCTGGGCAAAGATGTCTACATTTTCAGTCGCACTTCTTTGCTGGCTAGTTCCGAAGAAAGGTACAGCCCCAAACACATCCACCTCTCTCTGTGAAGATGCAGTTGCCCCCACACCGGGGGAGTTTGGGGGAGTGATGAGGGTAGCTGCAGACTCTCCACTCATCACACACTCTGCTTCGTCTCCAAGCTTCTCTGCCACTGGACCCACAACCTGAAACATTCCCTTCCTCTGCTCGTAGTCAGAGTCGGAGCTGTGCTTCTCCTCTTCCTCCACCTCCTCCTCAGAGTCCATCAGCAGGGGCCGCTGTCCCAGGTTCTCGGGCTCTGTATCGTTGTCTTCATTAAACTCGCCGTGCTCACTGTTCAGTGCTTCCTCATACTCCTGCTCATCTTCCTCACTGCTCTTTGGAGAAGGGGGGTCTGACTCGAAGTCGCTGTCTGTCTCTTCCCCACCTTTATGTGTCTGCTCCCCAGATGGGCAACTTCTTTTTCCTCCTTTATGCTCTTTCGAGTGCTGTGTCTGCCTTTCAGCTTTTACTGAGGTGCTTGAGTCTTTAGTTGAGTGCTCAGGATTCTTCACACTGGAACCTACAAGTAAAATAGGAAACCGTCAAATACTGTTGTTCCACCCAGACAATACAAATATCAGGGAAAATAAATCTTTGTGCATTAATTTGGTATTCAATGGGCACTGAAAACTTGCTTTCAAATATATATATAAAGACAGATAATACAGTATAGGACAAATTTACACCAGCATGCAATGTTGATAAATCTGGTCTTGTCTTAAATTGATTGTTTTCTTCTTTTTGTTTTTCTATTTATTTTTGTTTCATAATGTAAAAAAAAACTACAATATTTAGCTTTACTGGTATCTCTACAGCCATAAACTGTTAACAATTTGGTATATATTATTGGTTTTTAAAATGTCAATGCTTGATAACTTAACAATTTGGTCCTAAAGTACATATGCAAAGGATATGTACTTTAAGGATTAAGTTTTTCAACTTTCAGTTTTCTGTTCTGAAGTTTGGTTTTTATGCACAAAATGTGATTTGTCTTTTTAATTGTAGAAATGCACTTAATACAAGTTACCAAGACTTGATAACTCCCAGAGAGCCCTATTTGAGGACTGAAGCGGAAACATTCCGATCTGCCGTTATGATAATAAAATGTGAATAAACAAATTCCGTTTTTTATCAAATTATGGAGGTTATGAAAACTACAGAATACCACAAACTAGTATTTCTTGTTCTATCTTTTTTTCTTCAAACATAATTTCAGTCCTTGCAAAGAACCACTAAAAAGGCAGTTCTTCATTCTGGTATTAACAACAACAGACAGACAGAGATAGAGATAGAAAAGAAAAAACACAATTCAGAAGGCAGGTTGCTGCTGAGCTTTAGTGGTCCTGAACAGCGACTAGACATGCGATGTGCACAAAACAGTTATGTTCACAAGCTGTCTGTACCTGGTTTTTGCAACAAGGAGATGAAAGATTGTTTTGAAAATGTTTAAAAACTGGCACTCATCAGAAATCAATTACTTGTATGGTATGTTAAGTAATTTAATTACCGGTTTACTTCATCACCAAAATGCACAAAATATAGTACTAAACACTACTTTGTATATATTTTTAAAACCTCAAAACATGAATGTTGATTTATGTATCTGAGACTTCATAATGTAATAATAATAATAATAATAATAATAATAATAATAATAATAATAATATACCCATTTTCCATCATATGTTTCTGTACAATCAAACCTGACTCACATGTCTGAAAGTTTAACATGTTTGATCTGGAACATGTATGTAATAAAAATGTATTTTCTTACATAGTGCATCACTATGTCTAACATATTTATATTAAAGCAGAAATAATATTAAAGCACAGAGTACTGCTTATTAAAAGAAAAAATCATTCTATAATCACAGCTATACAGATGGACATTGTTTTAATGCAGGCAGGTTTATGCCAAACAATAAACTGGAAATGAGAGGTCACATCTTAAGACTAGAAGCATGATTAATGATGTGTTCTGTATGATGTGATGATGCTTCTTAGCTGTTGTAAGTTCTGTAATACCAAATGGATTTTGCATTAGTAAAATCTGGATTATCTGACTGCTCGCTTTGGAGGTCCAACCTTGATGGCATGTTAGAAACTCGCAATATCCAAACAGTTTGTGCAGTATTAAAACAGAAGGCAAAATCACCAAACTCATATGGTTCTCAGGCTACAGTACGTTCTGATCTTGTGCTGTCAAACATAGGCAAGAGAGAAAGGAATGTCAGTTCAACATGACATTTCTAGAACTTTACAACCCCCATTTAAATAACAAATGGTGGTCAATGAGCTGTTTTGTTGTTGGAAGCTGTTTGTTGTAGTTCTCTAATCAGAATGAATTATGTCTTTATAAGATGCTGTCTTGGCCACCTTTTACTGCACACCATTTTATTATGATTTCAGACAATACAATATAAATTCTTCAGCTACATGCTCAATATGAATAACAGCAAACTGGTAAATGATGCTAAGGGCTATGCAGCACTTCCAGGCATGTTTAATTAAATAAGTATCATGGGACTTCAGTCATACATGTATATTATTACCTGTACATTTAACACAACAAATTCCCAAGCAAGCCATTTCAGATATAACTGTTGAGGAACTTTTAACCTCAGAGAACAGAGAAGTCTACCCTGTTCAGCTAAATACCTCTACAAAAAAGAACCATTTTGGTGAATTGTCTTTGTAGCAAAGACAAAGTCTTATATAGCATATCTTTCCAGCTTTTAAATGCAGCATCAATACCGTGCTAAACTCTCTCAATAGTCACATACATACATTTAATACTACTTAAGCAATAAATAAAAAGGACATGCAGAGTGATTATTAATTAGTCATTTACCAGCCGATTTTATCCGAAGTGACTTACAGAGACTTGGGGGGGGGGGGGGGGGGGGGGGGTGAACTATGCATCATCTGTTGCTGCAGAGTCACTTACAATAGGACCTTGGTTTTATGTCTCATCAGAAGGATGGAGAACAAGGAGGTTAAGTGACTTGCTTAGGGTCACACACAGTGAGTCAGTGGCTGGGATTGAACCTGAAACCTCCTGGTAACAAGCCCCTTAGCTACTGGACCACCAACATCTGATACAAGTTTTTTATTCTAACATGGTGCAGAGTTGTCTCCATGTACACTTGGGAGTCCTCTAGGTATACAGTAGCTATTATGGGAGAAATCACTTCACGACTTTCCTCAATGCACACTTGAGCTGCCCATCTTCAGCATAACCAGACACCCTGTATTTATTTTATTTTAGACCATATGTGGACTTCTGCAATCCCATAAAAACACATTTTTAAAAATGCTCCTACTTCAAATCCTCAACATTCAATATACATATTCAAATTGGAATGTTAAATACAACCTTGCATTTCTAAGTCAGAAGGCCATGAAAGTCTGATTTTTTATAAGCGGTCATCTCTACAGCTGTAACTTCGGGGTACATGACCTTCCGCAACTTGACAAAGGATTAAGTAAATACATTTATATATAAAAAAAAAAAATGCACAAATATGAACAAATCTTAAAACGCAGGCGAAGTACAAAATGTGTAGTAACATCTGCTTGTGATGTCCTGAGCAGATTACTACATTAATCATAAAATCACATTCTTTCATAAAACAATCTATTGTTTCTAAAAACATCTATAATCATATAAGACCCCAGCCTTCAAAGACATTTTCCTTTCCGTTGTTCTTTTCTCAAACATCTGATTAAAACTGATGAATGCCTTGTAGCTAGTAATTACATGCCTTCTGCTGATTTATCAGCAGTTACATGGGGGATGCGCCTCTTTCAGCTTTCTTTGAATGACGAACATACTGCCACTGTCACTGCACAGCTATTCACCACATGTCAGCTTGGCAGATTACTGGCCCGTTTCTCCAAAATCTGTGCTGCTTCTATCAAGACAGCCAGGTCAGCAGCTGCTCAGTAGTGCAAGTGATTTCTTTGATCTGTGATTTGTCTTTAAAAAGACAAAAGGAAATTAAAGATTTGTTGGTACTCATTTCCTGTTCAATAAAAAATAAAAATCACATTTTAAAATTACTTTAAGCACCTTTCAATTGTTAATCACCTATTACTTTTTTATTTTTGCATTATGGCAGAGGATTAGAAGCCTTAATTCTCCCGCAGTCTGGCTTGACGAGCGAGAACAAGAGAAAGCAGAGAGTTAAGTTTCCACAGCAGGTGTTCTTTTGCATCAATAGCGACTCAATTTAGGCATCTTATTCAAGCATGTAATTGTTCTGCTGGACTGTAATGTATTTCTGTGGTAGAAGAAGAAAACCGGGTCTGGAATGAGTTAAAGCAAATGCATAAACTCAATGTTTTCATTTTTCCTTTAAAATATGTTGTGGCCAATTGTCCCAGTTATTGTTCCAATCAGTAATATAAATCCACTGTCTTAATACCCTGCTACAAAAAGCTGGGGCACAGCAGCTGCATGCAGAAATAGATTTGATTTTCCTTTAAATACGTTAAACAAAATAATTTAGGAGAATTACATATTACACTGGTATCTAGAATCTCTCGTGTTTGAATGCACAATATCAACTCCAGGTGTTGTAGCTGCTGCTGGACTATTTTAGGGTAAGAGAAAATGTAATGTAACATTTTAAAGATATTTAATCAAAACCATATTTACACACACATTCTGACATAACTGTGGAATATGGGGTTTATTTCTAAAAGGGGGTGTGGTAAAACTATGAGAAAAGAAAGGAGAAACTGGGTTGTACTGTGTATACCGTGTATAGCATATACAGAGTGATGTACTACAAGTGCACTGACAACCACCAAACACCACAGTTGCCATTCGTACCATGTGCTAAGCCCATTGAAGAACTCTGTCAAATGTTGTTTTGTTGTTTATTTTTTTGTGTTGTTTATGAATTACCCTGTAAATGTAAATACTATGTGTTCATAGAGGCATGTAATTACTGTTGGCATATAAACACAGGAAAAGATAATAAACTTCTTTCTCCACTCATACATTTAGATACAGTTCAGATTAAGTTGTTGTTTGGCTCGGAGTTGTTTCAAGTACTGAGGTGTTCTCTTTTGATAGCCGGTTTCTATCTAACTTGAAAAATACTGAATGTTTGGCCGTTGTCTCCCCTTTTCATTTCCAGGGGTTAAAGTCGGGTACAAAATTACACCGTGTAACAATTTTTTTTTTTTTTTTTGTTCCTGGGTAGTAAGTGTTATTTCCTAATTGCTTATGCCTCAAAAGTATAGAAAATGGCTATTATTCTCCACAAACTTTGCTTTTGTGACCAGGGCAGTGATATTTTGAAATTTACCTATTTTCCAGAACATTCCAGATAGATTCAGTGCTGAGTAAACTTGGAGTAACTTCTAGAACTTTCTAGAACTTTCCAGTAATATAAATAGTAGTATAAATACAGGGGCCTTAAGCCCACCAGTTCAGTTTAGTTCCAGCTGCCTAAGTGGATACATATCTGCATTTTTCTGAGATGGCATCAAGAGGCTGCAATGGTGGCATTCCTGATGGGTCTCCAAGGCGGTTTTACCAAGTTTCCCTGCTATCTTTGCCTTTGGGACAGCAGGGACACCAAGGCGCACTACCACAGGCGGGACTGGCCACAGCGGACCGAGTTCTCTGTGGGGAGGAACAACGTCAAGAGGGAGCCACTGGTGGACCCCCGGAAGGTGCTGATGCCACCACTGCACATCAAATTGGGCCTTATGAAACAATTTGTCAGAGCTCTAGATAAGGAGTCGGCAGCCTTCAAGTACCTTCAAGACTTCTTCCCTAAGCTGTCTAAGGCAAAGGTCAAAGCCGGTGTCTTTGTCGGACCACAGATAAAGAAGATCCTGGAGTGCAATGAATTCCCCAAGAAGCTCACTAGTAAGGAGAAAGCGGCTTGGAACAGCTTTGTCGCAGTGGTTCGGGGCTTCCTGGGCAATCACAAGGCCGAAAACTATGTGGAGCTGGTTGAGACTCTGGTGAAGAACTACGGCACAATGGGCTGTAGGATGTCCCTCAAAGTCCATATCCTTGATGCTCATCTTGATAAATTCAAGGAGAACATGGGAGCGTACTCGGAGGAGCAAGGTGAGCTCTTCCACCAGGATATACTGGACTTTGAACGCCGCTACCAAGGACAGTATAACGAGAACATGATGGGAGACTACATTTGGGGGCTGATTCGTGAAAGTGATTTACAGTATAATCGTAAATCTCGAAAAACTACTCACTTCTAAATCTTTTGTAGTCATTTTTGTATTACTTTAGTATAAATACATGTTAATTTGGATTCATATGTTGTTTTTTTCTGACTTTATGTGAACGAAAAGACACAAATTCGCCCATTTTCTCATTGGAAATAGGTAAATTTCAAAATATCACTGTCCTGGTCACAAAAGCAAAGTTTGTGGGGAATAATAGCCATTTTCTATACTTTTGAGGCATAAGCAATTAGGAAATAACACTTACTACCCAGGAACAAAAATTGTGTTACATAGTGTTATCAACCCACATTGAGAGTTTTTTCTTAACATCACGAGAAAACAATACTGTACATCAACAGAACTCAGAAGCACAAAAACAAACTGTAAACATCAATATTACTGATTGTATGTGAAGCTATATATCCTTTCAGCTTTAAAAAAAAAAAAAAAAAAAATTATGAACATCTTGTACTCATGATGCAATGGTGGTCAGATTTGTTTAAAGGGAAATCCCCATGAAACCAAGCAGTATCCATTAGAAATAGTTTTTTTTTTTTTTAATAAAATGAAATAAAACTTTCATGACGATGAACCAATTTTATTTTAAAAAGAAATACAGTCAATTATACATTAAAATACAAATTCATTTACAAACTTTCAGCTAAGTATACAGTTTATACATGTGCATACTTATTTTCAACTGAAGTATATTTGAACCACGTTCATTAGTCTGGCACTCTTTATACCAAGGTCACCTTTGACATTATTCATGTAAGAAACATTCAAAAATAAAACACACATATTCTTTACTACCATTGTGCTGTTGTAAATGTATGTTAGTTTCTGCACAAAAGATGCAAAGAATAGAAAAGCTGTTTGGTACAGCAGAGAAATGGAAGAAAGTGACCCAACACCCATGAAAGGGAAGCTGAAAATGAGACAAAAAAGTTAAACTAAAAATAAAAGTTTAACCACACTACACACAATGTGTCGTAGAAATAGTTCCATTTTATTTGCCTTAAAAGGATACATTTCACAGTAAAATAGGTTCCAGTTTCAATTTTCATTTACTGTGTTTTCCCTATGTGCCCGTTTGTTTGATATCCCCTTCACTGGTTTAAAATGATGAAATGGATTCATCATCTTCACATTATGGATCAGTTTATAAATTGTAGTGCAATTTTGTAATCTGTCCACCAATACACCACCAGCCCAAGATGCTTGCAAAAATGGTTGCGTTACCATGCTTTGTATCATAATTCAGGACAGAACTCGCCATAAGATAAAATTAAATGAAAATTCTGAATACATTTGGACCAGAAAGTTCCAATTTGGTATCAAGTTCCAATATCTAAATGGCCAACTTTTAGAAATGATTTAAAGTAAACTTACCTTTGTAGCTACAGTAATTAAGAATAAATACCAAAGCCTTTATGGAAGTCATGGCTAGTTCAATGAATAGAAATGGTTTAGAAACACAATTCTATTAATGTAATAGTTACTAAATATATTATTCTTTGTAAATGAAAGCTAACTGGACTAAAATCATAATGACATGTAATGCAGTTTCTAATTGAAGGTTGGGGTGATCTGATGTGCCATCATCTAAACCTTTAGTCTAGACTCACTTATTTGGCGGGGGGCGGGTAGGTACTTTATGAAGTAAGGCAACAGTTCCAAGAAAACCCACATGCACCGCACCAAATTGCCATTGTCTAATTTACCTTAAAAGGCGGAATGATTCTGACCTTATTCAGCTTATTACTTTGGCATCAGCAAAACAGTGTGGAGTTTTAGGAACATAGAACTAGAACTACATACAGTACAACTTACAACTAATGACAACTAATGGTAGTTTTGGTGGCATTTGGTTATGCATTCCTTGCATCATAAATACACATTGCTAGTATTGGAATATCTGGGTATTTAAGCTAAATGCCTCAATATCAATATGGAAAAATGGTGTACTATTGCCCATGAAAATATTCTGGATGTCACAATTTGCTGTTAGATTTTGATAAGACTTTCACTATGATACATATTTGGAGACTCATACAACAGAGACCTTTTGGCACTAACGGACAGGTAAACAACATGTCTGTGCCCTTGAATAAAAATAAATTGTGAACACGATAGTCGTGTGCTACAAACACAGTACTATTACCTTGCTTATGTTTTTGCTATTTTCTTAACAGAACAACATGCAAGATAAAATCCACCAAGATGAAATAATAATGTATTAAACCAAAAGACACAAAATGTGGAAAAAACAAATAGCTAAAAGCAGAATTTAGTAAGTTGAACAGGAGTGAAATATTTACAATACTGTACAATGTTTTCTCAGGAGGCAATAGCTTAGCTTTACGCCTGTTCTAAGCCCTTTTGTCAAGACGTTGTCCATTTTATTTTGACACACATTTCCATTTTCTACCACAGCTGATACAGCAACATTCTTTGTCTGCATTTAAAAGCTTTCAATTAAAGTGCCATTTTTTGTCCAGCAGAGGGCATCTGATGTCTTGCTTAACATTGTATTCGGAACTAACCCCACTTTGACAACGTAAAGCAAAAATAAAGTTTTTCAATATTTAGTTTAAATTCCTTCTTGCTAATGAAAAAAAAGAAAAAGCAAAAAAAGTCTCAGCTACCTTTTGAAGATAGCAGCCTTTCATGGCAAATGTATTTTGAATTGAATAATTTGAAAACAGTATATATAAACAGTACAGTGCTACTTCAAAGGAAGCTCATAGCTAATTGTTTTAGGAAGTCTGTACAGCTTGTAATTCCCCCTCTGTGTGTTTCAGGTAAAACCAGGATACTATAAAGACTGGGGAAAGGCCTCAGTGACCAACTGCTTCTCTAATGACCAACATGCTTTGCAACTTGAATTGCAGAGTCACAAAGCCTCACTTAACCCCAGGAAGCACAAGCTATGCAGGCAAAGCTAAGAGCTTCCTTTAAAACACAGGTATAGCAGCCTTTTTTAAATACTAATATATGTTTACTGTGATGTGTGTGTCTTTCAAAACTCAAAATATGGAACCTATATAGCAAATAGAAATTCACATTAGGAAAGGGTTGGCATGGTTTCACAGCTCTGAATTCTTTAGAAATATAATGCAAGGGTTATTATACAACACTTTTTATTTTTATTTTTTTTAAGACCATGAAGATATCATCTTAAGATGGTTTACTATAGGAACCTGAAAGAAATCACCATCTAACCAGACCAGAGTACTCTAACTCATTCTGCACCAGCAACAGGTGTCATGGTTTGAATTTCAAAAGTCTACTAAAGAGTCCTAGGATACTAGAGCAATATAGGTCATACAGTTTGTACTCCATGGAACAAAGCTTTTCTTCAATGTTTCCTTAAAACTTGCCTGGATTGGAAACAAAGGGTACAGAGCCAAAGAGGTCCTCCAGGAGAGGCTTCTGTGAAGACTGGCGAGTCTCTACACTGGCATCTAGACATGCTGCCCTTTCGTCAGGTTTCTCTGTTAGGAAATGGAAAGTTGGGTTATATTAACCAGGTGACCTCATCATTGGCTACTGTAATACAGGACAGGAACTTAAACTAAGCATGGCATCATGACATCCAAAATAATTCAATCTACTTATATACTATTGTACCAAAAACTGTCAGGTTCCAATACAGATCAAAACATACAGATTGACTGTTACAGAGCCCTTTATAGCAGCTATATCAATGAGCTTTTACAGACACTCAACAGAAAATATTTGAACTGAGCACCATCCTTTTAAAGGCCCGCTTCCCTCCACGTAGACACTGTACAGCTGGATTTGGATTTCTACCTCTTTCAGCATCAAGTAACTTTACAGAAAGATAACCCTAAACCACATTATGTTTTGCATACAGTTATACTTCCTACAGTTCAACGGCAGTCTGTAGTGTTGAGTGTTTTTTCCTAGACCTCTGGGCCCCACTACCATTCAAACAGTCCGGTAATGCCCTCTGTGGTGGATCTTAGTGGTTATACATCAAAATCTAGATCACTAGCACATGATGTAGCTCACACACACACATATCATCAGCAACACTACAGTAACTTACACTAAGCAGAAGCTAACTATGCAGAAGCTAACTTAAAATGCAAAATTATAACCATGAAAATTGAAATGTAAATAAAAAAAACACTACAAAAAGCAGGAAATGTGCCAACAAAATAAATAAAAATTAGTTAAACTGAATACTGTGGCTTGGTCAAATAAATCACAGCAAACAAATCCACCTAATAGCAAGCTTTCTAACTGAACAATGTCGGTAATATGTTTAATATTATTATTATTATTACTACTACTACAGTAGAGAGTCAATTCTCCAATCTTTGCTCAACCATACTGTCTAATCAACCAAACGCACCTGTACTCACGTGATGAATTGTGTGGTATTACGTACACAGCTTCTGCTGCTAAAACGGTTACAAGATTTAGCTGCCAAAAAAAGGACCAGCAGTCTGAGGCAAATGAAAGTTGCAGAATTATTTAGACCACCAAAACCTTAGATGGAGCATTGTGTGCTATAAATTGTTGCAGTTAAGCAAATTAAAACACAGTAACCTTGTTCTTGATTTTTCTTCTATTTCCTCAGTAAGGTCTATGTTGTTGAGCAGCTAAGAACTTAATTTCAATTGCATGTTATTACAATGCCTTAACAGCAAGTATCACAGTATAGAAACATTGTACTGAATTTTAATGATTCCTAAAAAGTTCTATAATTTGTCAGAGTTGGACTGAATTGTATTCTTTAATGATTTTCAGAGTTTGGTATATGGTACGTTTAATTACAGTATTTCATTACCTCAGCTGTAGGTGTTAAAGTTTTACTGAATTGCACTAATTTAATGATTTGTAAAGCTTTGTAATTTTGTATGCTTAATGAGATAGAATAGCTTACTAGTTATATATCATCAGAAGGTACTTGTGTATCTTAACTTTATTCTATACATTATTAAAGGTACAATAATTGTTATTAATACTTGTTTGATTATTCATACAAAATCGGTTATGTAAACTAGTATCGGTCCCAATTAGTTTGGATAACTGACTCTCTACTGTGTTTACAACAACTATTTTAGATAAGTTTTAGTTTCAGGTAGTGAGAAATATATGAAGCAACACAAACCCAAATAAATAGTTTATGTCTACAGTAACAGCAGTCAAAACTGTGGATTATTTCAATGATCTGACACAGCTGCTAATGATGTGGAGAGACTAAGGACAGAGGAAAGGGCACAAGAGAGGTGAAGGTATGGAATGGAATGGAGATAGACTAAGGACAGAGGGAAGGGCACAAGAGAGAGATGAAGGTATGGAATGGAGATAGACTAAGGACAGAGGGAAGGACACAAGAGAGTGGTGACGGTATGGAATGGATTACCAAGTCATGTTGTTGTTGCTGAATCACTTGGATCCTTTAAGATACAGCTTGACCTATCAGCTACTAGGTACCAGGTGAGCATAGACGGGCAGAATGGCCTCCTCTTGTTTGTAAATTTTCGTATCTTCTTGCGTTAACCCCGTACATAATAGTTATTAACAAACTAAATGCTTCTATAAAATCAGGAGCAGTTTTAAAATCATGTCCTGATTAATCTACAGGGATGTCCCCATTAAAATGTACTGTGTATTAGGCCTATATAGTTTCATTTATAAAGGACTATTGTTTAGTCATACAGTAAGACAAGTATTTTTCAAACCGTACCGAAACCACATAAACAGACAACCGGGACTTCACAGTACAGTGACTTGCACTGAAACAGTAAACTACTGTAGGGTCACAGATCTGGTTACCTTGATTGAGACAACAAAATCATCACTTAAAAGTTAATACTGTACTTAGTATAGAAGATATGAGATCGATTTTCATCACTTAGTGAATAGTGACCCACTTTCGATTTTATAAAACAAAAGTAAATGAAAAATACACTGATAGCCCCCCAACCCGCCCCCTCAGTTTAAATATTGAAAGTTTATGGATAAACTGAAATTGAGTCCAGAACATATTCAGATCCATACAGAGGGAGTGTTTAAATTAAATGAACAATAAAATAGAAATAATATTAATAATAATAATAAAAACACTTGCTTGCTCGGAGGAGGTCAAACTCCCTGTCCAGCAGCTCATCTTCACTCAGCTTGGAGAAATTGTCTTCTCTGAAGGGGTTCCAGCCTGACATGTCTGGTGGGTTACTGATATTTTGAAATGGGACACCCACTACACCTTCAGGGTCCAGCATGGTAGCTCTGAGGAAAAACAGTTAGAGGTCTTCAGATATATTTTTATAATCAGAGCAAGCAAGGTGATAAAATCCTTATGAAGTTACACTCGAGCACTACTATACGGATAGTTATTTTGTTCTAACTGGATATAGGACCCGGTAGTAATAATGGTGAGCATCATTGTTATACTGTTGATCTGGGAGCATTCCCTTTTCAAATTGTGACCATATTATTAATTTACCCAGGATTCACCAATTAGTGATCTCTCACAATACAAAAAGTGTTAGATTACCTTGCGTTATTGACTGATGGAACAACTATTGTCCCAACAGGAGTTGGCATTGCTGGAGCAAATGTGCCTAAAGGTGTGTGGAACTCCTGTGGAGAGGTGAGAGGCTGTGCTTGCTGCTGTTGCTGCTGATGTGCAAATGCTTGTTGGTACTGCTGCAACTGTGAAAAGATACAAAAGTGTAAGGTTTGTTTGAATACACAGTAAACCAAAACAGTTTAGCAAGGAGCTACAGAGGTAATATAAAAGAAAATTGTTGTTACATATACAAGACCAATACAATATAATACTTTTGGCAAAATCGGTTATTTCGGTTATTGAAAATAAACATCACTCACACATCAATTTACAGTTTCTATAATACATTGAATGTATGTTTCACTAATACATATACAAACGTTAGCTTACTGTGTTGAAGTGAGGATGTCCACATTAAGATTCCGGCAATGTAGATGCATTTTGAATCAGAGAATTGTGAGAAGTAACCAGGGACACGCAACCAGCGGCCCGTTTATCGTCTGACTGCGGTGTATTAATTTCATTTCATTTATGAATATATCGTAAAAATATTTTTTTAAACTTTGTTGACTTTGTTTTGCTAATTTTTTGCAGAAAAAGCAGACCACCGTACTGCAGAGGGTAATTGCTTCTCATCAGCTTGTATCCAACTAATTTCATGATTCTTCCTCTCCTTTCTCAAATGCACAAACCCGCTGCATTGAAAGAATCCATTCCCAACATAGGAGGCTTGTTGCTAGGGAGGTGATGTCACTGCCCTGTACCTTTTGCTACACTGCTGCCTGCTACAACTGAACAACTCATCGGCTAAAATAAAAACTGCTTCAGCTTTGTGTTATTGTGCAATGCGTGTGTATATGGTAACAGTGCGATATTAATGCTTTGTTTTTAATTGTTTTGTATATTTTTGTTTCTGATATGTATCGTGCAGTACGAAATAAAACGAACAGTAATTCTAAGGGAAATTGTATATGCCTATGTATATTGCAGCTAAGGGTTAAACTCGGATTATTCTTTAGTAATGTGCGGTCCGCTATAGACATGAGGTTAAACTAGTTTTCTGGATATGCGGCCCATGATAAAAGTTTGATTGTGCACCTTTGGAAGTAACAGATTTTATTTTATGCCCATTACTGTCTGCGTATCTATCACACTACAGTTCATGTTTTGTTTTCTGCCCACCGCATCGTATGACTATAGCATACTGTAGTAATTAATTTCACCATACAAGAAGTTTTTTTTTTTTTTTCTGAGGATTAAACATTCATTATGGTACTCTGATTAAGGTTTGATATTTATGTAGCTGCTACAATAATAATAATAATAATAATAATAATAATAATAATAATAATAATAATAAAATGGCAGTCGCTGTACACAAGACAGACTATAATATGCATTACTAGAAGCATAACTGTACAGCAGTTTTACATTGACAATAACATTATTGGTTCATCACTGAATAAAACCATGACGTCGTGTTGCTGGTTTGTTTGGGTCCGTGGTCGTTAAGCCCGTTGTTAAGCAAGTGATGCATTGACGCAAATGATGCATATTACGTAGTGCACATAATTGAGGATTGGTCGGTTGCAATGTCTTTGCACACTGCCCGCCTTCCGAAAGCTGTTTTCTTTATTTAGAAAGAGAGTAGAGAGCGATTGACATTATTGAAAACATGTTGCCAAAACCCATGTTTAAATCGGTTAAAACAAATATAAACAAACAATCTTATTAAAAGGTCTTCAGGGTGTTTTTTCAGTTATTATCGGTTAAAACCAAAAACTTTAAGCCCTATTTATATGTTAAGACTTTTCAGCCCCATTTCATTCTCAAAGGCATTTGGATGGAACAGATTGCATCTGGTATTAAACAGAGGGTAGCACTTTGGTGGAAAATTATATAAAAACTGAAATGCTTTATTGATAAATTTATTGATCTAGAAATTTTATTCTTCACAAAACCTAGTATTTGTACCGCTACTTAGACTTACTTAGTCCTAAATTGCATTGTACAGCTGTTCTTCACAAATGTACTCTTCAGATGAAGTGTTCTTAACCTCTCATAACAATTTTTTGTTTTGTGGTTATTGGTGATGTTCTTTTAAAGCCGTCAGTGTACATTAAAAAGATTAAAAAGTGCTTTATTTTAGTGTATAATTAGGGCTCACAAAATGAGGTAACTATATACAGTAACTATTGTACAACATGCCAAGACAAATTATGATGGAATAAACAGGAGCAACTGAAGTTAAAGGATTTACGGCACTTGTGCTCCCTTATTTACTTACACATTAAAACATACAAGATTAACTTAACATTTAAAAGATCGATGGTGTAAGTATGATCACATTAAAAGAAAATCATCTCTTTTGGTGCCTTACTTAGCCATATGCATATCCAATTAAATAAGTAGATGAGACTGAAACATATGACCACAGTCCTGATTCATTACAAGAAACATGTGTGCAGTTTGCTGTCATTTGTCATCATATGTGACTGTCTCAGAACAGTATTGGTCTTTACGCTAAATTACATTTTATATTCCATGCGATTGCTTACCATAGCTGCATACTGAGCCTGTTGTTGATACGTGGGCTGCATCATCATCTGTTGCTGAAGCATATGTTGCTGCTGGAGTTGTAAGGACTGTTGAACTGCTTGTTGATACTATGAGACATGTGGAAAAAAATAAGTTAGCTATACATGTAAAATCACATTAATGTATCCCTCCTAAATGGAGTACAATTCAGATAACAGGACTATTATTTATAAATTAATACATGATGGGTAGGGCGTCTCTTATTGTGCAAGACATCTCTTATACAATAAGAGACATTAACATTATAAAATCACACAAATGAAGACTAAACTCAGGAATAGCTTTAGCACGAAACAGATTTATATATTAAAAAAAAAAAAAAAAAAAAAAACATTTATCCCCCAGGGTGTAAATTGGCGCTGTCCCTTAATGCGTAAAGGTCTACAAGTCCTGTATTTTCTTTGCTGAAACTAGTGCCACATTAATACGAATGTAAAGAAAGAGTGACGTTGATAGGATGATCTATTTTACATTCGCTACCAGCTATGTGTGTTTTTCTTGTTTTTATGTTTTAACATTGAATTAGGTGTGGTGTTCTATGCACGTGATGACATCTGTACACAGGATAAGGTGAACTGAAATTTTGGTAAATACTTCATAATAACTAGACTTGGTACCCAGAAAGAAGTTATTTCAAAATGTTTTGCTTAGTCCTTTTCTCCTGCCATACTGGGTACTTGTAATCATTTGAATGCCTTATTATGATTAACTTGCCATCCATCTGGGGGGGGGTGTCTGTACTGCAACACAACTCATGTCAAACTAGGTTGTACTTTTTGAATCGATTCTTACGGTTTCACACTGGATATCTCGCATCTGACTGTGCTTTTCACCTGTTGCAAGTAAGCCTGGTGGATTTGCTGTTGGCGCTGCTGCTGTTGCTGCTGATGTAACTGTTGCAGTTGCTGAAGGCGGAGGTCTCCTTGCTGAAGCTGTTGCAGCACTCTGGGTGGCTGGATAGCCCCTTGAGCTTGTGGTGTTGACTGGCCATTTCCAGGTCCGGTCACAACTGTAAGCCAACGTGAAGAGTTCAAATCACCATTATCTAAAATTCATTCATTTGATGCATCTGTGTTCACAGCAGAAAACAAACTGTTTAGTAAATATAAACCTACCTTTCAGTCCGTTGCTTATATTTCCAGAAGGAACAGTCATTTTCACAGGAGTTACAGAGTTCTGGATCGGTAGTACATTTGAGTTTGCAGAGTTGGAAGCAGCCTTTGGTCTTTGTCTCGGTGCGATTGAAGTTTCTGTTGGTCCTGTGGATTCAGTTATTCTGAAAGGAGAAATACATCATTTTCAAAGCTAACCTTGTACCTTTAAAATGTGTTTGTCACATGATGCAGCAACTTGTACACTCTGCTAGTATCATTAGTAATAATATGAAGATGGATCCAGCAGAGTTCAAAGATAGGAACAACTGGGATTCTAAAAAGGCACCTATTTTGCCAGTTGGGGAAAAAAATGTAAGAATTGACAACTGCAGCAGAAGGTGAAGGGACATGACAAAATAAATAAAGTGATAGCTTTTTTTGTTCTAGACAGTTTGATTTTTGACTAATAAAGAATTAAATAAGCTGTTTATAAGTGAAACAAAATGTACAGAACAAGTTATTCATTGCAGGCTTTGCTTCACAGGAAAAGCCATGATCATCCTTATATTTTTAAATGAAAAACAATTCATACAAGCGCTTCATCAATGTGAAACAAAATTACCTAGCTTTCGTCATGCTCTTCTTAGCAGCTGCTTCACTGCTGGTCATGGGCTCTGGAAGTGTTGTGGGGATAGGAGAGTTCTGTAAGGAAAAAACAAACAAGTGACAAAATGACTCTGGTTCTGCATTTGACCATATAAAGGTTTAACTACAGAAGTATCTAAACTAATTTATCAAATAACCTCAAATAGATGTGGGTTGCACAGCTTTTGTGGGGAACTTGCTTTAGGGTCACAAGTTAAACCAGCAAATGAGAAAACCTTTAAAGAAATCTGCAGTTTCTCAGCTTTTGGGTCTAACCACATGGTGACAATTATCCCTTTACAATTATCTCGTTGATACATTTATACAAGCTCCCCTTACAGGGCAAGACAGGCTTCTGCTCAACACTTCTAATACATAAACAGTTACTGGTATATCGTAAAAGGTTGTAAAATAATTAAAATATCTTACAGAAATGTTTGGCATTGGGCAGTCTTTACCAGCCATCTTAAAAGCAAAATAGGAGACTTGGTAGATATCAGGCCTGTTATCTACATCTGGCTCAAGCATATAACCTGAGGGAAAAGGAGAAATGAAACATTTACATTAAATACACAATAGTGATAACACATAGTAAAGCAGTGGTATTCCAGTCCTGGTCTTTATTCCAACAAGGTCCTAAATTAGTTAATTGGTCCTAAATTAGTTCATTGCCTCTCAGCAGCTCTCAATTAACTATATTAGAACCTGCTGGAGTAAAAACCAGGACTGGATTACATCTCGAGGGCTAGAGTTGAGTACCACTGTAGTAAAGTGTGATCTTTTCATGTCATGAGATTTCTAAATTAATGTTAAACATGTAATATAGGAGGCCTCATAAATAAAACCTGCATTACATATATAGTAATTTATAAATAAATTAAAAAAAATAACTGTTTGTTTATGGAGGCACTTCTCAACACTGCAAGGAGTTTTATACAACCAATGTAATTCCTATGTTTCCCCACATTGGGGCACTGATGTTCAATTCAAGCTTTTAAAACTTTATGTATTTCAACAGGAAGTGCAACCTACCCTGCTAAATGTACCTTTTCTTATTTTAAAGCATCTCACAAATTGTTAATAAAACATTTACAGAAATATATAGTAATTGAGATTTAATTTTTTTTTTACAAATTATTGTTTAAATTTTTTTTAAATACTGCTTTTCCTTCATCCCTATAAAGTCAAACAGACAGAAAAATGTCATACTCTGCTGTACTTACGCATTAGGCAGTGCAATTTAGGGGAGAATTTGGAATTGTCAGGGACAATAAAGGTTCCATCACAGATTGCAACTTGACTCTCTCCAAAAGGAAGGGAGAAGAAACAAAGCTTGAACAACAGGCACCCAAGGGCCTGTAAAACAAAAGTGCTGATGTTTAAAAGATGAAAAATGAAAAGCATCAATCGAAAAGCTTCTGCAAGATCAGTGGTGGGGAGATCATTGCAGAGTAAAATCTAGACTACCTGACCAAATCTGAATTAAAAGGGAAGTTTCAAAATGTAACATAAACTGTAGTAGTCAAGAACACTTCTACCTGTTAGTAAAAGTACAACATGTTTGTAGTGTTCTGTATGCAAGAGGCAGGTTCTTCACTATTGAGCACTTTTACAATGCTCAATCTAATGCAGTTGGCTTGGAATCATCATATCCATGAATGCATAAGGATTTCAGTGCAGACAAAGCTTTAACTATGTTACCAACACGTCTAGAAGAAAGGTGAAAAGGAAAACTTGAAATTATACAAGATAATGCCAATGTTGCTAATACCTGGGAATATATTATTTAAAAAGGCAGGCTAGGCAGCAGATAAAGTTCCCCTTTTAAGAAAAAGAACACTGAACATCAAATTTCTGAGGGATGCAGTCCCTTTGTTTTTAATATCTGACACCTAGAATAAAAATAGTCAACAGCTAAACCAAAAGCAAGTATTTTTGTCATTTTAACCATATTAAATAGTTTTAACCATTGCAACAATTACATTTTCCATGGTGTTTACCGACACAAAGACGACAACAGTAAAAGTACTTTGCAACACTACACTTTGGTCGGCACACAGGACTCAAAATCATTTTAAATGTGATTGAACTAGGGTTGTTTTCTTCATTCTGTCACCTCAGTTCCAATTTTTACTGGCAGTCAATACATTATAAAACAGCAAGAAAACTCTACTTTAGAGCCGTTGGCTATAATAATCTCCACAAGGAAATGCGCTCAGGGAATCTGTGCTTTTTCACAGATGAGTGAGGCAGGAAATGGGCCTATTTCTTGGTGTATCATAGCTTTCTTCCTGAGAGACAGACATAGAAAACTGTTTGTTTTGTTTCTGGTTAACAAACACATTTACAGCATAAAGGCTGTTGTCCTAGTACAATCTGGTGCATATTTGTATGCTCAGAAGCCTAGATAATTAACCATAAAATATATTTGGTCCATTCTTTAAATCAGAGGGACAACTGGCAAATTTCAACTGGTGCTGGGATCCTTTTTGAAGACTGTTACACACATATTGTACAGATCTCAGTCGGAAATCACAACTTAGCACACTACCCTTTTGTAAGATTGTTTTTCAATATAACTTCCTTCTCGTTTTCAAGCCCTGCAGACCAAAATATATACATCATCAGTCAACTCCTAGACAGCACGTACAACTTTCTAATGCTAATATTTGAGGTTCTCTGAAAAAAGAATTCCACCAAGATAAAAAGGATGACAGTCAATGTACTGTAAATGCTTTTTGATTGTTTTATAAACACTTCACTTAAATGGCTTAAATACATATATTTTAAAAATAAACAAATTGAAAAAAACAACACAGGGCCATGACAAAATCGCTATTATGTGGCTTTTGTCTCTCTTCAAGGTCCATAAAGTAATTAGAAACCCACAACCTAAACCATGTTTTAGCTACACAAGTAGTTACAAAAGTCTTAAAATCTTTTCTTACCCCTTTAACATATAAATTAATTACTGAATATATACAGTTGTAGTCAAAAGTTCACATACCCCAAAAGGAAATTTATAATTTCTAGAAATTTCTCAAAGATTTTCAGATTTTAGGAAAAATCTTTCGTATCAAATCTTTCATATTTCGTATAAAGTTTTGCTTTTGTGGATAAGGAAAAAAAAAAAGGTTACAAGAACTAGAAGTCTACAATTATTTATTTCAGCAATTCAAAAGTATTCATACCCTTTGATGCTATGATAATATTGTCTACAAGGTGTTAGAAATTTCAATATGATAATGCAGAACCGAATTCTAGAAAATGCTGGATTGTAGGTGAACATTCTTACAGAGTATAAAAGTGTTAGGCATAGGATGATTGCTGTCATTACCAATAAGTTAATAAGGGAAAAAGTAGAGAGCTATCTGAAGACCTTAGGCAGAAAATGATTTATTGTCATAAAGCTGGAGAACGATACAAGATTTCCAAGCATCTGAGTACCCCCATTTCAACTACTGTTTTTATTATCAAGAAGTACAAGACTCATGGTACTGTCACATAGCTCCCTCAGTCTGGAAGAAAGAAGGTTATTTCACCAAGAACAAGTAGAAGAATTGTGAGGAAGGTTAATAATAATCCAAGATTGACTACCAAAGATATTCAAAGTGAATTGGCTGCAAGTGGGACTGGGGTTTCCATTTCAACCATAGGTCGAGTATTGCATGGTGAAGGTCTCAATGGTTGAAGGTCAAGGAAAAAGCCACTCGTAGGAAAACGTTACAAGGACAAACTGCTTAAAGTCTGCAAAACAGCATTTGAATGAGGGATGAGAGTTCTGGTCAAAGGTTTGCTGATAGTCGTTACGTTTGGAGAAAATCTGGTGAGGCATACAAAGAAAAGAACACCATACGTACTATCAAGCATGAAGGTGGTAATATCCTTCTATGAGGCTGTTTTTTCTCTAATGGCACAGGAAAGTTAGTTCCAATACATGGTAAAATGGATTCAATACCATACCAAAAGATATTGGCCAATCATCTGAAACCCTCCGCTACAAAACTTGGTTTAAAGCGCAACTGGACGTTCCAACACAACAACGATCCAAAGTATACATCAAAATCTACTGCAGAATGGTTAAAGAGGAATAAAATCAAGGTTCTGGAATGGCCTAGTCAAAGTCCCGATCTAAATCCGATTGAGAATCTTTGGTATGAGTTGAAGAAGGATGTGCACAAGAGAAGTCCATGGAATTTGAATGAACTGGAACAATTTTGCATTGAAGAATTGTCAAAAAGTCACTGAAGAATCATGCCAAAAGCTCACTGACAAACATCCTAATCGTTTAAAAGAGGTTGTTATTGCTAAAGCTACCTCAACTAGCTATTAATTTCATTTTCCTTGTCAGGGTATGAATACTTTTGAATTAGCATTTTAGGAATATAGCAAAAAAATTGCTGAAATAAATAAAGACTATCTATTTCTTGTAACGTTTTTCTTCATCCACAAAATCAAAACGTTTGCTGCAAAAGATTTTTCCTATAATTATTTGTTTGAGGAATGTCTACAAGTTATAACATTTCTATTTGCATATGTAAACTTTTGACTACAACTGTATACACACACATTCACATAGGCAAAAAGCAGCGGTAATAGGAGTACTGTATTTTCTTTAGAATTGTCAAAAGCATACATTTTAGATATTTAATATTTACAGTGCTCATTTTACAGGTCAATATTTTGAATTTGCAATTACAGTGAAATCCTTGAGGTTGCAAGACCAATGCATCAGAGCAGCAGGAACAACTCCATCAGTGAGCAGGGGTTCATGTGATGCAAGATGAAAATGTACAATTCTTGCATCACTCTTTCATACCTGTTTGCTAAACAAACAGGAAGATGATGTCAGACCATACTCTGTTCAACGTTCTAATGCTTATGCCATTACTCAGGGATTATATTGGAAGTCTTTTTACATATTATGGGGGGGTGTTGTCACCACAACGGTATCTTCCTGGTTAAAGTCATGGCACGGTAGAGTGCAAACTAATTACTTGTCGACGCCTTATCTTCTTACTGATACAACTGAAAGATTATATAATATCCTTACCCAAATATCAGCCTTCGTGGTGATTGGCTTCCCTCCATAAAGATTAATCATTTCTGGAGCTCTGTATGACAGTGTTGTATACCTACAGCAAGAATAAACCAATATGCTTTAAGGATTACATGTCACCTTACTTTCTCTAAATTGTAAAGCAACATAAAACACAGAACAATATATTGTGGGAAAAATAAACCCAATCCTAATGGCTTGTCGTCTGAGGCTTATGTTATCGTATGACAGCATAGGAATACATTTTCCTTCCACCTGATAGCGGACTAATTTTGTCATTAATACATTCCAGTTATATTAATGCTTATGTAATACTACGCCAACATTTTCTGGGATGTAAAAAGTCACTCATTTTTATAAAACTGGATAGAAAGAAACAAAATCTCAAACAGTTTCTATTACATAAACACATTTCAAAACACAGCTAAATGTTTCTCTAGTGTTATGTGTGGAGGGCATGTCAAGGTTTCTGAACAAAAAAATGTAATACACTGATAATCTTCAAAATAGTGGTCTGGGTATAGGTCTTTGCATTGGCTTTGTGAAATATTATGTTATGGGTAGGATGCAGCAATACAGCAAGCACTTTTATAGAGATCAGTGATGGTATCAAAGCATGGAGAGCTAGTTTTAAATTTTTTGCAGTACAGTTGTGATTAGCAGCATTCCGTGTTATATTTGCAGGACACTGTCTAAATAATAAACAGGGTTTGGGACACTTTCTCCCCAGCAGGTTAATTTAGTATGTCTCCTCTCAATCCCCAAATCAGCTGTTTAATATTTAAAATACAATAAAGCACATCAAATACACTTATGATGCAGAGGCTACTACAAGTTTCAGACTAAATTAGATAGACGTTTTATTCATTTAGTTTATGAGACACTGTGGACGCCTAGACAAGATGTAACCGTGATAAATAAAGGACACATCCAGATAGTTCCACCAGGAATAAAAAGGTATGAATTTTTAGTTAAAAAATAAATACATTTATAAGGGAAATCTTTAAGACCAGAGATGTTTAAATCTTTGAAAGTGTGGAAGTACAGCTACCCTGACAATATATATATTATATATATATATATATATATTTTTTTTTTTACATGTGTAACAGTTCTAACCTTGTATTTATTTTTTGTATTTTTTTTTTTTTACATGTGTAACAGTTCTAACCTTGTATTTATCCAATTACAGGCTGCCAAACAGACTGGCAATATACACAGTTGAAATAAAACACCTCTTAAAATTGACTTTTTTTTCTTTTTTATTCATTTAACACCACTTTTCTCCTTTTTTCGCTGTAGTAAAAAAAAAAAAAAAAAAAGGCTTGACAACTCAGTCATACTGCAGTTTCAAAGTTACTCAGCAGTGTCTGGTCTGACAGCTCTTTATGCACCAATTCAAAACAACAGCTGTTTGTCTACAACCAAACGAGCAAGATGGGCTGAAAGGCCTCCTCTCGTTTGTAAACTTTCTTATGTTCTTATGTGGCCTGTGCCAAAAGAAACATATCTTTCTAACATGACCGTTATAAACTGAAACTCATTCGAGAATAGAATTGCTGGATTGAAAAAGAGTCATATTAAACTCAAGAACATTTCTTTAGGATGACAACATCAGCACTAAAGAAAAGAAAACACAAAGGAATACCCACAGAGTCATGTGAAAGGTAATTATTCTGTCATCTCGAGTTATTCTTTTGGAAATGTTGTATTTTGCCACCCAGAAAGACACTTACACAGGTGGAATGTTTAAGTGTCTAAAAAACAGTAGAGCCTAGGCTAATGCTTACAATACCACTCTTTTACAGAAATAGCACAGTACAGAAACCCATTGGCTTGTAAATCCTTGTTTTGAGTGTCCAACACTCTTGCTAAGAGCCCTTATTGATTCGATTGCATTGCTGATGCCAAATTTCAACAGTTTTAATAGCAGTGGCTCTCTTAATTAGCAATCCGAGTACAATTCTACAAACACGGTTCAATTGGGCACTTATACAGTGTAGTGGAATGGGTTAGGTAGGCGTCAGCTTATGTAACAGAAGAGTTTAAAAATCATTGCTTACTTTTTTATTTCGTCCTCCACGCTTGTTACACCGTCTTTCTGTGGGTTAAGAACTTTATGTGTGGCACTGCCAAAGTCGCACAGGACGTAGTTGCCATGGTCATTTAATAAAATATTTTCTACCTGCAAGAAAAAAAAAAAAAAAAAATATCCAAATTTACTTTTACGCAAATGTAGACTCTTAGATGTGAATTTCATTTAAACTGAATATGAAATTCTATGATGATTTTTCTTTTGTAACACCCTAATAGTTTGCGATCATTTACTGTCAAATCAAAAAACACAATGAACCAAATAAAGTTCAATATAATTACAGAAAGGTTACAAAATTGTTACAAGCAATATCAATGTTTTTATTAACAGGACAAACAAGGGCAATTCAATTAAAAACCTCCAAATGGTGTCCATGCTATACAGCACACAAGAACAAACACTGCTCTATGAGTGTTCCCACGGAGCTCTACCAATACACAACCCTGCTCTTTAGCATTTGAAAGCACGGTCGTTCTCTGATGTAGCACACTGCATACTGTACTCCCCATTTCAATAACTAGCAATGTAAAACATCTTTACGTTAGACATTATTTATATATTAATACAGTATATAGGTCTGCAAATGAGGACAATTTAAAATACAATAAAAAACACTGCAAGGTTGTTGTTGGTATCAGAATATTTTATTTTAAAAATAGTACTAATCCACTGTTGCAGGCAGATATCCCATATTTAATATTCACCACATATTAAAAGCTATGAGCAAATTGATTTGCACTGGGTGAAAAATCTAGCCAAATATACAAGTTACTTCAAGCTCACACAGACTGAGGAAGAGTGATCTGAGTTGTTAATGTGTCATCATCAGGAAAATATTTTGCAAGACATTTTGCAAGAAGCAGTGGGCGATATGTCAGAGCAAGAAAACCAGTAGCAAAAACAAATGTATGCCTTTCATGGGTTTCTCTGTTCATTGTACAACTGCATACATATTTATTTGTCCATACCCAGACAAAAAGCACATAAAAAAACAGACAGGGGTTTATTTTCATTATTTTAGTTTTTTTTAAAAGCACATTGCTTTCATTTGTAGAGCGTACAATAGTCTTCACAGGAACCAAGGACAAAGACTTCCTTTGTTTAACCTCCATTTGCTAACTACTAATTGCTAATAAAAAAGGTTGTAGCCATGTGAACAAAACACTGAAAATAATGCGGAGAGGCAGCAGTTTGCAGATTACGGTTTTACTTCATTAGACACCGACGAAAGTGATGAAACACTTTGTCACACTTTTAGCTATCAGCGTTATTACAATTAAATTGTATAAAGTACTTATAAAAATATTATAAATACAATATATTAAATATGGTTGTAAAATGTTTAAACATTTATATGAATTCAACAAACTTTATTTTACTTCTGCACATGCTTAGCATTCTATTGAGCATGGCATTGAAAACTGTCTGGAATGGTTCAGCCTCTTTGGCAATAGGGTTTGTCTTCATACCTTCAGATCCCTGTGAATGATTGGAGTTTTGCACTGATGTAACCTGGCAACTGCCTCACAGGTGTCACAAAATATCCTCAAGACTTCTGGCTCTGTGAAACCAGTCTGCAACCTCTGATTCATCTGCTTCACCACTTGGCCCGCTGTCAAAATATACAGGAAACATCACATTTACTCTTCTATAGCTCTCGGCAAAACGAAGAAATCCTTTGTTTAATTGTGTTTGCTCTTCTGGAAGGTAACTGCTGATTTGTCAACTTTTTGACAGCAGCAGTACCAGCATGAGTTTATTCCTTACAGAAAAGCTGTTATTTCTTAAAATAAATACAAAATTCAGGAACAGTTGTTTTGCAAGGCTTGCCTCTTTAAAACTCTCAGTTTTTAGGAAGGGGACTCTGCAATTTTGTCAAGGCTAATTTTAGATTTTCAGTGTTGATATCTACCAAACAGGAGACTAAAAAGGAGGCTAGTTTGCTAAAGAAAGATTTTCTTTTTGGCCACTAGCAGCTACTGTACCTACTGATCAAATGTGGTGTGTTTATATTGTAACCATGTAACATCTGAAGGCACATATATAAATACAAAATATTTCTGACATACTGGAACAAGAGTATACAGTAGTTGTTACCTCTGCAATACTCCATGAGAATGAGCACTTCCCAAACACTATCACCAACTGTATTAATGGCAGAGTCCAAGTACCCCACAACATTCTTATGACCCGATAGCTCTTTCTGCAACAAAACAAAGAACATAACGGAAGAATTAAAAAATCAATTGGTTATTCAATCAGCATTCAATGCTATGTGCTTCATAGACAGGACCAGTGCTTCCACAGTACATTCTATAGTTTTTTGGATCTCTAACCAGTGAGTTTGAAGGTTGACTTCCTCACTATCTGGGAGAGTAACTGGGGGATACTATTAGTTGAGAGACTTTTAGCCACAGGCTGACAGAGTTAGCGCTATGTGTTAAATCACAGCTGTCTGGCACGGGTATTTGGGCTGTGGCTACTTTGGAGTCACTTGCTGGAAACATAATATTCATAAAGACCAGCAGCTGAACAATGAAGCACTGTACTACTCCTCAGATACTACTGCATAGCAGTATTCAGAGCATGTATAAAATGAATGTCCATGATTTTAAAAATGAGAAACACTCTGTTTTGGCCCTCTGTAAACATATACAGTATGGATTTACTGTAAATAGAACTTCTCTATTCTTTCCACTAACAGGACTAAATTCACAGAAAAACAACTTAAGTCAAAGATATGACAAAAGGCTTTTGTTATCAGTTTTGTAACGTTAACTGTTTGATTTTCCTTTTACAAAAAATGGTGCATTTCAGTGGACAGGCTGTGATAGATCAGGCCTTTGGTGTTTTGGAGATCGAATCATTTTTGAAGGGCTTGGAATTGGAATGGGAATTGATTAAAAGGGAATGGAAATTGGAATTGGAAATGTATTTTAAAAGGAATTGGGAGGAAAAAAGTAATTGACCCCAACCCTGGTGTTTACTAAAGAGTTTATTGCAACTTAATTGATATAATAATTACATAAATATACTAAACACTATTTCATATTAAAAACAAACACACACAACAAAGCTAATGGTGCACATGCAAGTGAGTCATTTCTTGACCTCAAGATCACATTTTTGCAATTCTAAGACTATTTGGGGATTTCCATGTCATAAATGACCAGATATTAAACATCCCGACGTATAGTAATAAGGATAGAAATTATTAGGTACTTTTTCATCCACAATGAAATTCATTTAAAAAAACAGAAACAATGCTTTATGAAAAGGTCTAACTTTTAACCATGCAATAAACAACAACCTCACAGGAGAGTCACTGTACTGTAGACTGCATGGATTGAGATGGAGGAAATCCTGTCTAACTAACCTCCTTGAATTATTTGAGGACGTTACAGAAAAGGTCGACAAGGTCAGCAATATACTGTAGCAATATCTGTGCTGTACAGTTAAGCTTGTTCAGCACACATGTACATGCATTCCCTCTGTACCACAAAGGAATAGAATATAACAATATGTATATTAAATTACAGTTATTTAGTGGCAGCCTCTGCAGGCTACATTATATGGAACACGTTGTACACATTCACTCCCTAAAAATCTAAAATTTCATATCTGTGGATCAGTAACCTATATCACCTTATTTTTTATTTATGTAATAACACCATCAGGGTCACACATTCTTGGTTTCCTGGGGAACAGACAGCAAATCTAAGGTCAAGTATAAAGGGGCGGGGGAAAAAAGCATTGCAATTAGAAAAGGTTTAGTTGTACTAGTAGTGTTTACTTCAGCTTACCATGATTGCTATTTCCAGTTTGCAGATATTTAGATCAGGTACATTGTTCACATACATTCGCTTCAAAGCACACCGCACACCACTGTGGGTCCGAGCAAGGAACACGATTGAAAAGCCACCTGAAATACACAATTTAAACTGAAGTCAATACCACAGCAACACAGCAGTTAAAAGAGAATCATCAGTAATATTAAAACACAATTGATTTCTTTCATTCTGAAACTACATCTAACCACAATTAGGCTGCATTCTACATGTAAATTAAAATATATACAGTACTTGCTGAACAGCAAAAGAAAAGGTATTACATTCACAGCTACTGTAACGTCAATTCAATGTAGACAATTCTTCATTGTCCTTTATAGCTTTAGTGTTATATATCCTTCAGAACACCAAACCACCTTTTCTGTAATTTGCCATCCAATTCAATGCCTTTAGATAGATTTAAAAACTTTCTATAAAGACAGCAGCTTTATGAACAGTAGTGCAAATTTCAACACAACAACTCCAAACTTTTACAGTACACCGATATTTGTAGTTTAAAGGAAGTTTAAAGTTTTTATTGGAGAAAATCTTTGTCACTGGGAGGACAATACTTAGGTCTGGTGGTATAACGAATAGCAAAAGAACGAGAGTGAACTGGATTTCAAAAGCTATTTTCAATGAGCAATGGTAAATGTTTTAAATTTTGGTGTTGAAAGCAAACGTTAGGTTATTATAATAACCCTGGTTCCCTGAAACAAAAATGTAACCATTACCGTATGGGTATTTGCCTTCTAAAAAGCCCCGAAACCTGAATAAGGACATACCAAAGCTGCTCAGCGAGCCTGTGGCACGGTCATGCCCCACCCGAGAACACAAAAGTACTGAGCTCACAGAAGTCTGCTGCAATAGAAGATCTAACATAGGACTAGGGCTTTTCTCTAAATATCATACTATACGGCATATACAGCGAGTGCATCCCACATTTTCCCTTAAAAAAAAAAAAAAAATTATGAAAAGATTTACAGTAGTTCATCTTCTAAGCACCAAGTTACTGTGCTGTCAGACCTGTACAGTATTGGCCAATAGAAGGACTACCTGTCTAGTGTGACCAATCAAGTATACAGTATTCTCCCAACTTAAAGCACCTTCTGTATAAATAAATTACCATGTATAACAGGATTTGACTGTACAATATACAGTATTTACAGTAGTACAGTGCTTATTTCCTTTTATTGTGTACGACAGTGGGTGCAGTGCCTGTTATACTACAGTACAGTAGCTGTTACTAGAATAGCTCCAGTTACAAAAGTGTAAACAGATTGACTGCAAAATGCTTATTATAGAAATATCTATTAGAAGCTTGTGCTACAGCATTAGTTGTCAGGCAGCTTTGACCGTGCTTTGTCACATGTTTCTCTTCTTTGAATCAATACCAGTCCCACTAATATAAAGCAGCCATTTCTCATGAACAACAACCGAGTCACTGCTTGTTCCACTAAGAGAGAGTGAGGGTGAGCAAGAGCAAACACAAAAGCAAGAATACAATACAGTACTTGTTTTCCGACAAACATACATTCGCTTGGGCTGCCTGAATACAAAACATGGTTGTATTAAAATCACACAGGAGATGCCTTGAGGCATAGTACAACAATCTGGTGATGCTGGGTATGTACTGTATGGCTGGAACGGCATTATCATAGGAAGAACTGGTGTTTAATACCCAATTTAAAATAATGAAAAGGTGCAGAATGGTTTAACTCAATTAGCATTCTTAGTTTACAAACTTCTCCCAACAAGTTCAAGATTGCAAAGGAAACCATTGCACAATAAAACACACAACGTCATAAAAAACAAACAAAAAACTATCAAATGTTTCTGACTGACTAGACAAACTCAGAACAAAGAAAAGTAATTTTCCTTGTTACCTTCTTGACTCCTTTTTTTCAGACTTACAAACGTATATCTAATTACTCACAACAGCTACACTGAATTTGAGGCTCCAGCACCTGGGAATCATAAGGAGCCAATCTTAGTTGAGCAGTGGGCCTCAGTTTATCATTTGTTGCTAGAGTTACCAAGCTAGTCCTTCTACCTTTCTCACCTTCTTGTTACAATTTGGAAGGTGCAGTGCAATTATAAATAAGTTTAACCCTTTAATCCCATTCTTAAGCAGAAACAGTCATATTCTTTCCGATGTATTGGAACAAATTACCACTGTAGAATTTTGGTTTAATAAAATTGACAAAAATCAGTTTTATTAGACAATACACTGACCTTCTGTTGTTTAAAAAAGCAACAAGAAAAAGGGGAAGAAATGGCTTAATAATGCTAAAACATGTCCTCTGTCATTATAGTGTGTGTGTGTATATACAGTGCCTTGCGAAAGTATTCGGCCCCCTTGAACTTTGCGACCTTTTGCCACATTTCAGGCTTCAAACATAAAGATATGAAACTGTAATTTTTTGTGAAGAATCAACAACAAGTGGGACACAATCATGAAGTGGAACGAAATTTATTGGATATGTCAAACTTTTTTAACAAATAAAAAACTGAAAAATTGGGCGTGCAAAATTATTCAGCCCCTTTACTTTCAGTGCAGCAAACTCTCTCCAGAAGTTCAGTGAGGATCTCTGAATGATCCAATGTTGACCTAAATGACTAATGATGATAAATAGAATCCACCTGTGTGTAATCAAGTCTCTGTATAAATGCACCTGCACTGTGATAGTCTCAGAGGTCAGTTTGAAGCGCAGAGAGCATCATGAAGAACAAGGAACACACCAGGCAGATCCGAGATACTGTTGTGGAGAAGTTTAAAGCCGGATTTGGATACAAAAAGATTTCCCAAGCTTTAAACATCCCAAGGAGCACTGTGCAAGCGATAATATTGAAATGGAAGGAGTATCAGACCACTGCAAATCTACCAAGACCTGGCCGTCCCTCTAAACTTTCAGCTCATGCAAGGAGAAGACTGATCAGAGATGCAGCCAAGAGGCCCATGATCACTCTGGATGAACTGCAGAGATCTACAGCTGAGGTGGGAGACTCTGTCCATAGGACAACAATCAGTCGTATACTGCACAAATCTGGCCTTTATGGAAGAGTGGCAAGAAGAAAGCCATTTCTTAAAGATATCCATAAAAAGTGTCGTTTACAGTTTGCCACAAGCCACCTGGGAGACACACCAAACATGTGGAAGAAGGTGCTCTGGTCAGATGAAACCAAAATCGAACTTTTTGGCAACAATGCAAAACGTTATGTTTGGCGTAAAAGCAACACAGCTCATCACCCTGAACACACCATCCCCACTGTCAAACATGGTGGTGGCAGCATCATGGTTTGGGCCTGCTTTTCTTCAGCAGGGACAGGGAAGATGGTTAAAATTGATGGGAAGATGGATGGAGCCAAATACAGGACCATTCTGGAAGAAAACCTGATGGAGTCTGCAAAAGACCTGAGACTGGGACGGAGATTTGTCTTCCAACAAGACAATGATACAAAACATAAAGCAAAATCTACAATGAAATGGTTCACAAATAAACATATCCAGGTGTTAGAATGGCCAAGTCAAAGTCCAGACCTGAATCCAATCGAGAATCTGTGGAAAGAACTGAAAACTGCTGTTCACAAATGCTCTCCATCCAACCTCACTGAGCTCGAGCTGTTTTGCAAGGAGGAATGGGCAAAAATTTCAGTCTCTCGATGTGCAAAACTGATAGAGACATACCCCAAGCGACTTACAGCTGTAATCGCAGCAAAAGGTGGCGCTACAAAGTATTAACTTAAGGGGGCTGAATAATTTTGCACGCCCAATTTTTCAGTTTTTTATTTGTTAAAAAAGTTTGAAATATCCAATAAATTTCGTTCCACTTCATGATTGTGTCCCACTTGTTGATTCTTCACAAAAAATTACAGTTTCATATCTTTATGTTTGAAGCCTGAAATGTGGCAAAAGGTCGCAAAGTTCAAGGGGGCCGAATACTTTCGCAAGGCACTGTATATATATATATATATATATATATATATATAATGTTAGGGCTGTCAATCGCAGTTAACTTCTGTGATTAACGCATTAATGTTTTTGGAGATTACTTATTTTAATGTGTGTTAATCGCACTTCTGACTGTGTCTTGAGCCTTTCAGCAACATTGGAATGAGTGTCTGAGTGCAGTTATTGTTTAAATAGAAAGTTAGTCACTGAACCACGTAATAGAGCAAAGCACTAAAAAATGAATGAGATATATATTTTTTTTTTCCTAAAACACTCTGACAGCTTACTGGATAGAAAGACGCTTACTTGTCTACTGTTAAAGTGAGTTCCAGTATCACACATGAGTGCATCTAGTCTGCTGCGTGCCGAACACGCCTTCAGTTCTCAAAATACACTAGCAGCAGCTCTTCAGCTACAAACAATACAACAAATTAAACCCACCAGTTTCGACAGAAATGCAGGATCACTGCAACCCCGTGATTCAAGCTAAATATGATAAGCCTTTTTCTTTTTGCGCGTAGTATGTAAAGCCTACCAATTTTTCTTGTTTGCAGTTTTTGGATAACATTTTTTTTTATGTTCTATTCACAATAAGCAGTTAATTTCCTATAAGTGCTTATTGTAGCTACATATTTTATCATTTTATTAAAAAAAAAAACACACATTTAAAAACAGATCTGGTCTGTATTCTGTTTTCTGATCTCTGTATATGCTGCTGATCAAGCTCGAACCGCATGTTTTATTGTGTTGGTTGTATTTGTAATTTCTAAATGATTGCCCCTTGTAAATTTTGGTGACGGTCTCAATGGGAACATTTCGTGGTTAAATAAACGAGACACTACTCGGTACCATTGTACCCTGCTGGTCTCTCTCGTTCATATTACGTCATAAGAATATTCCTGGTTCCCACTAAACAAAAATGGATACGTGTGCAGGTGGACACTCTCAGTTAAAACAAACTAAATAATACTCGTCAGACACGTCAACAAAAACTACAAAACGCCCTGCAGACTCAGCAACTCAGCATCTTCTCACAGAATGCAGGGTGTACGCAGACCTGTTGGGGGACCTAAAAATAAAAACTGCCGCAAATTCAAGTGAGCCTAAAACAAGCCAGCATTCTGCAGTTCATCCTTGGTAAAGCAAAAACACACACGATAACAGAGGTGGTTTATAAATCGTTTCCAGTGATTAGCCTACAAATTGAAAAGGCCAATCCTAGTGTTTGATTTGTATTTATTTATTTCTTGACCAGTTAGGATTGCCTGCTTGTTTTCTTGAGTTTGTTTGAAGTTATTTACAGTTTTCAAAACGTAATGTGTACTAATTATTTATGTGCAACACACAACATTGCAGACAATGTGACAATCAAAAAATGTAATTTTACTTAAATTTGACAAAGATGGCAAATTTGCATGGGGTACACCAGGTACAGCCTTCCGTCTCAAATACATACATTTTACACAAGTTTATTTAAAGTGAAGGATAATAATAACAATAGAATCAGTAATAAAACAAATTTTAAATTAGATGCATGTAGTAATTGTATCAATTTAATATGCGATTAAAACCAAGGTTAACTAAGATCATTTTTTTTGCAAGATTAATCACGATTATTTTTGTATCGCTTGACAGCCCTAATATATATATTATGTAAAAGATATGGGAATTTTGAATAGTTTCCTATTCAAATACACGGGGGTCAACATTTTCGTGTACTCGAATACCTGAAATAAAGAATAAAAGGCAAATACGTATGTGTACTACAGCAGACAGCATAAAAAGTGTAAGCGGTTAAAATTTAAGTTCACTCTTCAGAGGAGCTGGCCGGGTTCACAAAGTGTACAAACAATGTCAAAGACATTGTTCAAGTTACTTGCTTTGTTCAATAACCTGTAAATAATTCCAAACAAGGCACATACCTGGTTGTACTTTTAATGGTCAGTGCAAATGTTGAAGTTACTCCATCCATTCACAGAAAGTCAACAGTAGATGTTTTACACTGTACTGCAGTCCACAGAGTTAAAAAAAACAAAAACAAACAAACAAAAAAACACATTACTTCTTTCACCCTGTTTTCTCAGTCACTGCGGTATTCTGCTTAGCATTTCGTATGTCTTTATATTCAACATAAAGCTAAATTAGCGTTCTAATTTCGATGTTACTAAAGTTAGGCTTCCTTTTTAGTACTTGTTATATCCATTTGTTTACAAATTTAAAGTTAGCCCGTGCCGTGCTGCCGGAAGCTGTTTCATGACTGCCTAGCAACAGCGCCTGTGTGCAGTCATTACAGGAGAACTCAAGTGGAGGATCTGTTCACATTAGCTGAAAACTAAGGTAACAAAATTGTCAACAATTTCAAACAGAATACGTTTACTGTAGAATTTTGCTGTTAGAAGCATTGCATGATTAATTAGAGTCTTAAGTTTAAATATGCCAATCTCATTCACATGACCGCGCACTTGTCAAGCGGCAGCATTCATATATATATATATATATATATATATATATATATAAAAAAGATGCGTTTGCTTCTAGTAGTCTTTTTCGTGTACTCTTTTTAGCCCATTTCAATGTTTTTTTTGTTTTTTTTAAATAAATTACATAATAGCTTTGGAAAATGAAGGGTTAAAATCTATATCGGGAGAGTTTCCATAACAGGCAGATTGTATCAGACAGACGGGGCTACGAGCCACAGAAACATTCTGTGGCTACTGATTGATGCCATATGTTTAAGGATCATATTCTCTATAAAATCATCGTGTTTTTTTTTTTTTTTGGGGGGGGGGGGGGGGTCAACACAAGCACACAGGAGTAAGGTTCATTTCTTATTTTTGATACCAGATGCAGTATTCTTTCAAATGGAAGGGAATAAGGTCCCCACACAAGTACAAATTCTTGAAAAAGATCATTGACTTACAATTTTCATTTAACACTAAAATGGTCAATAAAAGGTATAGGTTACATAAAGTGCAGACAATTAAAATATACAGTAGTGTCCTCTACCAGTACTTACTAGGACTACTAATTTTAAGAATTTAGGTCATTCATGCATGCTCCTGTACACCAACTAACTTACAGTAGGGTCATTCCATGTCAGATCAACCAAAATCCAGGAAAATCACCGCCTCAAGATTTGAATTTTGCTTATATTGTGTGTGTGGAACTCACAGGTCAGGTATGGGGGGGTGGAGGGTAGTCATACTTGAAACACGTCTCATTTCTGAGTGATTTTAAGGATTTAAAAATGGTATTTAGAATGTCATTAGCCCTATGAATGCTTCTGTACAGATAGCCAGGCAGTAGAATTCATGCAAAGTAAGTACCACCGCTTTAGTATTTCTGTGTTGCTGGGGGCCTTCAAATTGAAAGTGTCCAATTGTCAAATTCTGAGAGATTTTTAAGTGCATGTTCCTTCTAAAGTAGGAGTTATCACTTTCAAATTGCTTAGGTGTGCTCATAATTTAACTGACTTTCTGTCTGCAGCTCTGCTACTGTCTACCTTCTTTACTGTCTGATTTAATGACCACACAAAAAGGCTTCAGGATGAAAGTATCAACTTTCGTGAAGGGCTGAAACTGACCATTGTTGGGCTTATAGATGAGGATTTGAAGGACTTGTGGTAAAATAACTGACTTGATAATCTGTCTCCTTCACAGTTTAATAAATGTACAAACATGAACAACAAGCATGTATGTTGTTTTGGGTTATATTGTACAATATTTGCGAATAGTTTGAGTTTAAACCAAGAGAAACTGTGTATAAATAAATAAATCCATAAAACTTAAAACATAAAATGTGTATAATCTTTATATGCAAGTGGTTTGTCACGGGGCTACAGAGGTACTGTAGACCTCTTATTTCTTCTTTGTTGGCATCTTTAAAAATGGATTCTTGCAAAGTTCTGAAACAACCATTCACGGGTTATAAATGAGCATTTGAAGGACTTGTGGTGAAGTAATTGACTTGGTAAATCGATCTGTTTTTTCCAATGGTTACCCAGTCAGATTATCAAGTCAGTTATTTTACCACAAGTCCTTCAAATCCTCATCTATAAGCCCACCAAAGGTCAGTTTGTTAACTCGTGTCCCACAAGGGGTTTCAGCCCTTCAAAAGATAGGGCCATTTTTGATACTTTCATCCTGAAGCCATTTAGTGGGGTCATTAAATCAGACAGTAAAGTAGGTACAGTAGCAGAGCTGCAGACAGAAAGTCAGTTAAATTATGAGCACAGCTAAGCAATTTGAAAGTGATAACTCCTACTTTAGAAGGAACATGCACTTAAAAATCACTCAGGAATTTGACAATCTTTCAATTTGAAGGCCCCCCAGCAACACAGAAATACTATAGCGGTGGTTCATTTTTAGATCCTCAAAAGCACTCCAAAAAGATGCGTTTCAGTATGACTAAGCCCCACACCCCCCCACACACAAAAGGGGACAAAATCTTAAGGTGGGAAGCTCTGGTTGTTGACACGGAATGACCCAGTAGTACAAATGGGAAAGTAGGGGTTAAATTGCATTGGCATTATGTAATCCTATTATCAACACTGGCAACAGGAAGACAGATCCCAACATGAAAATCTGCGATTATTTCTTCAATAAAATATCATGTAGTTTCAGAAACCCTTACTGTTTGTGAATAGTTCAAGTGGTACAAACCAATTCAAATAAAAAGTCTGCAAAGCAACACTGTTTTACATGCCACAATTAAAATCAGCATCCTGACTGATAACGTCATTGCTATAATTAGTTGATGATCTTGTTTTTTTTCACTTTCACCCAGGAAAAGCCTAGTTTTCCTGCCGCACCCGAGGCAGACTGTTTATTCTATGTTGGCCATGCAATATGAAACTGAATGGGAGAAGATGGGTCCTAACACAATATTATATTAAAGCATAGTGGCAGGATAAATGTGCTTCAGCACATTCAAAGAGAAAATGAAATACAAAACAATCATTTATTTTAAAGCGGGTTATTAGACATATAAGCATGACTACAGTTACACTCCCACCCACCTTCCCTTTAATTTGCAACTTGGTCCACACAAGAATGGGCACTGTAATGATTCAATGCATCGATTCAACTAAAAAAAATAAAAAAAAACACTATGTATGTTTGTCCATATTAAACATTGTACCGTATAACAGAACAAAGTGTAATTAAATCTGTTTTTATTCCCAAATGATCCTTCGTCATTGGTAAACTATTTCCCAGCCATGTGTGGTACCTTCAGCAGGCTAGGCTACATTTTCATAAAGCTCATCTGTACAAAGAAGATAATCTAGGTTTGTGGTTCATAGCAAAAACTGCATTTGAAGGACTAATGAATCAAGAATATCTAGGAAATGGAAACTACGTCATACTTTAATGCTAGATAAGGGTTGTTTCTCAGAACCACAGATGTTTAGGTCCCAAGCAAGACGTGGGGTTTTCAGAGTAGGTACTGTACTGTAGGACATGCACTGTTTATTGCAATATACTCTAGTATTATTTGGAATAGGCTACAATAGCCACACATTGCCAATAGCCAAACAATTCATTAAACAAGATATAGATATTGCATCATCAACCTTGAACCCATCCAGCTTTATTTTCCCTGCCACAAACTGTTGCAATGTGTAGTTCAAACCCTAACCAAAGGGGCAAAAATGTTACGCCATTTCTCCAAGCACTGCAGGATTTTTATATTGATACACCTCATCAACGGTAGGTTATGCATTATTGTTTTGGCATCTGTACTTATTATATCATGCTGGGATGCTGGAAAACAAAGACTGTGCCTTTACAGGAGTGGTACCCAAGGTAACCACATTTATCAGTGCCCCCCTTATTTCTTCTCTTGAAGATCTTTTGATATTTGGTTATATTTTACAGGTTTAAACAGATCATTTAAAGACAATGGTATACCGTGTAGATTAAGAGCTCCTGCTACCTCCTGGTACTGAATGACTTCACGTGATACTGTACTGTAGTTCAAATTCACCAATGGTCTAGTCGCAATTATATTATGTGGGCTACAGCAAAAGTGCCAGAATGCAGTAGTTATCTAGACTTGCATTTTAAATATTATTGTAAAAAGACAAGTGAAGAACCAACAATATTTTGTTGGTTAATATTGTAAATACAGCTGTAGCACACCAAGTCAAAACTATGAATTAAATGTGATTGATACAGTAGGATACAAAGCACATAGTGTTACCTTTATAACCTACTGTAGGATTCAGCATCTAAAGTTATGGTTTACTGTACTATTAAATGTTATTATCAGGGGTTAATGTTTAAATTGTGGTAAAAGCAGTGGTGTTTCAGCATGTATATCCACCATACGTTTAACAGGTTCGCTAACTTTTACCACGGTGGTTACCGGGTTAAATGGCACAAACAGTACAATGAATGGTTTCTTTTAAAAAACAAGCCTCTTAAAATGAGCATGAAACTGCTGTGTTTAAGACCTGAAGATAGATCAATACAATTCCTCAAAGCTAAGTTCCAGCTTGCCCAATGAGATCAACTTCCTAAAAACACGGAGGACAGAGGAGGCATTGGCCAGAACATGTATTAAACCGAAGAGCAGATCAGATGAATGCTGATATGCTGTCAAACTAACTTGTGCTTACAAACTAAAAACAAAAACAAAAACAAAAAATACAAAAATGCACATCTCGCTAGGATACTGGAACAGGGAAGGTGTAAGTCTACTATACAGTATATATTACTGTAAATAAATCTACATTTAAAATGAGTATTATAAGTTGTGTGTCTCTTATTATATACAGTGATGTCACCATGTTCAGTTTGGGTAAGAGGACCACACAATGATTTATATTGTTTTAACAAATAACAAAAACTGATTGGGTACTTGGGACTATTAAAAGATAAAAAATACCAGTAAATGGAGGTCTAATTAAAAAAAAAAATAAATAAATAAAAAAAAATACAACAGTTTAGAACAACATTTCACATGTTACCAGTGATCAATTTAGATCATAATCCACCAGTAGTACCCTTAGACCAGATTGGCTTTAAAACCTTAATGCAGTCAAGACCGTTTTGCAGAGAACTGGAAGTTGTTTAAACTTCTTTCATTAAATACCACACATTATCTTTCATGATCCATATTGAGTGAGAAAATATCTTTAAAAGACCAGTGTGTAATCTGTTTCCTCATGAGTCTCTCAAAGTTACACTATAATGAAACTTTAGCTCCACAGTTAAAAAGCTAAAAATAGACATGAGCTTGCTTTTGGTGACCAGATGAGAGATTCTGCACTACGGATAACAGTGTCCCGTGGCAAAATAGCAGTTTCATCAGTCGTTCTTCAATCATTTTCAAAGCAAGCAATGTTAAACATTCTTTATTTAAACAGCTTTTTCCACACATTTCCCAGTTCATGGTGCTCTCAGGTGTGGAGGGGGGCAGACAAATCTCCAAGGTAAAAACCAATGTCATAGCACACACCGTAACAATTTCCAACCACACAGTAAACAAAGAAATCTACATGCAGTGTCCTAAGCAGCACACAAAGAGCTGTAAAATAACCTTTGTTTCAAGTACGTCAGTAACATACTGTCCATCCGTTACAGTTGTAAATTCAAAATGAGAGAAATCGGTATTCTGAAAAAGCTGATAACCATCACACAACAGTATGTACAGAGTAAGAATTAGCAATGTAATGTTTAAACAGTTTGATATAGGCTACAGTATGCGAGTCACTAGATTCATGCAAAAATGTGTAGCAAGTGGGGTGGATGGGCATATATCCCCAGAATCTGATCCTCTCAATAACTTTAACTAAATTCAGTAATGTTAAAGTAACTGTAGATACTTCTAGAAACGCTCTCCGTTCTCCTCCTGTGCACATCCATTTATTATATAGGCCTACTGTACTGTAGGTCTCAAATGTTCAGTTTTGAGAGAAACACATTTTAGCACACATGGTATCTGGTACCACTCTAGGTTAAAGAAATCTCTGTTTGCAAGCCATGCTTTCAGATTGTCTTGCACTTCCTGGGTCAATCCACCTGGAGGGTCCAATTGTCCCCACCCCTTCACTGGCTTCTTTCCTGTGAATAAGCAATTAGTTGCTTCCCATATTGACTGACACACTGTACTTTCAACCAGCAACATGCTTTGACCTACAGTAGAAGGCAATGCTTACGTGAAATCTGCAACACAAGAATAAGACATAGGAACTGAGAGCTTTCTTTAACCTAAAGTAGTAGCAGACACTGTATCACGATTTAAAATGAAAATACATGTGTTGTAACATGCGTTTCTTTCCAACCTGCACATTTGAGATCTTTTTAGCTACAGTAATGGAAGTAAGATTTATGAAATGATTTTGTTTGCAGCATTTACTGACAATTGGATAAGCTGTTCACTGCGATATACTGATAGACAGTTGTACAGACAGACAGACTCCTCCGTATACCGCAATAACCAAGTTATTACCAAGTTTCACGACAATTGCATACACTTATCTATATATAGAGTATGGAAACATAGTGTGACAGTGTACTGTGCACACACTTCCACTACTGTATCCCCCAATAGGGAATTGTAACTGAGCTAGGACACTGTGAAACTATTTATTATTTTAATACGGTTGCCCTAAAGAACACATTGCAGATAATTGGCTATTAAAGTCATTTGCAAATGTTTGCAATCCAGATACTATTCAAAATTCTGAATATAAACTATTTCATGGATGAAATATTGAAAACAGCTGAAAATGTGGACACAATAATGAATCCCACTGCTTTATATGTGGGACAAAAAATTGGCATCCTCATAGGAGGTCATCATGCATTTGCATCTTATGTGTCCTCATATAAAGACTGGAAGAGTTTTTCTTTTTTTTTTTTTTTTTCACCCGTCCCCATGCATGAAAGGGTTACACTTAACTTACGTAAAGTGAATAAATGACGTGCAAAAAGACAGTTCTGAATTCTTCCAGGAGCAGTGCTCTAACACTTAAAAATGATTACATAGCAGAGCCTTGGAATCCAAAACAACAACTTCTTCTGGGAAGCAACATCTCAACTTTCGCCAGAAGCCTGTCATCAAAAAACAAAAAAGGAGACAAACACAATAGAGTTCTGTTTCTGCCAAATAGGTCGGGCTTTATAGGTCTGTCTGAAATAATGATCAATAAAAACCTTGATCCAATTTCTTTTACCAAGAGGGTAGTCATCTATGGAAGCCGTAAATGGACACCATATAAAATCAGGACTTAGTTTTACTAAACCCTGACATTTCAAAAGCCAGAAATGTTTTTGTTTCTCAGGTCCTCGTTCAAAAAACGTGGACCCTTCTACGCGGATTGTGTCCATCTGTCACATCATACAGGGTGAACATGCCAATTGACTTGATTTTGCACCAGTCTTCACCAAGCTTCTGTGATGCATGCCTAGTCTATAATAGATGTTTACAATTTTGCTTGCAAGATCCATCCTGGAAGTTTCAAACAGCCTTCAAATGACATTCAATGACATTTTCATTAATGTCAAAGATGGCTCACTTGCTCTAAGCTTTATCAGTCATTTTATAGCCACTTTTAACCAGGGGATCTGGTTTGAAGTCAAATTCAGCCAGCATACAGTAAATACGGACAGCGTTAATCATGTTATAATATACTGCATGGATAAGTAATATAATTGCATCTCAGCCCATACGAAAAAAAGTCGACACATCGCCTATTTATGACTTCTCCATAAAACTGCTGACTGTCGTTTTTCTTTTTAAACTTCCAAGCATTGAAAATGACTGTCCGTTTTGAAATTCCAACACTAGAAGCCAGGGAGTCATTCATTGGAGACCAAGAAAACAAAAACACAACGCAAAACACTGCCTGACATAAACCTTCAAAGTCATGAAATCCATATATTAGCCTATAAAAAACTAAACAAATGGGGCTGAAGTGAATTACTTTAGGTTACAATTGCATCTCGAAGTTCTGGTGAATTCATCATAAACCACTGCCACTCCAGCTTTTCTTGTGTTACCAGAGCTAGTGCTGCATCGATTCGTCAACTTAACTGACTACCCGATTAAAAATAAAATACACTCATAAACAACCACCAGTTACTGACAATATATTTGCTGTGCTAACACTGCAACATGTTAAGTAAAATAAATAAATAAATAAATGCACTTCAGTAATAAACCTATGTATCTAACTAGGTTCCCACTGTTTGAAATAAAGTTTAGTATAAATAGCTCATCTCTACGTATCTCGTAGTTAAAAAGGGCATAATAACTGCAATAAATACAAGAGATAAATGAAAGCACAAAAACAGAAAAGCACAAACTGAGTGCATATGGCAAATGATTGTGCATAGCCTAGCAGTACTGTATATGTGTACCGGTAACATGAGACTGTAAACTGTATTAAATATTTAGTAAAACTGCAAAATGTACTCTGTAGTAAACTTGATTTTTTTATATAGATCTGTACTGCTGAAAGTTCAGTTGGAATCGCTGCAATTTCTTATATATATATATATATATATATATATATATATATATATATATATACACACAGACGTGCTCAAATTTGTTGGTACCCTTACAGGTCATTGAAATAATGCTTCATTCCTCCTGAAAAGTGATGAAATTAAAAGCTATTTTATCATGTATACTTGCATGCCTTTGGTATGTCATAGAATAAAGCAAAGAAGCTGTGAAAAGAGATGAGTTATTGCTTATTCTACAAAGATATTCTAAAATGGCCTGGACACATTTGTTGGCACCCCTTAGAAAAGATAATAAATAATTGGATTATAGTGATATTTCAAACTAATTAGTTTCTTTAATTAGTATCACACATGTCTCCAATCTTGTAATCAGTCATTCAGCCTATTTAAATGGAGAAAAGTAGTCACTGTGCTGTTTGGTATCATTGTGTGCACCACACTGAACATGGACCAGGGAAAGCAAAGGAGAGAGTTGTCTGAGGAGATCAGAAAGAAAATAATAGACAAGTATGGTAAAGGTAAAGGCTACAAGACCATCTCCAAGCAGCTTGATGTTCCTGTGACAACAGTTGCAAATATTATTAAGAAGTTTAAGGTCCATGGAACTGTAGCCAACCTCCCTGGGTGCGGCCGCAAGAGGAAAATCGACCCCAGATTGAACAGAAGGATAGTGCGAATGGTAGAAAAAGAACCAAGGATAACTGCCAAAGAGATACAAGCTGAACTCCAAGGTGAAGGTACGTCAGTTTCTGATCGCACCATCCGTCGCTTTTTGAGCGAAAGTGGGCTCCATGGAAGAAGACCCAGGAGGACTCCACTTTTGACAGAAAAACATAAAAAAAGCCAGACTGGAATTTGCTAAAATGCATATTGACAAGCCACAATCCTTCTGGGAGAATGTCCTTTGGACAGATGAGTCAAAACTGGAGCTTTTTGGCAAGTCACATCAGCTCTATGTTCACAGACGAGAAAATGAAGCTTTCAAAGAAAACACCACCATACCTACAGTGAAACATGGAGGAGGCTTGGTTATGTTTTGGGGCAGCTTTGCTGCACCCGGCACAGGGTGCCTTGAATCTGTGCAGGGCACAATGAAATCTCAAGACTATCAAGGCATTCTGGAGCAAAACGTACTGCCCAGTGTCAGAAAGCTCTGTCTCAGTCGCAGGTCATGGGTCCTCCAACAGGATAATGACCCAAAACACACAGCTAAAAGCACCCAAGAATGGATAAGAACAAAACATTGGACTATTCTGAAGTGGCCTTCTATGAGTCCTGATCTGAATCCTATCGAACATCTATGGAAAGAGCTGAAACTTGCAGTCTGGAGAAGGCACCCATCAAACCTGAGACAGCTGGAGCAGTTTGCTCAGGAAGAGTGGGTCAAACTACCTGTTAACAGGTGCAGAAGTCTCATTGAGAGCTACAGAAAATGTTTGATTGCAGTGATTGCCTCTAAAGGTTGTGCAACAAAATATTAGGTTAGCGGTCCCATCATTTTTGTCCATGCCATTTTCATTTGTTTTATTATTTACAATATTATGTTGAATAAAAAATCAAAAGCAAAGTCTGATTTCTATTAAATATGGAATAAACAATGGTGGATGCCAATTACTTTTGTCAGTTTCAAGTTATTTCAGAGAAAATTGTGCATTCTTCGTTTTTTGTGGAGGGGTACCAACAAATTTGAGCACGTCTGTGTGTGTGTGTATATATATATATAATTTCAGGTAATGGTTTTTATATTTTTATATTTTAAATAACATTCTTTTGCAGCAGTGTGGAGTAGTGGTTAGGGCTCTGGACTCTTGACCGGAGGGTCATGGGTTCAATCCCAGGTGGGGGACACTGCTGCTGTACCTTTGAGCAAGGTACTTTACCTAGATTGCTCCAGTAAAAAATCCAACTGTATAAATGGGTAATTGTATGTAAAAAAAAAATAATGTGATATCTTGTAAAAATTGTAAGTCTCCCTGGATAAGGGCGTCTGCTAAGAAATAAATAAATAATAATTTAGCTACAAATCAAGGAGACTTTAAAATTACACATTTCAAGAGGTTACTACAATTGGCAACATTTATGCAGAAACGAAAGTTTCAGGAGTCAACACGTTACAATATTGCTGTACACAACAGCAAACGCGGAATCTAAATAGCATTATCTGCAAAAGATTGGCGATGATCAATTAACATAATTTCTGTTTGAAATACACAGTAATACAAGAAGGCGAAAAAAAACCCTGCTCAGGGAAGAGGAGGTGCTTTGTACAACTGGCTTTGTTACCAGCTGATCAACACGCATTTTTACCATGCATAAACATGCACAAAAACATATGTTAAATATTATAAAAACAAAGATTATTATTATTATTATTATTATTCCATATATACTACTGCATGTATAATCACTTTTAGAAATCTACATAAAACGTATTTCACTTTAATTTGCAACAAAAAGAAACAGACACCCTGATGAGTTCCTCTATTGAAAGCCCCCTTGCTGTGACTTAAATAAGCAATACTTTTTGTAATTAAGAAAATATACTGATTATATCAAATAATCAAAGTATTAAATCGATAGACTAATAGATTATTCTATTATTCAAAAGGTGCAGCTTTAACCAGAACCCTTTAAAGCAATTATAGCCTTGTAATTCACTGCAGCTCATCTACTGTTCTATATGTAATGCTTTAGCTATTGTCTTTCATCAACAAAGAGGCCCAATCATCAGTGTCTGAAAACTGAACAAACAAAGCAAGTACTGATCAGTTTACATATTATGGATTAACATGCAACGCTGCTGAAATTCCAAACTGTTCCACAACATTGTGCCATGACAAAGCACGGGGATTAGTGTGGGTGAGGCAACGCATGTGCACATGAAGAGGTACTATTATGATGTTGTGGAATGTGTGCTTAAAGGTGTACAGTCATTGTTAATATTTGAAATCCAATCTCTAACCATTTACTTGTGTCCAATTAGAATTAACCCCATGTTAATTTTACCTTTATCTTGATTACCAACCAAAAAAATCAGTGAAAAGTATTACCCCAATTCGAAATCTATTGAGGCCTAAATCATTTTCCCTTTATTCAGTTTATAAAGTGTCCATGGGTGGCTTGCATACTTTAAAAACGACTACAATAAATGAATACTGTAATGTGTTTGACCTTGCTTCTGCTCAGGCAACAATTCACATTGTAAGGAAGCATGTGCCTGACACAAATTGAAATAAATTTGAAATGCATCAATGTAGACAAAAAAAAAATGACTTTTTTGTTGTTAAGAACTTCAATCTGGACCTCAGTTTGAGTAGGCATAACTTGCATGAATGCTTAATAGTAGACTACAGTGAATGCTACCATGCTACTGTACATACATTTAGGCCTTTATAAATGTAATCAGCAGTCAACATGGTCTAAAGCTTCAACGCTAAGGAGGGTTTGAAATATTTAACAGAATTTACCATTTTGTCAAATAGTGAAGGTAAAGTTGCTATAGTGTTTATTTTGCCTTGCAATTTAAAAAAAAAAAAAAAAGTGTGTTGTTTTTCTGAGCCTGGTGTGCTGAATGTAGATAATGGAGATGGCTATCCCACTGAAACAAGTTCAAGGACAGCAGTGTAGATATCCCGTTCTTATTCCTCAATGCCTGTTTGATCTATCAAACAGTCATCCTGAAAGCTTCATTAAATAATAAAAAAAGTCCACAGCCACTGTACTAACATCAACTTCTTTACAGCAGCCACTGTTTCAACATCTCCAGGACCCAAAAATAATAAGTTTTGTACTAGTTATCAGATTTTTTTTGCCTTGAGTGTATTTATTATCTGGACCTCCAGTGTTAAAAAATGCTGACAAAACCCACATATTTAATAGTGTGTGCAAACCCTTACAAATTACATGTTTGACTGTAATTTAATATTTAAACATTGTCTCTATTTAGACCTGTCACTGAAGATCAACTGAGTGTAAAATGTCTGTGATTATCAACCTCTTTTAGGCTATAAGTGTTAACCTTTAGGTTGAATTTCAAGGAGAGAAGGTGAGACTTATCTCCTCCTTTTCTCTATCTGTAACTCGATCTCTACCAGCACATCAATCAATTTCATGATGTGTTGTCTCCCGATTGGTTAACCAATCTATCCTGCCTCTATAAAACACTACCATTTCTAGCAATCTCTCTCTTCTGAGCTTTGTTTGTTTTGCTGCTGATTCCTTACTATTATTACTACGTACCTGGTTTGACCGTTTCACTTTATTGGTTCTAGCTGACGACTCTCGCTCTTTGGATCTCCCTTGCTTACGGACCTCGGACCATTCTTTCGGAATACCCTCATGCTTGTTTCACCAAATATGGAGTCGCCGAGCGAGGCTTTCCTTCCATCTGACTTGGAAGACAGTCCTTCACACTCCCATGAAATATCATTGCAGTTAAGTAAAAGCTTGTGCACAAAAAGTATTACAAGGATAGGCCTACACGCAAGCTCTTAAAAGCACTGTGACAAGGACGTGGCAATCCTAACCTGAATCTGAACTCTGAACCTGCAGTGGAGGCCCAGCTCCTACACCTACCTCTACTCTCCGAGCTTCCAATCTTGCCACCTCTTCCAGTGCAGAGGTAAAGTCAGTGGCTCCGCTCCACATACGAAGCGGCCTCCTTCTCCAGCACAGCCTCACAATCAGTAGCTGCAAAGCATCTAGCAGTGCCCGCAAGCAGCAGCTACTCTACCTCACCTTTCAACCCTGCTCCTTCCACTTACCCAGCCGCGCAGCACACAGCCGCACTCCATCTTGCAGCACACTGCTCAACCTCAACCTGCCATTACTCTGGCCTTCGAAGCAGCATTGTCCAGGGACTCGGCCGTGCATCCTGCAGCAGTTCTCGCCGGAAGCTCTGCCTTCTAAACAACTCCATCTATCAGTAGGGCCGCAGCCACGCAGCCTCAGCTGACATTGTCAACCTCCATCGCGACATCTCCAGTCACCGGACTGGAAGCAAGGAAGGACATAAAAATGTGGACAACTCTACTGCAACACTGGAATGGGCTATCTATGTTCCACGAGGATTGCATAGGGGCTGCAGATCTTGCCTTGTTCATGGACGCTTCTCATCTAGGCTATGGGGCAATCCTGGTCAAATCAATGGTTTTTTGGCCAATGGCCCCCTGAAATAGCAATTCTAAATCACCAGAACAGAAATCCACTGCATTATTGGAATTATACCCAATAGTTGCTGCTGCTTTCATCTGGGGCAGATTATGGTCTAGAAAATCAATTCTGTTCTATAGCGACAATTCAGCCATAGTCCAAATAATCAATAAAGGCCTATCTTCAGTACCATTCATCATGAAATTACTGCGAAGGCTCATATGGCTATCTGTGTCAAAAATGTCTTGATTCAAGCCAGGCATGTGCCCACTTCCTCTAATAACGTTACCGATGCTCTCCTGTTTGCAGATCTCCAAATTCCACCAGATCATGCCAGCCACATCGCCTCTCCCTCTGCAACCTCCTCCCTTCCATCACCTCATCAAGGAATAAATGAATCCCTTTCCAGTTTACTTCTCTCTGCTCAGGGCTACATGACAGCAGCTCTGGCTCTAGCAACCAACTCATCATACACAACAGCATGGAATTCATACTCTCAATTCTGTGGCCAGCACCGAATCATCCTGACACAGTTCAATCACTACAGGATCCTGGCATTCGTCGTGCACCTCTGGGACATCCTCCAGCTGCCACCCACTACCATTAGATCATATCTGTCAGGGATTCAACACCATTACCGAATCCAGTGCATCCCAGCACCCACCCTCCTTTCACTGCCTGCAATTAGCATGACTCTCCGCGGAATCGAGAAGTCTCTCCCACCTACTTCTCCTATCAGGATGCCGGTCATGACGGATATCCTCCTTAAGATGATTTCCATCCTCCATAACGGATGATTCAATCCAGTAGACATCGTAATGGAAGCAATCTGATACCTTTTTCAGCTTCAGGAATCAGAGCGAGCGACCTCTCCTGCATTAAAGACCAGCACTTCCTGCTGTTTTTTTTTTTTTTTTGTTGAGGACATCAAAAACCGATCAATTGACATTATATACAATTCTCAAAGATTAACTCTTCCCTTTGCCCTTATAGTTGTCTGGCAAAACTCTTTGCTCAGATCTGCTGTTTACCGACTGCTCAAGGAACATTGTCACTAGGAACTGTTTTTCATCTCATCTGTCCTCTCTCATTATTAAAGCAGGTCTGCCATAGCAATTCTTCACTCCTCACTCCTTTAGAATCGGAGCTGCAACTTCAGCTGCCAGAGCAGGACAAAAATCAACATATTATTAAAACTCAAGGTCGCTGGACTTCATCAGCATTTGAGACATTACATTCGAACATCAGCATCAGACATTATTTCAGCCCAGCAATCCCTAGCTAGCTTGCCCGGAGTAGGGGCGCCCTCTCCGCCAGAACTACCAGAGGTTTCCACCTTAAAAAAAAAAAAGTAAAAAGAAAAAAGAAAGGTGTTTGTTCCTCTCTGCTGCGTGGATGTTGTCTAGGTTGTTTTACTAAGCTTGCTATGTCCTGTTTGTCTTCTATTCTATAGTCTTCTTTACCCTCATAGGTGTGAGACTTTCTAGCGGGGAGCTGGGGGTCCATTCTCTGGGGGGGATATTGATCTCTTCCCCTAGCTTCTCAGGCATTCGCCATTCAAGCTCTCTAGCCAGCGGAACCCCCGGCCACAATCATCTTACCTTTCGCATTACGTTCGCTATTCTGCTACATTTCCATCTATACTGAACCTTTAGTTCCTCTACTCTCTCAAAATTTATAATTATACAAACATCTGTTTCCTTCGAGCCCCCTCTAAGTGCCGTTGCTGCGTAATCATATGGGTCTCTATCTTATTTTCTTCCTTCAAGGTCTTGATCACAAGTACGTTCGGCCCCGTCGAGTTGGGGCCATTCTCCTCCCCCGTGGGTTTGCGTCCACATCCAAGCCACCGCCACGGCTCTCCTGTGAGCAGGAGACTAACACTTTATGTTTTCCAGGTCTCGGAGGTCATCCGACCAGCCTTCAGTCACCAAGGCTCCTGATCACAAGACTGATACTTGCTTTCCTAGCCACTTTTTCCCCTTCAAGTAAATAGCGCTCATCGAGCCTGCTATAAATCACTCTCTATACACGTTTCACCGATACTCAGTGAACGGGCCATTTAGATTTACAGATCTAAAAATGATACTGTTCCTTTTTTTTGCCTACCTTTTATTTTATAACTGCAATTTTTTTGGGAGAGTCAAAGACCTTCCCCCTTGTTATGCAGGTTTCCAATCATAAGTGAGCAGAGGCAGGACATAATTTTCTTTCACAGCAAGAAAAAACAGCTACAAAACAAAAAGGTGGCCAAGCTCGGGCCAAGCGCTGCTCCCACTAAAAGGGAGTTCCCACTCCAGGAACCTTCTCCCTACACAAACTAAAACTTTATAGTACCTCTGTACCAATGATCCTGGTTAAACACCCAGTGATCAGTGGTGTAGCTCACCCTGGTTCCACACCCAGTGATCAGTGGTGTAGCTCACTCTGGTTAAACACACAATGATCAGTGGTGTAGCTCACCCTGGGTCCACACACAGTGATCAGTGTTGTAGCTCACCCTGGTTAAACACACATTGATCAGTTGTGTAGAAGCTCACCCTGGTTAAACACACAGTGATCAGTGGTGTACTAGCTCACCCCGTTTCCACACACAATGATCAATGGTGTAGCTCACCCTTCCACACACAGTGGTGAGGATTCTTCTCCTTCCCCTCCAGGGAAGCACCAACAAAGAACAAATGGCTGGCTCTCCAGACCCTTTTTAAAGGCATGTGACCAGGGTTAATCGGTTATCAATTTGTCAATTGACACCTGGCCACCTGCTGCAGATTCCTTTCAATTATATAATTTATAAAAAGAAAAGCACCTTTTTCTTCTGCTGCATGCAAAAACTTCACATCAGGCAATGGCAAAAGCAATAGAGTGTGCTCTGTCTTACAGTGATGAACAGCTGTTAGGTCTCCTGAAAGCACCTTATTTTAAAGCAACACCAGTGTGAATGATGATGCAGTAAAATATATATATAGTTTTTTATAAGCAAAAGTGCCTTTTCTTTTGTCATTTCCCCCTAAAATTTTGGAATCCCCCCCATTGGCTGCAGCATAGGGGGGAAATCCCCCCAGCACACAAAAATGAAATTAAAGCCCTGGTTTATATTAAGGCCTAATTTAATTTAAATTATTAAGCACTTGTAGTTTTCGTACCAAGTAATTAAACTGAATACACATTGTCCAGTTTTGTATGCTACCCCCGTCTGCTAAGGATCTTTCTGGAACCTATTTACTTATAAACAGAAAATAAAATCTTTGATGTTTAGTTGTTTTGTAAACAAACACAATGCCTCAGGCCAATAGGACATGAAGCTTTGCATACATTAAGAAAATGCTTTCAATTGGTCTTATTACATTTGTATTACTATTATTATGTCTGAAATTGGTTGTACCTGTCTGAAGAGATGTTTATAAAAAGGGCTTATAAAAATCTGTACAAGGTAAAAAAAAAAATTACAGGAATTTATTTTACATATAATAAATAGGGATAAAATCGGTAATAAATAGTTTTTAATTGAAACATCGGTAAAAAATCGGGGCAAAAAAATCTCAGTATACACACTTTACACGTGGAATATGATGCGTAGCAATTCTGGTTCCTGATTAACTTTAATGTCCCTGGCATGTATGATGAAGCAGAATCTGTGCAAGTCGAAGCCACATCCCAAGTTAGCTGATACTTTGCAAACGTTTAGCCAATCAATGTGCTGATGGAAATAGGATCTAGTACAGAAGGTATGAACATGACATTTTATCTGACAGTCTAAAATGTGTTTAAAAGGGGGGAATATTTGGAAATCCCCTTAAACTGCTGTCAGCCCCAACCACACCAGCCACCACCAAGATATTTAATTGACTACTAAGTATAGTTTAACAAACAATATTTATTACACTTAATAAATAACACAGTTTCATGTTTAACAAACAATATTTATTACACTTAATAAATTACACAGTTTCATGTACAGGGTGTTAATACTTATGTCTGCAACTGTACATAAACACACACATATATAAAATACATGGATGAAGGTTATATTTGCATCCTGAGCCATTCGAAAAAAAAGGCATAATCCCACAGTAGTGACGTCAAAAAGTGATAATTCCTCTAGAGGAAAATATACTTGACCTTTGACCCATTCGACTCCGAGACCATCACTTTCAATTCAAGCACAAAATGTCCCAGAGTAGAGAAATGTTCATTAATAATTAACAAAATGAGAATACGTTGAAAATAAATAAATAAATAAATAAATAAATAAATAAATAAATAAATAAAATAAAGTAATGCAGCTACATTCATCTCAGAGAAACTTGAGAGGAAGAGGAAATTAAAACAAGGTAAAGGCAATCATCCAAATAAAGCTGAAGCTCTTTCGGATAACAACATAAAACATCTGTACAGCAATGAAACAAGTTTAAAAAACCCAACTGTACTGCTGAACCTAGTCGTCTTTAATATTAGCATCACAAGGTACCCATGTATTATAAAAGGGCAGTAGTGTGGAGTAGTGGTTGGGGCTCTGGACTCTTGACCGGGAGGGGTCATTGGTTCAGTCCCAGGTGGGGGACACTGCTGTTGTACCTTTGAGCAAGGTACTTTACCTAGATTGCTCCAGTAAAAACCCAACTGTATAAATGGGTAATTGTATGTATACACACCGTAAAAATCGTGGTATAGGTCGCAGTGACGTAAAAGTCGCTCCCCTCCTTTGAGACCAAAAACACCTTTGTGTTTAAAATATTTTACAACTGATATCTGCTCAACACCGATAAATAAAGATACACAGGTTTAGTTTCAAAATAACCCTTGTTTGCAACATTTTATTACATTAATAATGTGTGTTGTTATTTGTTTTTAGTTAAACTGCCAGACACTCTTTTTTTTCAAAATTTCAAAATAATTGGTTTAAGTAAATTTAAACGCAATGTTGAAATACATCAATATAGATATAACACTACTACAAGTACTGTAAATTGCAGTAGTAACAGTGTAAACCACTGACAAATGGTACTTGAATGGATTTAAAAATTAATAATTACGAGTGTAAAATCAAGTTATACATCCCACATCACATTTGTATTAACCTATTTTATTTTCACTTACCAAGTACCCAAACAAGTTCAAGATTTCCATTACATGAGAGTAGGTGTTAAAACTTCATGCTGATATTGGGCTCAGCTCTTGCCAAGATAAGCACCAACTAAGACATAACTTATTTTACTGTAAACTAATGTGATCCATCTGTGTTTCCTTCCATCTGATGATGTAGATATCCTTCTACCTAGTGTTGATGGCTGAAGTGTAATGCTGGCTCCTGGGATCAGCCTACTTTGCCTCCCTGGCGCATCAACACGGCTGCAATGCTGGCTCCAGGGATCAACCACAGGGCGGCCTCCCCTAGCGCATCAGCATGACAACTGTCTGGACTGAGCTGAGTAAGGTACTTCTCTGAGTAATTTGGTTTGGTATGTAGGTCTTACTATTCACAAACCACCAGTTGCAACACCCTAAGAGCGTTAAATTTGCATTATTTGCAAGTAGAGCTACAACTATGGTACTATTGAACATGATTTTATATATATATATATATATATATATATATATATAGCTCAAAGAGCCAGCTGCCCAACATTGATATGTTGTACATATCTTTCCCAAGGGAGCCTGTGTTTGAATCAAAACATTGGAGGTAGTTATAGGTTTTTGATGGCATGACAACTACTTGTTATTGTTTACATTCAAATCCATGATTTATTCTTACATGATGTAATGGTGTTCTATATATTGTGACATCATTTTTACTTCTATCTTTGAATCTGTATTAATTCTAATTAACATTACTTTATATAAACTTATATTTTTATTATATCATGCAATGCTGGCTCTGAGGATCGGTCTTGATTTGGCCTCCCCAGCGCATCAGCATGTACAACTTTTGAATGAATTTTGTTTATTTATTTAAATGTTATATATTTATTGAAGTTAATTAGTTCATTCTTTTCTGTTGAGTCCCACTGGCATAATCATGTTCAGTCTATTTATCCATTTACTTTCTTTTATTCTTCTACATGTCACATTGTCTAATTTCAGCTGTTCTAATACTACAAACTTTACATCGTGTATGTCATGTCCTTGACAGCAGCTGGCTCTTTGAGCTAAAATATATATATATATAAAAAGAATATATAAAATATATATATCAAAAGAAAGTGACTATGTAAAACAAAGAAATGTATTAAAAACAAATCTTAAAAAAAGAGGATACAAAGAAAAAATTATAGAGACAGAGTTAAGAAAAGTGGATAAACTAAAAAGAGATGATCTACTAGATTATAAAAATAGAGATAAAAAGGTCAAAAGAGTCCCATTAATAATGACTTACTCTAAACTTTTGCCCAATATTTCTAAGATAATTTGGAAACACTTGCGGATTCTACATAATTCAGAAAAATTAAAAAAAGTATTTCTTAAGGCCCCAGTTGTAGCATTCAAAAGAGAAGGTAATTTAGGTGATATTTTAGTTCACAGTAAACATAAAAGAATAATTGACAAAATAGGTTCTACGACCATATGCACTAGTAGATGTAAAATGTGTAAATACACAGACAAACGTAAAAATATAATTAAACATAAGAACACCACATATCCACTAAAAATTAATACCTACTGTAAAAATAGCAATGTTGTTTATGGAATAGCCTGTGAAAAATGTGATGAAATCAAATATGTTGGAGAGACTGGAACAACTTTATACAAAAGAATTCAGAACCACCTTTCATTAATTAGAAATAAAAAAATGAATGAACCAATAGTACAGCACTTCACCAGTCAGGGACATGACATAAATGATGTAAAGTTTGTAGTATTAGAACAGCTCAAATTAGACAATGCGACATATAGAAGAATAAAAGAAAGTAAATGGATAAATAGACTGAACACGATTATGCCGACGGGACTCGACAGAAAAGAATGAACTAATTAACTTCAATAAATATATAACATTTAAATAAATAAACAAAATTCATTCAAAAGTTGTGCATGCTGATGCGCTGGGGAGGCCAAATCTAGACTGATCCTCAGAGCCAGCATTGCATGATATAATCATTTTTTTTTTTTTTTTTTTTTTAATTCGCTAACTCTGCTAGAAATGGATTTTTGTGGAAACCTGGTTTTTCCTGGTAATGGACATAACTGCTTGGAATTCGCTACTTTGTTTTAATGAAAACATAGCCAAAGAGAAAAACTTTTAAAGCTCAGTCTATGTACACTTTCTTAAGCTTATTTCTAACTAATCACTTCTTTGAATAGACTTTTGCAGGATTTGTTCCAATCCATGAAATAAAAACAAAAAAGGTCTCTCAGGGGTGGTTTCAAAAGTCAGTGAAAAAGAAACTACATTTTCATTTAAGGGTAAGCAGTGTTTTGCTTTCACTTTTCTGGTAACCAGGTAGTTAATTCAAACCAGCCCTGATTATGACATTTCAATCTGACGTAATGTGGACTAAAGCAAAAAAATATATATTGAAAACTTCTTGGCTTTAATAGATGATTGGTGCATTGTTCAGGAAGAGGACATATCCGCAGTTATTGTACTGCAACTCTCTTCAGGGGAGCCAAGGAAGAACACTCAGCTTAAACAAGGGCCAGCGTTATGGAAATCCCTGACACATATGCATCCTGTGGTGTATGCTTATCAATGCATTTCTTGATATAATTTTAGAGAGCACATTTCTTATCCCTTGTCACTCCTTTGGGGTGCAAACATAGCTCAGCAAAATAAACAAGCATGCCATCATTCAGACAGATCAGCCGTCACAGAATGCTTTCAAACAGCAGAATTGTTACCCACCAGCATGCCCAATTGCATGGGACTTTTATATAAACCTAATAAAATACAATACTATATTAATAGAACATGTACTGTACACTGTAGGCTAAAAAAACAAATCTAGCAAACACCCTTTGTGTGATCAGCACTGCAAACAATGGGGTGAGAAGAGGTACATTTTGAATCCCCAGAACTACAGCAATTAACTGTTTGAGTTTCTATGTTGACGTTTTATTTCTTTTTGTTTTTATTAAATCGACTGCATTGTTATGGTTGTAATGGTTTAATGACTGCTATGTAAAGCATGGTTAATCATCAGCAAAATTGATAGCACAGCAAATCTTACAGATACAAAACAAAACGATGCGACTACAGTGCAAGCACATTACATGACAGGAAATGCTTAGAACATTTGGCCTGTCCTCAGCTAACACTTTTTGTTTCTGGTGATAGAAGCCTTCAAACAAACAGAGGGTGAACCATTTGTGTTTACTTTTATATTTAACATTTTTTAATTAAACAGCAGCTGCATTTGCCTGCCCTTTTCAGTGTTTTGCAGAAATGAAATGAACAGGGAACAGTGGCTATAACTGTATTGTCTTATCTTTGAAGCCTTCTGGCCATCCTACAATATGAACTTACTGCAACAGAATGTTTTGAATGTATGCTGCAAGCCCCAAGGTACAGGGAAGCAAAACAAAGGGAAAAATAGTGTTGTAACATTACACTGTTAGCATTTAACAGGAAACACACAAAAAGCTACAAACAAGGCTCTGGACCTTTAGATAGCAGGCTTATATTTAGTGGAAAAGCTGTGCACATAACACGACCCAAATATTAACAGTTTTGTCATGGGGGCCCCACTACTGACAATGAGTAAGGGAATTATGTAAGAACATAAGAACAACAGAAGAAAGCTTACAAATGAGAGGAGGCCATTCGGCCCATCTTGCTCATTTGGTTGTTAGTAGCTTATTGATCCCAAAATCTCATCAAGCAGCTTCTTGAAGGATCCCAGGGTGCCAGCATCAACAACATTACTGGGGAGTTGGTTCCAGACCCTCACAATCTTCTGTGTAAAAAAAGTGCCTCCTATTTTCTGTTCTGAATGCCCCTTTATCTTATCTCCATTTATGACCTCGTCCTTGCTTCTTTTTTCAGGTCGAAAAAGTCCCTTGTGTCGACATTGTCATTACCTTTTAGAATTTGGAATGCTTGAATCAGATTGCCGCGTAGTCTTCTTTGTTTAAGACTGAACAGATTCAATTCTTTTAGCCTGTCTGCATACGACATGCATTTTAAACCTGGGATAATTCTGGTCGCTCTTCTTTGCACTCTTTCTAGAGCAGCAATATCCTTTTTGTAACGAGGTGACAAGAACTGAACACAATATTCTAAATGAGGTCTTACTAATGCATTGTAAAGTTTTAACATTACTTCCCTTGATTTAAATTTAACACTTTTCACAATATATCTGAGCATCTTGTTGGCCTTTTTTATAGCTTCCCCACATTGTCTAGATGAAGACATTTCTGAGTCAACATAAAATCCTTCTTTAATTTCAGTATCTCCCATATTATATTTATAATGCACATTTGTATTGCCTGTGTGCAGTACCTTACACTTTTCTCTATTAAATGTCATTTGCCATGTGTCTGCCCAGTTCTGAATGCTGTCTAGACCATTTTGAATGACCTTTGCTGTTGCAACGGTGTTTGCCACTCCTCCTAATTTTGTGTCGTCTGCAAATTGAACAAGTTTGCTTACTATACCAGAATCCAAGTCATTAATGTAGATTAGGAATAGCAGAGGACCTAATACTGTGGTACATCCCTGTGCTACACCACTGGTTACCTCACTCCATTTTGAGGTTTCTCCTCTAATCAGTGCTTTCTGTTTTCTACATGTTAAGCACTCCCTAATCCATGTGCATGCGTTTCCTTGAATCCCTACTGCGTTCAGTTTGAGAATTAATCTCTTATGCGGGACTCTGTCAGTTAGACATGATCTCCCTTTCCTAAAACCATGCTGACTGTCTCCCAGGATACTGTTACCATATAGGTAATTTTCCATTTTGGATCTTATTATAGTTTCCATAAGTTCACATATAATAGAAGTCAGACTTATTGGTCTGTAGTTACCTGGTTCGGTTTTGTTTCTCTTTTTGTGGATCGGTATTACGTTTGCAATTCTCCAGTCTGTCGGTACAACCCCTGTCTCAAGAGACTGTTGCATGATCTTGGTTAGCGGTTTGTAAATAACTTCTTTCATTTCTTTGAGTACTATTGGGAGGATCTCATCCGGCCCAGGGGATTTGTTTATTTTAAGCTCCTAGTCCCTTTAACACTTCTGCCTCGGTTATGCTAAAGTTATTTAAAACAGGATAGGAACAGGTTGACATGTGGGGCATGTTGTCTGTATCCTCCTTTGTAAAAACTTGTGAAAAGTAGTAATTTAATATATTTGCTATTTTTTTTCTTCGTCTATGATTTTGCCATTTGTATCTCTTGGACATTTAACCTCCTCTTTGAATGTTCTCTTGCTGTTATAATATTGGGAAAACATGCTGGAATTGGTTTTAGCCCCCTTAGCAATGTTCATTTCTATCTCTCTCCTGGCCTTTCTAACTTCCTTTTTGACTTGCTTTTGCAGTTCCAAGTACTCTTTCTGTGTAGTTTGTTTTTGGTTCCTGTAAATTACCTTTTTTCGCTGAATTTTTTTTTTTTTTTTAATTGATCTATTAAACAATTTTGTTTTAGATTTGAATTTGACTACTTTTGGGATGCAATTGTTTTGCGCCTCTAGTACTACATTTTTTTTTAAAAACAGCCATCCTTTTTCTGTGGATGTTTTCTCTATTTTACTCCAATCTACTTCTGTTAGTCTCTGTTTCATACCTTCATAGTTTGCCTTTCTAAAATTGTAAACCTTAGCTTTAGTCATTACTTTTCGGGTTTTAAAAATCACTTCAAATGAGACCATTTCGTGGTCCGAGTTTGCCAATGGTTCTCTGACCTCTGTTTTAGTTATTCTGTCTTCGTCATTTGAAAAGACTAAATCAAGTGTAATACATTCAGTAGATGATTTAAAAGTGATAACACATGCTAGTCATCACATTACGCTGTCATCTTATACTTGAATATGTTAATTTGTTTTGTGCTTTCTTGCTTTTTTAATAAGAATATATTTCCTTGGCAAACGCAAACCCTACTTTACTATTGTTACTGTAGGCACTGCTGTGCTGATCTGCATCAGCAACACAGTGACAATGCTTGATTCCACTGACCTCAACAACAAACGCTGTATACAAATGAGAATCTCTTTGTCCTAACTGATGTATTTAATACAGAAACGTACTGCCAGACACACACCACAAAAAACCTCCTGCATGCAGTAGGATTCAGGTAAAAGGCAGCCAGTGTCAATGATGTTGGCATCCATAAATGGTTACATGTTTTTCAATAGGAGTTTTGACAGAGATCCAAAACATTTGTTTTACTTGTTAAAGGTGAACCACAGTAATAACTTGTTTTCCTTCCATTTGGTCATGGAATACAAGTAAGCTATCAGGCATGAATGCGCTTAGCAGAAGATATTACATTTTTACACAAAACAACTAACAGTAAATCCATACAGTACAGTAGCTGCCCAAAACTGACCGTGACTGACAAAGAGTACAAGACATCTTGAAAAAAAAGACATTTTATATGATATTTCTTTTTGGCACATTGTACAGTATATTGACAATTATTAAGCCAAGGGTAATTCCAGTATTGCCCGCGACTTACTGAACTAGGAAAGGAAATCAGAACTACATGATTTATAAAAAGAAATAGTTCAATGTTTTTTAAATTTGATTCATAGTTGATGCTGTGACGTTCCAGTGGGCATCTACTGTCTGATAGAATCCTTCTAGAGCTGGAAGTTGATGCTAAAGCCATTTTTTAAAATGTGTTAGAAATACAGTTACTCTACGGTTAACAACAGCAAGGACATGTAATTGCAGATCATTTGCTAGCAATCAAATTAGCCCCATTTTCATTTTCACAATCTCTTTGCCCATTTTGGTCTATTTATAAGCTATTAAATTGGTCTAAATGTATAAGCTCCAGCAACCATTTACAGACATCTGTATGTCTTCCACTGCTCTCCAAAGCAGAATGCTCCAGCAGGAATACAGACTGGGGGAGGTGTGGGTACTTCAAAAATAGGAATAGCACAGTTACAATAGCTGGCTGTTTTGATAGCACAGTCCTGCCCTTTTTTATTTTCTAAGGGTGTTCAGAGACACCATCTGCTTTACAAAGACAACAGCACTGTAAATGTTAAGTCATGCTTTTTTCATCTACAGTACAAACTGTAACCTCTGTATCGCTGAACAACAATTACTGATTGTTTGCCAACTAGAAAACTTGGATGAACCCACCCTTCTCTCACACACACACACACACACACACAGATACTAAACTGCCAAACTGTGAAACTCCATTCTTGATTTAAGAGCATCACATTTTTTTTTTTTCTTTTTTCAATTTCTATTTATTGTACACTACCTGCTGGAACAATGGACACCTCATTATTTCGGACAACCTGTCTGTCTCCAGACATGTCTGGTTTATCAAGGGACTACTGTACTAAAAACTATGGATTGCAGTATATGCACATTTACAGTAAACACATTTCTATATTTAGCATCGATTTGCATACTGTAGGCTTTGTGTGTTTTACTGCGTCTAATATCACTTTTGCAGAATGTCCTATTTTA